>NW_006399755.1:26033942-26052606 GCF_000299155.1 Elephantulus edwardii
CCCCCAGAATAGACGGTATACCATTTTAAAGATGCACTATCTTTAAAAACTTTTTGTTTTAGATATTAGATAGCTGGATATACTTGATCTGGAATATAAATTTTATTTCTTGTCAAGAAACAAAACTTCCATGTTAGTGTTTAGAAACACTATTGTAGTATAGAAGTTCTGTGTAGGTCCTATTCCGAAGGACTGAGTGATGTGGTATATTCCTTGAGGATTTTTCATTGTGAATTTGTCTTTCTTTCTGATGGATAGTTGCTATACCTTTCATATTGTAAATATTATTGAATATCACAGTGTCTCCCAGTGTGACAGGCAGGAATTGATCACTATAGTTTCTTGAATTTGGAAGTATATTTGTTCAGTAACTAGGTTTGAAATATGCTTGCTGATAACTAGTTATGGATAAGTGGACATATTAGCAAAAGAGTTTGTCAATAGAACACTTCTGAAAAATGGATCTTAATATAAGTAGGTAAGATTAAGTCACATAGATCAGCACAGATGTTAATGGAATGCAGGATCTTAAAGAAGCCTTTGGAAATCTCACACTCTCCCTCGTATCTTATATTTCCTTTGGGAGGTTGGTAGTGTAGACCCCATTGCAGAATTGACTGGAATGTGTTTCTTGGTTACCAAGCCAGATCTACTAGCTTTGCTAATCAGCCAAGGCTGACTTTTTTCTTCCTTCTGTACTTACCCAGGGTATTCACCTTGAGGAGGCTAGGTATATGCCATGTGAGATGTTCTGAACTTGGTAAAACTTTTACTCCACCCATCTGAGTCTTCTGCCTATATTTGGAATTGTTTTTCAAAGTTATACTGTTTGAGTAGCCTGGAGGGTTGACTGTGTGATCCAGCATAGAAACTTGTATTTATTTGCAGCTGCCATAATTATTTATGTTCCAGCTTCCACTTGGCTTAGAATCTAGAATTATAGAATTTGGGACTTGGAAGAGACCTGCATTTTCTTAATTCATCTTTTCCATTTTTCTGATGGAAAAATATGCTCAGCAAAGAGAAGTGAGTTATCTGTGTGAATTGCCTTGCTAGTGCTGGAATCCACTTTGAGGCCCTATTTAAAGCTGTCTTTTCTGGCTCCCTGGAAGTACACAGCTACTTCAGTTTTGGCCCCTTGACTTTGTATCTGTCAGTGTGCTTCAGTGGGATGATGCTTTATTACCACGGCTCTTTTAACTTGAAAAAAGAAATGATAGCAGCCTAAGGTTAAAAAAAAATTTGTATTACAGTGAATTAAAATTTTTTAAAACCTCATCTATCTCACCATGAAAAGTATAATATGAAAAGTTGATGACTAAATGTTGGAATCCCAGCTCCATTTTGGGAAATACTCTTGTATTTTAATTACAGTTTTGTTGTGTTTAGATACACTTTTTGGTTTTGTCTATCTTAATATATTGTTCTTGTTACATATCATCAAATCAGAACTGACTCATAATGTACCCTTCTGTGGGTTTTCAGAGGCTGTAAATTGCATAGGAGGAGATTGCCTATCTCTTTCTTCCATGGAGCCACTGGTAGATTCAAACTGCATACCTTTTAGATTGGCAACGCAACTCCATACCTCTAAGCAACCAGAGCTCCGTGTACTTTAATATAGCATAAAAATATTCTTTATTCCTGAATTTTTTTTTTTGCTTTCCATCCAGATGAATTTGACTGTTAATAAAGTTTTATAGAAACAGAAAACTCTTTATGTACAATATTTTGTTTAAACTTAGACTGTGCTGTCATCTATAATTAATTTTCTAAAAAACTTGCAAGGTATATTTCTGGTTGATATATCTGTTTATCCTTCCCTTGATTTTAATGAACATTTACAGAGAAGTTAGATTTTCATTCATTCATTGTTGCACATTTTACCCCCTCACCCTCCCTTTCACTGCAGTTCACTTTTTAAAAAATATTAATTAATTGTTGCAAAATTACCTGCCTCCCCAGTCCTCTTTGCAATGATATAGCTCTTTTTTTCTGATCTGTTGTCATATGTACAATGCCTAATCATATATTAATTTCAAACAGTTCTTTCTTCTGTTCCAGTGCAATGGTCATTATGGAATGAAACCATCCATATATCTGTTGGAGTAAATGATGTATTTGAATTGCTTATCCTTTATTTAACACACTATGTGATGCACCATGTCTCCAGCTCATAGCACTGCCTAGACTGTGTCTTCCTTAGCCTTCTGTTTTAGCCCCCTTTCTGTAGGGCTTCCCCTGGGAGCAACCTACCTCATATCAGCTTATCTCAGACATCTTCCTCAGCCTATTTGGGTGTGATTTGTACACTAAAGCTTGACATTATACACTGTATAACCATTCTAGTCCCAACTTCCCCTGACCTTTCACCCCTTTCTTTCACTGCTCCTTTCAGCCGAGGGCAGCATCTTCTGCTTTGACACTCTCCTTTAGCACTTCATCTGAGCTTCTCTTATGTCCAGGGCCAACTTATTCAATAAGTGTCCCTATCCCTCAATACTATTAGAAGTCCATGAAAATATTTTCATTTTATGTGAAGTAAAGAAAAAAGAATTAAAACAAAATTATAATAATTTTTCTACTAACTCAGTTGTAGAATATAACTTTAAATTTTTTATGGCTTCTTTTTTATGTTATGTGCTATCAAGTTGGCTACAACTCATAACAACCCTCTGAACAACAGATCTGAACCCTGCCCTATTCTGTACCATCCCTACCATCACCAGCACACTTGAGCCTATTGTTACAGCTACTGTATCAGTCCATCTTGTTGAGAGTCTTTCTATCTTATGCTGACCTTTCACCTTTTAAAGTCCTTCTCCAAGGATTAATCCCTTCAACAATATGCCCCAAGTATATGAGATGGAGTTTTGCCATCCTTATTTCCAGGAGTATCCTGGTTTCACTTCCTCCATGACAGACCTGTTTATTATACTTACAGTCCATGGGATAGTCAGTACTCTTCTCCAGCACCCCAGTTTAAAAGATCTCAATTGTTCCTCTGTCATCCTCATTTATTGTACAAATTTTAGAAGCTTAGCAAGCAATTGAGAAGACCATGGCTTGGATCAGGGACACCTTAGTCTCTAAACTGACATCATTACTCTTTCGTACTCTGGAGAAGTTCATGACAACATATTTTCCCAGTGTGATATGTCTTTTGATTTCTTCACTGATGGTACTGAGGGTATTGATTGTGGATCCAGGTAAGATGAAATAGTTTACAACTTCACTCTTTTCTCCATCTATTGTGGTGTTGCCTGTTGGGCTGTTGATGAGGACTTTCATCATCCTGATGTTGAGATGTAATCTATATTGAAAGCTGTGGTCCCTAATCTTGAAGTGGCAAGCACTTCAAGTTCTCTTCAGTTTCAGCAGGGAAAGTTGTGTCATCTACACAATGCAAGTTGTTGATGAATAGTCCATCAATTATGATTCCACAGTCTTCTGGCACAGAGTCAAAATACAGGATGCTCACGTAGCCACCACTCAGCACTGCTTCAGGCATGTGTCCTAGTAGAACATGCATACCCTGCCCTATGTGTTACAGCTTTGGGGATGACAGATCACCCACTGTCAGGTGGGCAATCCTGGAGACTATATCTGAGAACTCACTGTAGCTCAGAACCTCGTACAGGCCCTGGCACAGTCCAGGCTTTGCAAATGACTGAATTTAAAGACAGCTCCTTTTTGTGGGAAAAGTTTCTTTGCTGCTTCATCTTGATAAGATTGAGTTTCCTCAGCACATAGACATGTCACAGGAATGAGGCACAGCTCTAACCTAGATGACCTAGCCCAGCTTAACCTGGTTACTCATGACACCTACAGTTCACTGTGGCTGACTTACTCTTACACAGACTTGTAGTCTTAAGTCTTAAGCCATGGAGAAGTGCCATTTCCTTCACCTGTAAAACGGGATCAGTGAAAACCTGTCTTGTGTGTTGCTATGAGGATTAAATGGTATGATAAAATGTACAAAATGCTTTTTAAGTCACTAGACTGAGGCTTTAGTGTTCACATATTTCTCCTGTGTTAAGATACAGTTGATTGTGAGCTATATGATCACTTTAATAACAGTAATCTGAAGAATGAGAGATGTTGTGCTTTGGGTGTACCTGTACATCTTGGATGCAAGATAGGGTGATAATAACCATGTCTCTGAATCAAAGTGAAGAGAGTTGCCAGGTCAGCATCTGGTTCTCCTCACAAGGTGGTTTCACTTTTAGGAAAATGGAAGAAAGTTAGAGAAGCTGATCACTTTATCTCTTTGAGTCATAGAAAAGGTGCTGACAGGAGCCCTTTACAGAGTACATGTAAGAATGAGAAGAAAAGGACCTTATAAACCGTTAAGTGCTTCACAGATGCACTTGATGCACAGAACAGAGTTTGTCTTGCTTGCTTGCTTTGTTTTTAAGTCTCTGACAGACTGAGCAACTTGAAAACCAGAGCTGAGAGACAGTAGAGAAGGAACAATCTTAATTTTCTCAGAGAAGTTTAGCCTCTGGAGTACTGATAACTCTAGGTGGAACTGGGGCACCTTGCCCACATATTCCAAGATTCTTATTTCTACAGTTGAAGTTTATTTTCTGCCTTCCAGGTTCTATTTCACCAACTGGCATGGGACCAATGAGAGTGAGCAGTCAGTGTGGCGACATTCTCCAAAGAAGCAGAAAAATGGATACGAGAGAAGAAAAGTTCAAGATGCAACCCCTCTCCTCGATGCCAGTTCACTAGAGTATCTGTTTGCTCAGGTACAAAGTTCAGACCCAGGAGAAGTTGGAGTTTGTGAAGTGGTTTGGACTTTGTAGGGTTTAGTTTCCTGGGAAGGGTGCCTTTCCTGTGACAGACTTGATAATAGCTCAGACACTTTACAGTTTGTCGCATGGGACATTTCTGTCACGCGTGCACTTGTCCCAACTGGGAACAAAGGCAGCAGTTCAGGGTCCCATTGAACTGGTTATCCTACTTGTGAGATTTTAGGCTTTGTTTGCTGTTCTTTCCCTTCTATCACCCCTGCATTTTTCTTTTCATCTGTAGACTTTCTGGCAGAGAATAGAGAACAGTTGAAAAGTAGACCTAGTTTGCTCAAAAGGGTATAGCCTAGGCACAGGAAAGTCAGGGGATGAACGAGGTCAACACTCAGTCACAATAGTGAGTAAGTAGAAAGATTAGCCATGAGATAAAAGCCAGAAGCCAAGTTAGAATGACTTGAAATTCTGCTTCCTGATTTTACCATATCTCTCTCGCTCGCTCTCTCACACACACACACCCCCACCTCAGCCCTGCCTACCACTCACACATACACATATGCCCTAGTGTGTGTGTATTTTTGAAAATGACATCTTACAATTCCTATTTTATAAATAGCTTTTTAACATTGATCTTTTTTTATCATCCTTCCTGTATCAATTAAATATGTAGAGCTATGTTATATTCATGGCTATATGAATATATGCAACTAATATTTACCATGTGCCTGTGATACACTTTTCCTCAGACACATTCAGAGGTGCTGGAGATAAGGGATATAAAATGGCAGTTGTCTCTTTTCCTCTACCAAATGTATGTTCAGGTTGTGTAAAGAGAGCATAAACAAGTAAGCAAAGTGTTCCATAGATGGTATGGAAGGAACTGTGAGAAGTGCTCTGGAGGAAAAAATCTTTTGTGATTGAGAATTTGGTAGAGATTTGAATAGAAAAGCCTGAGAATTTAAATAATGTGATCAGAGAAGATCTCTCTGAAAAGGTGACATTTATATTGTATCTCAAAGAATGGAAAGAAGTAAGCAGTCAAAGAGAAGGGAGAAGAACATAGTCCTTCCCACAGAAACAAGATTTTTCAGTAACAGCAGTGCTAAAAGCTTGGGTCAGATAGTGGATGTTTAGTTAGCACGTTGGCCAGATACCAGTAGTTCACACCTCCTTGTTCCTCCATAAAATCTTTAAATCTTGTTAAATATTTCCTGATTGGGGAGCCAGACCTCTCCATGGAGCACCGCTGATATTCTGATATTGAGGGATCAGAATGTGGGAAAGCCCTGAGGAAGGCAAGCATGGAAAGAACCAGGGCCTGTGTGGCTGGAGAACAGGAGAGGGATGTGTTCCTCAGGATTTCCGTCCCTGAGTTTTTTAAGTAGGTCTCAGGACTTCCACAGGGCCGGTGGGTGGACTAGAGCCTCCAGCCTTTTTGTGAGCTACCAAGAGGATTATCCATTTACACTTCACATGTTTACCTGGGGCCATCTAGTCCAGACTTCATGTCTATTTTTGTTATAAGCTGAAGAAAGTTGGTGATGCTTACGTTCTGCCTTCTTTAGGTCAGTCAGCAGAGCTTGAGTGTGACAGTGGCCCTGTGTTTAAGCATAGGAGCATTGGAGACAGGCAGACTGAGCTTTGACTGTCAGTCCCATCACTTTCTGCATCCCCATCACACACTGTCCTTCTGTTCTCTTGGAATGGAATCCCCAAGGGGTCAAGGACTTGCTTTAGTTTTCTGCTATATTTTTAGCACCCAGAATAACTTCTGGCTTATAATTGGTGCTAAGTAATTATTAAATGCAATAACTTGAGTAATGAGGGTAGGTGCGTCAGAGGCAGTGAGATTCAGAGCTGTTGTGCATAGGGTCACTATCAGTCATAGTCGACTTGACAGCACTTAACAACAATTACTAAATGAATGAATGAAATAATTACTTGTTGGTTCCTCACATTCTTCATCTGTTAATTGTAGGTGATAATGCCAATACCTAATTCTTCTTTAAGAATAAATTGAAATACTAAATAAATGAGCCTAGCACAATATGTGGCACGGAGATAGTTGTTGGTTGCCTCTGAGCCACTTCTAACTTACAGTGACCCTCATTCATAAGAGGTAGAACTGTGTCCTTGCAACATTTTAGAAGCAGATTTCCAGGCTTGTCCTCTAAGAAAACTGTGAGTGAATTTGAACCCCTAACTTTTTGATTGGTGTCTATTGTTAGGTGACATTGAGTTAACCATGACTCTTAGCAACCCAGTAAAGAACAGATGTGAACCTTGCCCCATCCTACAGTGTTCCCACGATCTCTGATATCCTGAGCCCATTGTTGCCGTCACTATTAGCCCATCTCTTCAGGGTCTTCCTCAGCATAATGCCTTTTTCCAAAGACTAATCCCTCCTGTCAGCATACCCAAAGTATATGAGATGGAGTTTCACCATCCTTATGTTGAAGGACCCACCTGATTGCACTTAGGAATTAATAAACTGGAGAAACTTGTTATAATATCATTGTTACTCTGTACAGTACTCTGCTTCTTAGTTTTTAAGTTTTTTTATTTTGAAATCTCTCTTGGGTCTTAGAATGTTGTGTTCCTCCCTCAGCAATGAGGTATACTTTGTTGGTACATTTCCTGTCTGGAAACTTGAATACTCGATATTAGAAAAGAAAAATAGTGTATGTGTACAAGTAGAATGTGAATTGCCTGCCTTCTCTTAAGTCTTATCACAGTGGGGGTGAGTACCCCTCTTAACTTTATATACCCAGTTCCCACACCATGATATCTCAGCAAGTATATGTGGAATTAATGAATGATCAAACCCCAACTAAATACCACCTTCCCTTGCCCTAGTGTAGCTCTCTTTGTTCTCAACATTATTTATACAGAAAGCCCCATGAAGGAACTTTGTGTATTTGAACTCTTTACCAGCACCCAGTACGATGCCCAATTATTATTTGTTAAATTAATAAATTAGCTTGCAGAGAACATTCCTTAATGACCACAAGCTTTGTGGGAAAAGTTTGGTGCCAGAGGAACTGTAGATCTAATTGATCTCGTTACTATACTGCTTTGCTAAATGACACCTTTTCATCTGAGAACCTTCCTGTCAAGATCAGAAACGTGGGTGGTCTTTGAACTGTGCGTGGTGGTTAATCTTTTTTTTTTTTTACCTCTGTTCCAAAGGGACAGTACGATTTAGTCAAATGCCTGGCTCCCATTCGAGATGCCAAGACAGAGCAAGATGGACATGATATTGAGAATGAGTGTCTGGGAATGGCTGTCCTGGCTATCTCACACTATGCCATGATGAAGAAGATGCAGTTGCCAGAACTTCCCAAGGACATCAGGTAAAGCTGATTTTGCATTGGCTTCCCAGTTGATTCTAGATGTTATTTTTACATTTAACTTCTGAAAGCTTTTGGCTGACCCTGCTGTCCCAGTGAAAACCAGATCTTATTTAGAATATTTATGAAAGCTAGCACAATTATAACTGTGTCCTGAACTTATATATTAGCTGATAACCTCAGAAACTTGTACAAGGGTAAAAGTTCTATGCGGAGAATCTCAAATTAGTAGCAATGTGTCCTTCTCGTCCCTCCCCAGCTGGGCATGGACAATGCTTTCTTGTTACTGTGCTTTTCTCTTTTAAGCCTGTCTTAACCTCCTTCTCGGTTTGTCAGTTAGCTACTGCCACTCCCGGTCTGCATTATAGTTTACTCAGTTCAACAACAACTAAATAACTGTTAATTCTGATGATAGGGATGATCAATTATTAGATATAAGAAACTATTTGCTTAAAAGTGTAATTTGAGTCCAACTCCTTGTGAAGGAATTGCAGTCTTTTTCATTTTTAGCCATCTATGAAATTTAATAGGTTCCTCCCTCCCCCCTACTAATGAGCTGTTGTGATCTTCATGAAGGAAGACAGAGGGCATGGTATGTGTTGGAGTAGAATTTGTGATACTGTTGTGCACCATAGGGTTGGAAACGACCCATAGCTGACCCTCCAGTTGTCTTTCAGAGGCAGTTTAAGTGCATGGGAGGAGATTGCCCAGCTTCCTTTCATAGAGCTGATGACTTTGAATTGTGTGCCTTTGGAATTACAGTGCAGCTCCTTACCACTAGGCCTTTAGAGCCCCCTATAATTTGTAATAGGTGGTACATATCTTCTTCATAACATTGCTTCTTGTATATACTTGCTCCCTGCCAAAATCTGGAGCAGATCCTCTGTGGCCTTAGTATCACATGGGTTTGTTTATGAAATACAGTCTGCTGCCATTCTCTCTTTTTCTCCAGCCTTTAATTTAGAGTCTTTAAAAAAATAATAAGGCTAAAATGAAAGATGGCAGTTCCTTTCACTCATCCCTCTACCACATTCTGTTAACCTAAAGGAAAAATGGTGATGCTTGTTACGGACGAATCTCACTTTAGGTTGTGAAATCATCCATGTCACAACCATTACCTTGTGCTCTATTCCAGGTGTTGTCTCAGGCCTGGAAGTAACAAATGGAAGGGTCTCCCTGCTTTCTTGCTCCCTCCCAACACACAGTGGACTTTTTCTTTTTTCCTTTTTTATGGGTATTTGTACTCTTTTTAAAACTAGCTTCTGTTCTAGCAATATATTAATAGTGTTAGTGAGAAAATGTATGGCATAGATTAGCATCTAAGTAATCTTTCTCTTGTTGATCCACATAATAATGCATTCACATGAGAAACCCTGTGTATTTTATATTTGATTAGGTTTTATGTGTTTTCCTCATTTCTTAAAGAAAAACATGTCATTATCATAGAAAAATTATGATTATAAAACCTATATGCAAATATAAGAAGTGTCTACATTACCACCTGGAGTTACTCACTCTTGACACTCCTCAAACGCTTTCTAGTTGATGACGACTCTGACTAACTGTGCATGTGTAAGCACGGGTGTGAATGGTGAAAGCAGCAAACACAATATTCATAAGGTAATTCTGCCTGCCACTGTATCCCAGAAAATATACTTATAGGAATTCTGATTTAATGGAATCTGTGGAATAGTACTTTTCTGTACTCTCTCAGTCCCTATCTCTCATCATCCCCTAGTAATTATCAGCTTCGTTATCTCTCCCATCTGTGACTTTCTGGCAGGAGATTTTCCTTTTTCACTTAAGGAGCATTTAGCGATAAACGTTTGTTTTTAAACTGTTCTTTGTTAACCGATTCATGAAAAAAATAGCAATATTTTCCTATTTTCTTTTAGTTATAAGCGATATATTCCAGAAACATTGAATAAGTCCATCAGACAGAGGAATCTCCTCACCAGGCTGCGAATAAATAATGTTTTCAAGGATTTCCTAAAGGAGTTTAACAATAAGACCATTTGTGACAGCAGTGTATCCACACACGACCTGAAAGTGAAATACTTGGCTACCTTGGAAACTTTGACAAAACATTATGGTGCTGAAATATTTGAGACTTCCATGTTACTAATTTCATCAGAAAATGAAATGAATCGATTTCACTCAAATGACTGTGGGAACCTTCTCTACTATGAGGTGATGGTGACTGGAAATCTTGGAATCCAGTGGAGGCAGAAACCAAATGTAAGTAGCTGTAGGAAATTGCTAGAACAGAACATCATATACACTGTTCTATACTTAACAAGCAATGTGTTTGGTTTATCATGGTGGACTTAGTAAATTTTTATTCTGTCATCCCTGTATCATGAGTTTCTTTAAGCATCCATTGTATCTTTAGGTATCCATGTGTCATTCAACTTTTATTGTGTTCACATAGCATACATTCTAAATAAATGCTTACTGAGTTCTTTTGGGAATGTGATATAAGAATATCACTGATATTAGAACAGTAATAATAGCAGATAATTAATGAGTAGTTACCAAACACCAGTCTCTTTTCTAAATCAGGCATTAGCACATTTATTCCTCAGGGTCTTTGGAAAAGTAAACTTATGAGAGAAATATTGCTATTATCCCCATTTTACAGATTAGAGCACCAGGAGCACCAGAAAAGTTAAGTTACTTACCAAAGGTCATAACTAATAAACAATGTGCCAAAAAGTGAATTTAGACCTCAAGAAATATGATAATTGGTTTTTGCATTATTTTTTAAAATAAAATTTTATTTTAATTGTGATTTAACAAACATTCACAGAAAAGTTAGATTTTCATTCATTCATTGTTGCACATTTTACTCCCTTGCCCCCCTTTCCCCCTCCCCATTTCCCTTTTTTTTTTTAAATTTTTTTTTTTTTAATTTTTATTATTTTTGTGTGAGTGTACCGTCAAATCAGATCTGACCTCCTTCCCCGGCAGAGCATCTGGTGGATTCGAACTGTGCACCTCTGGGATTGTAGTTGCAGCTCCTTGCCACTAGGCCACCAGAGCTCCCCACCATTTCACTTTTTAAAAAAAAAATTCCTTCAATGTTGCACAATTATCTAGCCCCCCCTCCCAAGTCCTCTTTGGATTTTTGCATTACTGATAAAGCTTTATTATTGAGGTATTTGTTGGATGAGGCAATAATACATAAGCCTTTAAGATCATTTGTTTTGAACTTGCATAGGTTCAAATCCTAGCCATACTACTTACAGTGTTTAATATGGCTTTGAGAAGGTGACTGTTTCTGTCAGCTGCATATTATTCATCTACAACAAGGAGAGAAAATATCTGCCTCATATGGTATTTGAGAATGTTAACTGACATTTAATGCAATGTTTGCTATAATATTTGATAAACTATTATAGACAAATGAGATTCATTATCTTCTCATCTTATTCACATGCTAATTTAACACTGTCTAACACTTAACAAGTGCTTCCTATATAGTGGGTCCTATATTAATAAATGTTTAATCCTCAAAGAACTTCGTGAAAAGATAAGACCTCTGTTCTCTGCAGCGTGGGAACATGGAGTCTAAAAAAGATAGCCTACCCTGTTAAGTAACTGGCAGAAGAAAGATCATAACTCACATCTCTAGTTTCCAGGACTTACACTACACAAATATTTACTCTTGTGCAGATAAGTATAACTCCTTAGATTGTTCACACATAGGATTTATATCTTCTCTTGAAAGTCCCACTTGATGAGTAGTGTTATAAAGTCAAGACAATCAGTGATAGATTCTGAAAGGAGAAAACCCATCTTATGTCCATTTGTGTTTGGGAAGAAGGTTCTTTATCTGTGTTGAAATACATCTGTCAATCTGAAAGCAAAAGGACCTGAGTGTTGCTTCATGCCTAGTGGTCAGTTATTTCCTTTTCTGAATGTATGTGCCTGTTTTATATTATATAAGGTAAAGAGTTTAGTCAGCGTTCTCACGAAGGTCTCTTAGCACTGTCAGATTCCAGCTCCCCAGTTCCTTTGGAAGTCTAGATGCACTGGTGTTCTCGGTTTTGCATTCTTTGACACAATCATTTATTGATTTTTTATCAGTGGACAATTGAAAGTCAGTTTACTTTTGTCACATTTACACACTTTATCAGGTTCTTCCTGTCGAAAAGGAAAAAAATAAGCTGAAGCGGAAAAAACTGGAAAGTAAACATAAGAAGGAGGAGGAGAAAAACAAAATCCGAGAAGAGTGGAACAATTTTTCTTACTTTCCTGAGATCACTCACATTGTTATAAAGGAATGTGTGGTCAGCATTAACAAGCAGGACAACAAAAAAATGGTAAGTTTAGTGTAGAAACTATTACCTCTGGATCTGGCGATGAGATGAGAGGAAAGCATTGCTGAGGAGAGCACGTGCGCCTCAGAGTTCCTGTCCTGACGAGAATCAGATGATTGTCTTTTTTAAGTCAGAAAGTCCCTATTGATGAGGCAGTATCATCATCATTATATGAGTTGCACATTTTAATGCCTTTTTTGCAAATTTGCATCTGCCATGTAGTTTACTGCTCTCCTAAAGATATTTTAGCATTAACATTTAACGTTAGTAGATTTGTAGGAAAAGAAGATCAACAAATGTCAGTCATTTACCCCAAAGTCTCCTGCAAGGCCCCTCTGCTGACTTAGTTGGGTTATGTGGGGACAAGTCAGTGGGAAGCCCCACTTTGCACTTAGGGTGACTGTCCAACTAGTGGTTCTGGCCACAGTGGCACTTCTTGTCATGGTGTCAGGCACACCCAGTGACTCCTGGACAGAGGAAGGGGTGTTCAGTCCCACTTCCTTTTTTGGTATCACTTGAGAACATAATCTAGACAAGCAGGCCATCTTGGCAGGGGAAGTGGAAACCTTGCCAAAATAAACATGTTTATGTCAGGGGAAGTTGTGGCCAACAAGTGGAGACAGCAGGATGGTAAGACAGACACTCTCACCAAGTGAGGTGAGTCAACACTAGTGAAGTACCAATTTTTGCCTAAAAGTTGCAAATACTACATCAAGATAATAACACTTAGTGCTGGAAAAGAGTCTGGTGATGTGCTTTAGCACAGATGAGTAGTCTCTTCTACACAGGTAACTGTCTTTTTGCTATAATCTTTTAAAAAACACCTTTGTGGCATGTTTGTTAAGAATAATACCATATCTTTATCTGTCCATTCTTGAATTAAATGATTTTATTTTCCAGAATCAATGAGAGATGCAGATGAATTAAAATGAGAATAGCTGATGAATTAGAATATTGAGTCCAATATCTCAATTTTAAAAATAACCTAAAAGTACAGTAACTGGAGAGTGAGAAAACAAATCGTAATTCATCTGAGTAGTAGAATATTATATAAGCAAATTGCTGAATTTATAATCTGGAATAATGTTTTAGTAAACAGATAAAAAAAAATACCCTACAGAATATGAAACTTTAAAATGATACCAGTTTTGGTCAGTATTTTAAAGGTGTATATGCACATGTAAAAGCTCATAAATAAATTTCCTTATCCTGCTACCTAATAATTGTTATATATAATTATGAATTATTTTAATTTTTCTATTTTGGGGGGAATAAGTTTGAATTAATATTATTATAAACTATTTTAAAAAGGGAGTTCTGGTGGCCTCATGGCAAAAAGCTGTGCTGCAATCCCAAAGGCATGTGGTTCGAGGCCAGCAGCTGCTCTGAAACAAACAGTTTCCTCTTATGTAATTAACTGCCTCTGAAAACCTGCTGGAGGGTCAGCTATGGGTTGGTTCCAACTCTATATAATAAAAACAACAAAATGATAATGAAAGCAAAGCGAAGGAAGAAATAGAAAAACCCAGATATTGATGTGAAGATGAAAAATGGAAGGCAAAAATAAGAATTAAGTGCTGTGTATCAAGGATAGTGTAGATATTGGGTCCTATGATATATACCTCATCTGTCTTAATTTGGATGCTCAGTTTTAGTCTGATAATATCTGACAGAAAAGCATTTTACCCAGAAGAGCAGATGAATGACACTTCCCCATTACGAAAATAGATTCAGTGTTGGCCACCCCCCCCCCTTTGTCATGTGTGTCATGGTCCCATCACAATCTACCAGCATCCCCCTCTGCCTTTTGCCTTGTCCCACCAGCACTCTTTTACCCTCTTGCCTAAAAAACCGGCAATATAATTTTTCAGGCCTCAAATTACTTCTGTCTGCTCAAACCCCCAATATAATTGCTGAGGCCTCCAGTTACTTCTCTACTCCCCCATGATGATGGAATGCCACGCTGGTGGCATGTAGCACCTTTCCTGCTGGCTTGGTCTCTCACTGCATCGGTCCTGGTCTCATGCTGCGCTGGTCCTGATTGGCCATCCACTTCTGCAATAATAGGCCTTTGAAAACCCTATGAACAATAGAACACATGCAGACTGATAGATATGGCACCAGAGGCTGAGACTTCATATTGGAAAACACAAATGAAGAGAAACAGTAGTAAGCTGTCACTAGTGATGGAATGTGAAATGTGAGAAGTATAAATGAAGGAAAATTGGATGTTGTTAAAGAGGAACTGGAAAGCATAAATATTGACATATTAGGCATTTGGTGAGCTGACAATCATATGATCTATTATGCCAGAAGTGAAAAATTGAGAACAAATGGGGTCACATTCAGAATCAGAAAGCCCATTTCTAGATCCATTCTGAAATACAGTGTTGTGAGCGACAGGATAATATCTATACACATACAAGCAGCTCTGGTAGCCTAGTGAGGAGAAGCAGCACTGTAATCCTAAAGGCATGTGGTTCAAATCCACCAGCTGCTCTGCAAGAGAAGGATGGGAAGTCTCTTCCTGTGTGATTAACTGCCTCCACTAACCCACTGGAGGATCAGCAATGGCTTGCTTCCAACTCGATGGCAAGCAACATCAACTTACAAGGAAGACTTGCTAATCACTCTCATTCAAGTATATGCACCAACAATCAAAGAGAAGGAGATAGAAGATTTCTGCCAACTTTTGCAGTCAGAAACCGATAAAACAAGCAACCAAGTGTCAATAATTGTAATTGGTGACTAGAATACAGAAGTTGAGAACAAAGAAGTCAGAAAATAGGACTGCTAACAAAAATGAGACTGGAAACTGAATGATTAAGATTTTGTACAATCAATGATTTTATTCATTACAAATACCTTCTATGAACAAATTCTATTACAAATACCTTCAGATGGCAGCTAGACACATGAACCTTACCTGATGGACTACATAATAATCAGATTGATAACATCTGTGGAAATAATCATTGGAGAAACTCAAACGTTAGCTGTGAATACTAGACCAGGTGCTGACTGGAACAGACCACCAACTACTGAAGTGCAAGTTCAAACTGAAGCTAAAGTAAATTAGAACAAAGCCACAGGAACCAAAAGTTGACCTTGAGTCTACCCACCTGAATAAAAAAAAAAAAATCTCATATATAGGTTTAGTGGCTTGAACTCTAATAAATAAAACCAGATGAGCTGTGTGAGAATATCAAGAATATTATCCTTGAAGAATGCACAATATCATTACAAAGACAGAGGAGGGAAAAACAATTGAGATGGATGTCAGAAGAAACTCTGAATATTTCCCTAGAACACCAAGAAGCTAAAGCCACAGGGAAGAAATTGGACGTGAAAGAGTTGAACTGAAGATTTCAAAGGGCTGCTCAAGGAGATAAAACAAAGCATTATAACAAAATATGTGCAAAGAGCTGGACTTGGAAAATCAAAAGGGCGCTGAACTTGCTCAGCATTTCTCAAGTTGAAGGAACTGAAGAACAAATTCAAGTCTCCAGGTTCAATACTTAAGGATGCTATTGGCAGGATAGTGAATGATCTAGGAAGCATCAAAAGAAGATGGAGTGCATACCCAGGGTCACTATACTAAAAAGAATTGGCTGACAAAGAATGAAACGACATTTGACCAAGAGACAATGAAGATGAAGAAAGAAGTTCAAGTTGCTCTGAAAGAACTGGCAAAAAATAAGGCCCTGGGAGTTCCAGTTGACATATTCTAATAAGCAAATGCATCCCTGGACAGCCTCATGAGGTTGTGCCAGGAAATCTGGAGGACAGCTACCTGGCCAACTGACTGGAAGAGATCCATACTTATTCCCAGTCCCCAAAAAAAGGTGATCTAACAAAGTCTAGAAATTATTACTAATATCACAAACAAGCAAAATCCTACCAAAGACTATCCAAAAACAGCTGGAACCAGTACATCGACAGAGAAATGCCAGAAATATAGTGGGCTTTAGAAAAGGCTGTGACAATAGGGATATCATTGCCAGTGTCAGATGGATCTTGCTGAAAGCAGAGAGTACCAGAGAAATGTCTGTCTGTGCTTATTGAGAGTGCGAAGGTGTTTGACTGTATGGATCACAACAAATTGTTGCTAACATTGAGAAGAATGGAAATCTTAGAACACTGATTGTGCTCTTGTGAAACCTGTACTTAGACCAAGAAGCAGTAGTCTGAACAAAGCAAGGAAGCACTTAATGGTTTAAAATCGAGAAAGCAGTGCGTTAGGGATGTCCATTCCCTATACCTTTTCAGGCTATGGCTGGACTTTTATGAGGAGGAATGTGGCATTAGGATTGGAGAAGGACTCAACAACCTGCAATATGCTGATGACACAATCTTGCTTCCTGAAACTGAGGAGAACTTGAAGTTTTGCTGCAGAAGATCAAGGACTACCGCCTCCAGTATTGATTGAAGCTTAACATCAAGAAGAAAAAGATTCTCACTACTGGTCTAATTGGCATCACCATGATAGATGGAAAAGATAATGAGATTGTTAACAGTTTGATCTTGTTCAGATCCACAATCAGCACTCTTGGCACCATCAGTCAAGAAATCAAAACATGAGTTGCATTGGGAAAATCTGCTGTCAGGGATCTCCTCTCCAGAGTATTGAAAAGCAGTGATGTCTGTCTGGAGATTAAAGTATGCATGATCCAGGCCATTGTCTTCTTAATTACTTGCTGTATGTCAGAGAGCTCAACAGTGGCTAAGGATGACAGAAGAATAGATACCTTTGAGATCTAGTACTGGAGAAGAGTATTAAACATACCAAGAACTGACAAGAGAACAAACAGGTCTGTCCTAGAGAGGGTAATATCTGATTGCTCATTAGAGACAAGGATTTTGAAGCTCTGTCTCACATGCTTTGGACAAGTTGCCAGGATGGGACCAGTTCTTTGACTGGGTACCATCATACTCAGAAGCATGGAGAGTCACCACAGGAGAGGAAGACTCTGAACGAAATAAATCGACACAGTGACTCAGTTAATTGAGAACCGTGTGTTGGAGACACTGAGATTGACTAAGGATAGGGCAGGGTTCAGAACTACTCTTCATAGGATCACCAAGAATTGTAGTTGACTTGATGGCCATAACAACAGCAAAGACATGCTATATACTGTAACTTTCTTTTTTCTCCTACTAGTTTATTTACAAAATTTTAATACATTGTTTTCAAGAACAAATTCTTTCAATTTCCCTCACCCCCGCAACCCATCAAATTGAGGTGTGTTGCTGGAGAAGAGTGTTGAGGGTACCATGGACTGCTAGGAAGACAAACAGATTCATTCTGGAGAGGGTTAAACCGAGCGACTCCTTGGAGGCAAGGATTCTGAGGCTCCGTCCGACATACTTTGGACATGTTGTAAGGAAGGACCAGTGCTTGGAGAGGAACATCATTCTTGGGACGGTGGAGGGGAAGACCCTCTATGAGGTAGATTGATTCAGTGATTGGGGTAATCGGGATGGGTGTGTCAGAGACAGTGCGATTGGCACAGGACAGAGCAGAGTTTAGGGCCGTTGTACATAGGGCCGCTATGAGTTGCAAGCGACTCGATGGCACATAATAACAACCCCCTGCACATCCACATCCCTCTGCTTTCAACCTCTCCCACCCCTCTTGGATCCTTATACTCATTCTACAGTAAGATTTTATTCAATATTTAACCGTGTGAGGCTGAGTTAGTTCACTCAGCGTAATGCTCTCCAGTCCTTCCAAAGTTAGGTAGTAATTTATAAAATCATTGCTCCTGCATGCTGCATAGTATTCCATTATGTGAATGTACCATAATTTCTCAGTCCATTAATTTGTGGTTGGACATTTGGGCTGTTCCCATGTTCTTGCAAATATTCTTGCAATGCTGAATATTGCTGTTATGAACATTGGTGTACAAATCTCAGTTTGTGCTTCAGTTCTCATTTTCTCAGAGTGTATTCCAAGTAGTGGAATAACTGGGTCATATGGAATTTCTATGTTCAGCTTTTTGAGGCAACACCAAACTGCCTTCTAGTTGTACCATTTTATAGTCCACCAACAGTGTCTAAGAGTTCCTTTCTTGCCACGTCCTTTCTAACATTTATTACTTGCTGCCCTGTTAAACTTTACCACTGTTTTTGGCGTGAGATGGTACCTCATTGTGGTTTTTATTTGTGTCTCTCTTATTGCCAGTGATTTGGAGCATTTCTTCATGTGAAATTATCACATTTATTTGTAGAGGCAAGA
>NW_006399755.1:26052706-26062920 GCF_000299155.1 Elephantulus edwardii
AGTTTAGGGCTGTTGTACATAGGGTCGCTATGAGTCGCAAGCGACTCGACGGCACATAACAACAACAACAACAACAACAACAACAACAACATTACTACATACCAGGCACCTCTGTTCTAAGTATTTTACAAGTATTGACTCCATTTTCTTATCACTTTTGTGAGGGTATGATTTTCCTTGTTTTGTCGGGGAAGAAACCAAAGAGGTTAAGTATTTTGTTCAAGATCAAACAGCTATTAGGTTAAACCTGTGAAACAGCCAATATGTGATCATTTTTGACCTGTAAAAATAATTTTCTATACATCAGCCTAGTAGAAAAATAGAGATGCTGAGATTTGAACCCAGCTATGCTGTCTCCAGAGCAGCATCGTGTGGGAAACCTAACATGTCATGCTGCGGCTTTAGTATCTCACTCTCCCATCAGTCACTACTTTACCCCCAAATAAGCAAAACACTTCTGAGAAACAAAAATGAGGTTGGAGGCAAAGCACTCTGTGACCTGAAAACCTACTATACAGCAGTAGTAACCAAAACAGCATGATACTGGTACAATGACAGGCACACAGACCAATGGAACAGAATTGAGAACCCAGGAATAGACCCAGCTATCTATGGTCAACTGATACTTGACAAGGAAATCAAAGCTATCAAATGGGAAATGATAACCTCTTCAACAAATGGTGCTGGCAAAACTGGACTACCACCTGCAGAAAGCTGAAACAGGATCCATATCTCACACCATTCACAGAAAATCAACTTACGTTGCAGTAGAGACCTGGGAGTAAAGCCCAAACCTATAACGTTCATAAGAGACAAACTGAGATCAAGCTTAGAAGTGCTAGTCCAAAGTATAAAGAGACTGCCAAATACAACCAGAAATGCACAATCTAAAGAGGATAAAATTGATGTGTGGGACCTTCTGAAGAGTAAATCCTTGTGCACATAGAAAACTTTTTCCAAAAGAGTGGAAAGAAACCTATAGACTGGAAACAAAAATTTGGTAATACCATCTCAGACAAGAGTCTTATAACAAAAGTTTCCAGAATGCTCCTGGTCCTCCACAAGAAAAAGACTGATAACCCAATTACAAAGTGGGCTAAAGACATGGAAAGAATTTTCACAGAGGAAGATATTCGAATGGCCAACAGACACATGAAATACACTTTAACTTCTTAATCAGCTCTAGTCCTCACAAATGTGGAATATTGGCTCTATTTCAAATAGGAAATCAGAGCCTTTTGAAGAAATGTGGATTTGCCTTGTGTCACACCGTGAAAATGTGGCAGCCACTTGTAGTGTCAGTCTGTGCTTTGGCCTGCTGCTGCTTTAATGCTGAAGGCATTGTCCCCAGGCCCTCTAGTGAGGGCAGAGGCTGGTATTCCTGTGAGCTGGCTCTTCACCATGACCATGTGGTCCATGTGTAATGGGCTTGTCCAGGCTGATAGTGACAGGAGATGTGTACATCATGTAAGAGCTCCCTCTGGCCAGCGGCTTTGTGCTGGGAGCCCAAGAATGGTGGCAAGAAACAAACACATGAGTTCCCATTATTTCTATTTTCAAATAATTTTATAAGTACTAAGGTGCGTCTGATACAGGCTATGGTCTTCGCAGTCACTTGTTATGCATCAGAGAGTTGGACAATGACCAGGGAGGATAGAAGGAGAATTGATGCCTTTGAGCTGTGGTGCTGGAGAAGAGTATTGAGAATACCATGGACTGCTAGGAAAACAAACAGATTTGTCCTGGAAAGGGTTAAACCGCGTGGCTCCTTGGAGGCAAGGATTCTGAGGCTCTGTCTAACATACTTTGGACTTGTTGTGAGGAGAGACCGGTCCTTAGAGAGGGACATCATGCTTGGGAGGGTGGAGGGATGGCGCAGGAGAGGAAGGCCCTCTATGAGGTGGATTGATTCAGTGACTGGGATAATTGGGATGGGAGTGTCAGAGACAGTGCGATTGGCACAGGACAGAGCGGAGTTTAGGGCTGTTGTACATAGGGTCGCTATGAGTCGCAAGCGACTCGACGGCACATAACAACAACAACAACAACAACAACATTACTACATACCAGGCACCTCTGTTCTAAGTATTTTACAAGTATTGACTCCATTTTCTTATCACTTTTGTGAGGGTATGATTTTCCTTGTTTTGTCGGGGAAGAAACCAAAGAGGTTAAGTATTTTGTTCAAGATCAAACAGCTATTAGGTTAAACCTGTGAAACAGCCAATATGTGATCATTTTTGACCTGTAAAAATAATTTTCTATACATCAGCCTAGTAGAAAAATAGAGATGCTGAGATTTGAACCCAGCTATGCTGTCTCCAGAGCAGCATTGTGTGGGAAACCTAACATGTCATGCTGCGGCTTTAGTATCTCACTCTCCCATCAGTCACTACTTTACTATTCTTTCTTGATTCTCCCATCCACACCACCACACTGACCTTTCCCTGTAGAGTTCTGCTCACGGAACGTGAGGACTCAGTGACCATGTTTCACACGTTCACATGGCCGCCTCTTTCCCTCATCCCCAGTAGTAGTGAATTTGCTCTGTGGGCTTCTCTGCAGGTGGATTCCCGCTCACACTCAACACGAAGCGTGCTTTTCACAGTCTCCTTCCTAATGCCCTGCCCTGTTTTGGACTCTTTGGCTCACACCCAGGCCACTCTTTCTTAGGCATTATACAGCTGGCTGCCTTTAAACCCCCACAGCCAGCTGTCATGAGATCCTTGTCTAGTGTGTCCACTTCCCCTTTCACAGATCCTTTAGTCACTCCATCTCACCTGCCACCAGACTTGCCTTTTCTCTTTCTCTGCTACTAGGAAAAGCCAAGAACAGACTAGTAGCCAAAAATAAGATTTTGTTACAGGCCCTCTTACATGGGTAATCACTGTTCGCACCTATATAATCCAGGCAAAAAGCTCACCTTTTTCACCTCTTAGTTTTTCCAAGTTCTTTCTTTCCATGGAATTTCCTCTGTTCTGCCTTCCACATGGGCTCTTTGGCCTTTGCCTCTTTCCACTCTGAGTAAGACCCTGCCCTGCCTCTTCCTGCCAGCCTCTGGGGACCCCGAACTTAATTCTCAGGAGCCTTGTATCTGGGACTACTCCTGAATTAAAAGTTAGGGTTTTCACCTTTTAGATCAACTCATAAAGCACCTACCTATCTCTGTGCCTCTCTGTAATACAGGGGCGGTGCTGACTCAGCTGGCCATTGCTTGGTTCCAACACCAGGGTGTGACCTGCATATACGCTCTATTCCTCTCACCTCCACTTTTATGTCTCTGCCAGTGTCAGCATCTCCATAGCTCCACCTTGCCCCACTTGCATCCAATAATTTTAATATCAGTACAAGACAATATATGAGAAAGTTGTGTTGAACAGTAGAAGTTTTACACCTGTGTAAGTTGATGTAATTATTATTGGCAAGATCCCCTTTCCTTTGGGGGCATGTATTTATTACAGTCTAACCACACTCTACATCCTCACAGAGCCAGCAGCGTAAGATGAGTGTGTAACTGTGGGAATTTCTTTCTCTCACCAGGAACTGAAGCTCTCTTCCCACGAGGAGGCCTTGTCCTTCGTGTCGCTGGTAGATGGCTACTTCCGACTCACAGCAGATGCCCATCATTACCTCTGCACTGATGTGGCTCCCCCACTGATCGTCCACAACATACAGAACGGTTGTCATGGTCCAATCTGGTTGGTTTTAGATCCTTTTTCATTGCCTTTAGTAGGGAAAGAGCTCAAGTTTTGATAATGAGGCATGTGGCCGCCTAAGATGCGGATTTTCTGTTGCTTAGGTTGGAGCCAGTTGACCGTGTGTTGGTTAGCACTTATCTGCTTCCCTCTTTGCCATCCTGTTCTCCCAATGTTGGTCAGGCCTTCCTGGCATCATTTGGCTGACTGCTTTTAGCACCTCTCCACAACTGACAGAGAAGTGCCTAAGCCTTTGCTGTACCAAAAAATGGGGAATATTAAAGAAGGTTAGGATATAGATAATGACATCAGATAGAGAGCGAGCACAATAGCATGACAGCTTGTCTTAAAGTGACAGATGAACATGGGGCCTGTGAGGGAAAAGAAGCCTTGGGGTTGGAAGGGGCTTTGTGGAGTAGATTGTCCCAATTGCATCTCAGAACTCGTAGCATATCCTTGAACACCTCTGCTCCTGATGACTGTAATCATTACAAATGTGTACACTTTAAAAAGATTTACTTTTTTTGGAATTTCTGCCCATTTCCCTGAGTTTAGTTAACATGGCTTCTGTCAGTTTCCTCTTATACATGAATACCCCTCAGGCAAAATAAAACAGTTGCCTTTTCTTGAGTCTCTTCTTGGAGCACAGTAAGCCTGTGGAAGCGTCTCTTCAGCTGCCTTCCACATGACAGAACTTCTACTGTCTTATCCTAGTAGTTTGTTAGTTGTCTGGTCCCTGGCCTTTAGCGACCTGCAGCTTCACAGGAAGTCAGGCTCACAAACAATCGCAGAGCAAGAAATGTCCTGAGTTTTATAATGATGCGTGCTCTTCCCATATCCCAGCCATGGGCCTGAGCCAGAGCTCTGGCACGTGCTGGTCTCTTGACCTGGGGTGTCCTTCCCCACAGCCTGCTCCCGCTTCCTTTTGTTGTCACTCTGATATCACCTTGAGTGATATCTACACACCATGTGTGAAATAACCCCACCTCTTTCTCCTCCTCACCCTACACTTTTGACCCTGCCACTCTGCTATATTTCTCTTTAGTGGCATTTTTCAAACCTTCTACCTGTAGCTGCATGTCCCTTTGTTTCTTGTTATCTCAGAATATGAGCTTCATATAGTAGATGTGCTTTCTGACCCCTTAACAGGGCCTGGGACATTGGAAAATCAGTAAATATTTGTAGAATGAATGGCTATTTCATGTGATGTAGATGCTGAAATTCATGGCCCAAGAAACCTTTTTAGAGTAAGTAGCATTTAAATAGGTATAAACGTTAAAAAAAAAATAGGATTAAACTTTGAGGTGGTTTATTAGTCCTAAAGAAAGGAAGTGTATTCTAGGCAAAGAATCACCATATCTTTCAAAGACTTGGTAGCATCAGAGACTGTGGAGCAATCAGAAAATATACTTAATGAATGTCGACATTTCTGAACGACATTAACCGTGGCATCCACTTATCCCCAGTGCTTGTGGTGCTGAAAAGTGTGCTGAACAGCTCAGGGACTGTTTCGGTGCCCCTTGGAGGCTCCTTCGTCTGACATACTTTGAGTATATTGTTAGGAGCAGCCAATACTAGAAAAAGGTCATGCTTGGAAATGTGGAGGGTCAGCAAAAGATGGGTATACCCTTAATTAGGTGGACACATCAGCTGTAACAGTCGGCTTGAGGTTGTTAGAGATGGGGAGGATGACACAGGAAAGGGCATGTCACTATGAGTTGTAGTTGACTCGATGACATTCAAAAACAACAAGGTACTGACAGGAACTTTGGTTGTGTAGTCCATGGATAGCTGCCCTGCTAACCCAAAGGTGGTGCTTCTCTCACCAGCTGTTCCATGGGAGAAAGGTGGGCAGGCTCCAGCCTTGTGACTTATAGCCTCAGAAAGCCCGCTGGAGGGTCTGGTATGAGTTGGTTCCACCTCCACGGCAATGACTTTGATTTTGAGCTACCAGTAACTACCTACATTGATTTACTAGGTGCCACAACTGATGGGTTCTGGTGATACAATGACATGTAGAGCAGGCATGTCATCTTTTGCCATCTTTCTTGTCATCTTACTCATTCATTGTATAGTTATTAACACCAGCTGAGCCAGACATACCTTGCTTATTGGAATATGGCAATGAACAAAACTGCTTTTAATTCCTTTCCTGAGAGTCATGCTCTAGTTGGGCTAATTGAGAGTCATGGGGAGGGATAGGATTCCAGACGCTGAATCTTTGGCAGCCTTTGATCAGCAGCCTCGCAACACTCTTCTCATGAGAGTCGGAACAGCGTATCTGAGGAACTTGGGGAAAAGCAGAGTGGTGTGCTCATTGAGGACTGATCTGTAAAAGGATCTGAAGGAGGCTTGTCTCCTCTAGACCTTGGAGATATGGTGTCAGTGCTCCCTAATGCCTGAGAATACCTCTTAGATCTTTCAGGGAACTGTAGGACTGGGGGCAGGACATATGATGGGGCCAGAAGACCCAGGGAAGTGGATGCCTCAGGAGTATAGAGTGATGTTCCCTTGGCCTGCTTTAGAGTAAGCTTTTTCTCCATTTTCCTGTCTCCCTCTCCAGCACAGAGTATGCCATCAACAAACTGCGCCAGGAAGGAAGTGAGGAAGGAATGTACGTGCTGAGATGGAGCTGTACTGACTTTGACAACATCCTCATGACTGTCACCTGCTTTGAAAAGTCTGAGGTAAGTCAGGACAATGGCTTGGACCACACCATGTATGACCATAGAGTGTCCAGTGGGAACTGGGTCAGGAGCCTGGGACAGTGGCATATAAAAGCCCAGGTCTCAGAGAGGATCCTCAACAAGGGCTGGGAAGAGAAACCAGCTCTCCAAAAGGAAGCTGCTCAGAGCAGCCAGACCTGTTCCCTTTTCCTCAGCTCAGCCTTCTGTCTTCCTGGGAACCCATGGTCATCCACTGTGCCTTAGACAATAGAATACAACCAGGAAACTAGTGCACAGCATACACTTGGAGGGTGTACTGTAATTATTTAGAGTGGTTTGTTTTCTATTCAGTGCCAAATTTATCACAGATGCAGAATCTGTTTGCAGCATTCTTGACTGCAAACAGTGCCAAGAATGCTGCCTCAGCAATGTGTCCTAATTCAGTTTCCTCCACATAGTAGCTTCGTACATTATAATAGAAAAATCACCATCCTGTGTTTGGGCAGCAAGTAGAAATGTCTATTAGTTAGGTAAAGCTAGAAGCCAATAATGATGTGAGGGAAATCCTCATAGCTGGAATTCTTCACTTTACGTTTTTAGACCACAGATGCCTTTGTTATTCATGTCATTTTAATAAAAAAATAATAGAAGAAATGGAACCTCTTAAAAGAAAACCAGTTTTGGGAAATTAATTTGAACGAATACACTAGTATTAATTGAGGCCAACATGAACAGAGCGGAGGTAGGACATGTGCGGTGAATGTTAGCTGGTTAGCATATTGCAGCTCTCAGACACAGGAAGGAAAAGCAGTAGAGGGTCCCCGGGGCCTGGGCTCAGTCAAGGGTGTAAAGAGGAAATGGCAGAAGCAGCCCAGTGCTGTCAAGTATCCTGGGCAAAGTCTCCAGAGGCTGCTCACGTGCCTGAGGTTCCTGTATAGCTGGACCTCGTTGTTGGTATAGTCAGTGGCTTGGAGTCTTTCAGTCTTGACTGGATACCTGACCTCTTTATTCTTCTGTCATTGGAGGGTGTTTCATCTCCCCACCCTCAGTGGGTGCATGAAACAGCCTACCCTAGCCCGGTGTTGTACCAAGAATGCCAGTGAGGCAGTAACATAGCATACATGGTGACAGCTGCCTGGATAAAACAGCATGATTGTTGTTATTATGTGCCATCCAGTCAATTATACCTTAAAGCCACCCTGCAGGACAAAGTAAAACTGCCTTTTAGAGTTTCCGAAGCTGTAATCTTCATGAGAACAGCCAGCCAAGTTGTTTTTCCCACAGAGCTGCTGAGTGAGTGTCAACTTCTGACCTCTAGGCTCACAATTGTGTGCTTAACAAATTGCACCACTAGGCCTCTTTATAGATATGATTACTACTGGCTAATTTTAGCTCATCCAACACTGTGCTAAGCACTTTATATCATGTTTACTTAAACTTAAAACAGCCCAATGATGTGGGTGGTGCGATTCCGTTAAAAAGATGAAGAAATTGAGGCACCAAATAAATTGTCCTAGTTTATACAATTAGTAGGCAGGCCTTTGTGACTCTTCTTAACCACTAAAACAGTTTATTTATACAAAAAGTGATCATGAAATAAAATTTCACCTTGTAATTCTCATTTGGCTGGAGCACTGGTGGCCTTGTGGCAAGAAGCTGCACTATAATCCCCAAAGCACATGGTTCAAATTCACCAGCTCCAATCAGTGCCTTCTCCTCCGTGTTTAATTGCTTGTTGATTGGCTAGTTTATTTGTAATATGTCTTTTCTTTTTCAGTAATTTTAGCTTTATGAGAAAGTTATGGAGGTGGTGGAATATTTATATTTCTTCTTCACCTAGCTTCTCTGATGTTAATGAATTCATGGTATATTTCTTAACCCACTTCTAAACAAATTATTTCTGGTCTTTTTTTTTCTGCATGGCAGAAACAGTTCAAGAACTTTCAGATCGAGGTACAGAAGGGGCAGTACAGCCTGCACGGCTCGGACCGCAGCTTCCCCAGCCTGGGAGAGCTCATGGGCCACCTCAAGAAGCAGATCCTGCGCACAGACAACATCAGCTTTGTGTTGAAACGCTGCTGCCAGCCCAAGCCCCGAGGTTTGTGTTCCCATGCTGGGGCCAAGGGGTTTCCGCTTGGTGATAGCCTTTGCCCCTCGCTTGGTCCCTCCCTACTGGTTCTAGGTGTTTTTCCTTTAAGTTTGTTACAAGTCTGTTCCCAACTCAAATTCTTTTGTTCAAGCATTAGTGTTTTCTATAGAGCAGACATAAACCTTTTCTCAATATCTCAGTTAAGTAGCAGAAAGAGACATGTCTATGAATGTTATTATTATTGTTAGGTATTGTCAAGTCGAGTATGACACATAGCCACTCTGTGAACAACAGATCTGAACCCTGTCCTATATGACACAGGTGAGCCCATGATGGCAGCCAGTAGTGTCAGTCCATCTGGTTGGGCATCTTCCTTTGCTTTGCCGACCTTCTACCTTTCAAAGCATAATGACCCTCTCTAAGGAGTAGCCTCTCCTAGCAACATGCCCAAAATAGCGGAGATGAAGCTTTCCTCCAAGGTATGTCTAAGACATACCTGTTTGTTCTTTTGTCAGTCTATAGGATATTCAGTACTCTTCTCCAACACCAGAGCTCAAACATATAGGTATTCATATAATCTTAAATGTTGTTGTTAAGTGTCGTTGAGTCACAGGCGACTCATAGCGACCCTATGAAGGAGAGTCCTTGACGCTTGGGTGCCTTTCATCCTCTCTCCAGGTTCATAGGGTAACCATAAATAGTCTCAGAAATTTCTTTCTTCCTTAAAATATCTTGAAGGTTAACATGTTACTGGTTTATTTACATGAGAAATGATCTGGAGTCATCTTCTGTGATCCAAGAGCTGTATTACATGCTAAGAATTAGAAATTCATAAGACCAAACTTCTGTTCTCTGAGGGTTCTCAGTCTCTTGCAAAAAAATGTTCCAGATCAATGGGACTCCTGCAATGTGGCAGGCAATTTAATCCGCACAGATACCCTGGGGACAGAAAGAAAGTGGTAAACATCCCTGGGTCACATGAATGTACCGCAAGGCTACATGGAAGAGACAGATTTAGAGTGATGTTCGACAGTAAAGGTTAGATTGAGTATTTCCAAGAAACAAAGTAGCATGCAAAAGCAAATCTTTTCTGGATAGTTTGTATTTTCGATGAAGTGGGGAAAATGGAGAAATGAGGCAGAGGAGTTGTAGATTTTAGATCATGGGAGGCCTTGATGCCATGCCAAGGAAGCTCGAACCTTATCCTGCAAACAGGCATAGCTGTGGAAGACCAAGGAATCAAATGGATAAGAAGGAGAAGGAGCTGAACTGCTCCTTTTTTTTAAAGCCCTGTGCACATGTTAAAGGAGCTTTGGTAGCATAGTACCTCTTGTGCTGTACGGCTAATTGAAAGATCAACTGGAATCATCTTCTGTGTTAGTTGCTCCACTGGAAAAAGATGAACAGTCTCCTCCTATAAAGATTTAAAGCCTCCAAAGCCTGGTGGAGAGTTGCTATGAATCAGACTAGACTTGACAGCAGTGGAATACGCTTGTTGAACATAGGGACCCTACGTACTAAAGTATGTCAACAAAACCTTTCTTGCTAAAGTAAAGTGAACTTGAAACATATATTGATGGAAATCAGAAACTATAGAGTTCAGTATAGATTTTATTTTGCTAAGGAAAAGAACAGAGCAAGAAAACACTGCATGATTCAGTATTGGGAAGGGAGTACGCCAGGGATGTGTCCTGTCTCCATACCTTTCAATCTGTATGCAGAACAGATCATCTGGGAGGCTGGGCTCTATGAGGAGAAATGTGG
>NW_006399755.1:26063190-26088867 GCF_000299155.1 Elephantulus edwardii
CTTAGAGACCTTTCCAAAGTTCTGAAGAACAATGGTGACTCTCTGGAGACTAAGGTGCATCTGATACAGGCCCTGGTCTTTGCAGTCACTTGTTATGCATCCAAGAGTTGGACAGTGACTAAGGAGGATAGAAGGAGAATTGATGCCTTTGAGCTTTGGTGTTGGAGAAGAGTATTGAATGTACCATGGACTCTAAGAAAACAAACAGGTTCATCCTGGAGAGGGTTAAACCAGGCTGCCCCTTAGAGGCAAGGATTATGCTTGGGAGGGTGGAGGGATGGCACAGGAGGGGAAGACCCTCTAGGAGGAGGATTGATTCAGTGACTGGGGTAATCAGGATGAGCGTGTCGGAGACAATGAGATTGGCACAGGACAGAACAGAGTTTAGGACTGTTGTACATAGGGTCGCTATGAGTTGCAGGCGACTCGACGGCACATAACAACAACAAGGAAAAGGGAAGCCCTTACAGCTGGACCAGTAAGCAACATTATGATAAATGGACACAGAATGAATTGTCAAGAATTTTGTTTTACTATGATCAACAGTCAGTACCTGTGGAAGTAGCAGTTGAGAAGTCAAAGGATGAACTGCACTGGGCAAATATGCTACAGAAGACCTCTGTAAAGTCTAAAAAGTAAGCATGTCACTTTGAGAACTAAGGTGTGCCTGAGCTAAGCCGGGCTTACTTTCAGTTGCCTCATATGTTTGCAGAAGCTGAACAATGAAGAGGACAAACCAAAAATGAAATTATGCTTTTGAATTATAATCTTGGCAAAATATATATGCCACAAATTTCCTGAAGAACAAACAAATCTGTGTTGGAGAAGTATAGCTAACATGAGCTTCAGAAGGGAGAATAGTGAGGCATCATCTAAGTACTTTGACAGACAGAAAGATGAGCTGTGTGGGAATGTGGGGGTGGGGGGGGGTCATTGAGAAAGAAAGATTATCAGTGACTTGGTCTCAGGCTTCCACCAGAGAACTCAAGCTCAGCAATGATTGTAATGATGGAATGAATACAGGCAGTGCTTGATTCCCCTTGGTTTCATATAGCTCTAAGATCTCACAGTCAAGAAAGAAAGAGGACAAACAATAACAAAGACCAAAATGGATGTTGTAAAAGCCTCTTAAGCTTGTGAGAGCATATAGAGCAGGTAAAGTAAAAGGAAGAAATGATGTATTCTTCTTCATAGAGTCCAGCTTCTTGGGTTATTTGTCCAGTAGAATGAGTAAGTAAGGATAAATGATACAACTCAGGCACACACCTTTCATACTTTTAAACTTTACAGTATATCCCTTTAGTCTTTTCAAAGGACTTCCTCTTGGAAGTGTGTACAGGTTCTGCATGAGCATTATTAAGTGTTCTGCAGTTCCCATTCTCCATGTTAGCCATAATTTTTGTTATGGTCCAACCAGTCAGATGCCTTTGCATCTTCAATAAAACACTGATAAATGTCATTCTAGCATTCTTTGCGTTCATCCAAGATCTTTCTGTCTTCGATAGTGATATCCGTTGTTTGCTGTCCTCTTATGAATCCAGCTTAGATTTCTGGCAGTTCTCTGTTATTGTACTGCTCAAGCCATTTTTAAGTTACCTTCAGCAAAATTTTACTTGGGTGTGCTGCTAATGATATTGTTTGATAATTTCCACATTCTGTTGGACCATTTTTCTTTGTAATGTGCAGAAATATAGTGTGGAAACATCTCTGTTGGTGTTCTGTCAATCCCAGGAGCTTTGTTTTTCAACAGTGCCTTCAGTGAGGCTAGGATTTTTTCCCCCTTCAGTATCTTGGACTTCTACTCACTAATCTTACTACCCACTTACCAGTTTGCTGTACTGTGGAAGCTTGCTTGTTCCTGTGATTCTGGAAGCTATGCCAATGATAACTCCTCATTAGCAGGGTCACTCGTGCACAGGTTACAACACAAGTACACATCCTGACTAAGTCACACCAAGAAGAAAGGCCTGATGTCCTATTTCTGAAAATTCATTAATGCAGGCCTTATGCAGAACAGTCTTGGCACTCATATTGAGCATGTCATTCTGGATGGAGGAAGATTTGGTTGGTTGGGTAGAGAGCCGGTGAGAGTATAGAAGATCCCCTGTTACATGAATTGGCATAGCAGCAGCAACAATGACTACACTGGTAGTCTTTGTACTGGGTGGTGTTTTATTCACTGTATATAGTATTGCCATAAGCTAAAGTTGTTTGTTGTTTACCGTTGTGTCAGAACTGACTCATAGCTTACCCTCTGGTGGGTTTTCAGAAGCAGTTAATTGTAAGGGAGGAGATTATCTATCCTTCTCCCACGGAGCAGCTGATGAATTTGAACCACTAGCCTTTGAGATTGCAGCACAGTTTCTTGTCACTAGGCTACGAGTGCTCCCTAGGTAATGACTAGGGCCATGTAGTGTGGTAAGGGAAGACTCCAGCAACCCCAAACTTCAGTGTGAATCCTAAATTTGATGCTTACTGGCTGTCTGACCTTGGGTAGGTAATTTCCTCTCTCAGAATTACCATTTCCTGAGCATATATAATGGAAATAAGAACAACATACACCTCATAGGATTGCCATGGGGATAAACAAGTTAATATGAAGAAAGCTCTTAGACCACAAGCTGGGACAGAGAGATCAATCAGAAAATGTACGCTATGTAAAAGAGGGCAGGGAAACTCCACCTTTCATGATAGTAAAGATTTACGGAACCACATTGGAGTCATTTGACCCACAGGTCAATCTCAATTCTTAGGTTGCTATTGCCTCCTTGTGGCATTTGGAAATTACCTTCATGAACTATACCTCTAAGAGCACATAAGATTCTCTTTAAGGGGCTTGTCTGGAAACCTGTGTACAGTTCAAGAATCAGGACTTTGAATGCAGGAAAGAGAAAGGGAAGGGAAACATCTCTTGCATTTGACTAATACATCTGCTTCATTAAAAGAAATCAGTATGTTCATACAAATCCTCAGGGATTCCCAAAATACTTTTCATGGACAACCCCAGTGTGCAAGGCCCTGTCTTCCAGTATGGTAACTGTTGTACCTTGCTATTGTACAGAGCTCTCCAATCTCTTCACAGAAATCTCCAATCTGCTGGTGGCCACGAAGAAAGCCCAGGAGTGGCAGCCTGTCTACCCGATGAGCCAGCTGAGTTTTGATAGAATCCTCAAAAAAGATATCATGCAAGTGAGTCAATGCTTACTTTTGTTGTCTTGGGGTAACTAAAATCTGAGTATGGGGATCCTAATAGAGAAAGAACAAGACTTTCCTTTCTTAGTTAAGCCAGTTCAGCTGGTGACGTGCCAAGATTTGCTCCTCACAGGCATTTCCCCTCCCCCCCTTAACGAGGTGGTTAGTCAGTCTTTTGGGGGCTGCCTGGAGATGATCAGACTGTTCTTAGGGGTGTGTGTGTGCAGGGGTTAGGGTAGTGTACCTTTTTCTCTCCTCCTCCACTTCTCCTGAGCCTCAGATCCCTCCCTTCAGCATTCACCTAGCCAGCAGTGCTTGAGCTGCTCACACGTGCAGCTATAATTGCTACCTTTGGGAAATACACCATCTAGTGAAGAGGCACTTTGGTCTGTCTCAGGCAGATATTTACATTATCGAGAGTATGACAACAGCCCAGAAGAAGAGATATATCATTGCAAAGAGGACTGGGTCAGAGGGAGGTACTTAATTGTGTAACAGTGAATGAATATATTTTTAAAAAGTGAACCGGGGGGGGGGGGGTTGTATACCGATGAAGGAATTTTACTTTTCAAAGAGAAGAGTGAACTGGGTGGGGGGAGGAGTAGGCAGGGAGAAAAGTGCAACAATGAATGAATGGAAATCCAAAATCTCTGTAAATGTTCATTAAAATTAATAAAATTTTTAAAAAAGTGAACTGAGGTCGGGGAAGGAGTTGGAGGGAGTAAAATGTGTAACAATGAATGAATGAATGAAAATCTAACTTTTCTGTACATGTTCGTTAAAATCACAATTAAAATTTTATTTACAAAACAAAAAGATACCACCTAAGGTAGAAAAGTGTAACTGGCTGTGGGAACATCAAAGAGGGCTTTCTTTACTATTCTTGAGAGGACAGGGATGACTTCCTGGAGGAAGTGGAATAGAAGCAGAGAAACAGAAGATGAGCAGCAAGTAACTTAGGCAAAGGCAGAGGAACCAACGTGTGAGAGAGTGAAGGAACGTGAACAGACCGAGCAGGGGGATAGATACGTAGTGGCCTTTAAGGGCTGCCTTGGAATCCTGACACCATGGTGCCGTGGGTTGGCCACTGGAGTAACCTTTCTGGGGAAAAGTGATTATTCTGAAAAGATACGGCTTTTACGGGATGTTCGGGGAACACAGCTTCCCATAAAACCCTGATGGATTGCTTCATGAGAGCTTTGACTTTAATGAATCGTCACAGGACCTTTCTAGACCATGGCAGATGAAGTGGGTGTATCACCATTTTGCTCTGACAGATGATAAATGATGGCATTTGTGCAAATTAATATACCTGATTAATGATTGTGCATATTCCTCTGGGGGACAGGGCTTATTCTCTGGCAATAGGCTACAGACCATTTTTAGTGTTTAAAGGGTGTCCTAGGATAATGGAACTATAATTTACATTTGTGGGGCTAATGTCAATACAATAGTTTGATATCATCTAAGCTTCATGAATCACCTTTTGATTTCCAAATAGTTAGAAAAGTCAGAAGGGTTCCTAGAGACAGCTGTGCTAAGGGCTTTACATAGGTCGTCTAACTGACTTTTTCATGTCACTCATTTTGATCATGTCCTGTTTTCTTTTTTTAGTATCATTATCGACTCATAGATTTAAATATTGAATATATTTTAGTTCTTCACTGTTTTCCTTATCGATTGTCAGAGTGTTCCCACTTCAGCGAGAGGCACCTTGTCAGGCTAGCACCTGAGCTGTGTCCAGAGCTGTTTGCTTTCTTATATGACTGTTAATTCCCCAGTTTATATATTTCCACCCTAGACCTGTAATTAGCCATTTTCCAAGGAGCCTTGAGTCTTTGTAATGGAAAATTGTACTTGGAAATACAGTCTCGGCAGGAAGATTTTTATTGCTACTGTTGTCATTTTTTCTAGGTCGTTTCATTAGACAAAAATCAGAGTCTCTTTAAGTTAAAATATATGATCTGTTCAGATTCTGCTTCTAGCTCAAATTCATGACCACTCTCAGATTTTTATTATTTAACCTTATCTAACTGAAATTTGTACTTTCTCTCATGCTTGAAAGCCACAGCTCTGAGGAATGACAGTGGACTCATTGTTTCATCCCATGCTACCTGTTATCACAGTCTCGTAGGGAAAATAATGATAATAGCAACAATACTACAAACACCACCAATAACTGTGCTTTCTCGAAAACTCTTTGAAGAGTTGTTTTTTTGTTTTTTTTTTTTCATTTTATTTTTGTCCCAAAAACATTTCTGTGAAAGAAATTACTTGTTTCTGTGAAAGAAATGACTCATTACTAGGAGTGATTTCTGTGTATGTAGTTCTACCATTGGTTTGGTACACACTTAGGGTTATGTTTTATTTCACTTTAGATTTTTAGGATTTCCTTTAAAATATGTTATAATTAATAAGATATTTACATTATTTGAAAGACAAATCTATAAAATGAGGACTATTCAATGACATTTAACGCTTCTCATGTGACCTCAATAATAGCCACTCTGAATATACCTTAAATTTATTCAGTCAGTTCCCTAGAGGTGAAATTCAACCTCTTTTCTTTTTTATTTATTTTATTATTTTTTGTGCATGTACCGTAAAATCAGATCTGACTGGTACAGAAGGAGATTGTCCCTCCTTCTCCAGCAGAGCATCTGGTGGATTCGAACTGTGCACCTCTGGGATTGCAATGCAGCTTCTTGCCACTAGATCAACAGGGCTCCCCTTCAACCTCTTTTCTTTTGCAATTCCAAATAGAGCTAACACAAGTAGGCTCGTACATAAATATTTTTGTCTTTATTTTTCTGCTATAATTTTACTTCTAAAGGTTGGTTTGCCCTAGCAAATGAAAACAGTAATTTTCATCATAGATTTTAGCATACTCACACACACATGCAGGATAGATGCCTAGAAAAGGAACAGTTCAAGTGTGAGAGATAGTGAGCATCTGGTTTAGAGTGCGACCAGACAAAGCAAAGTGGCTCAGCAGATTGACTATGCCAGGTGCCTTTGTGTAGTTACCTCCTCATTAGAGTGTTACAAGAATCACTTGACTTGGTACCCTTATTCTTATTTACAGAAAGTAGTGCACATGGTAAAAGAACACCTGCTAGTTAAACTGCCCTTTCTCTTGGCACCCACGATTGTGTCCACTCTTCAGTCTGGAGGCCTTAGGAGCGAGGGCTAATGTGGCTGACCACTACGAATATTTGCATGTTGACAGTACATGCAACAGGCAAAGAGCAATTCAGGAAGTGTGAGGAGTGTCTCCTGGGGCCCAGAAAGTGCAATATCTGTGTTTGGCCTCTTAGCTGTTTGTTTCCTCTGGAGGCCTGACCAGAATAAGGCACTGGGAGCTTGTGAATGCTGGCTTCGTTTACCTTTACCCATCTCATTCAGATTACTGTGCACTTTTCTGTCCATTGCTGATGCTGTGCATTGAGGTCACCCTGCATTCTACTTTCTCCCTCAGGGTGAACACCTTGGGAGAGGCACACGGACCCACATCTACTCTGGGACCCTGGTGGATTACAAGGATGACGAGGGGATTTCCGAAGAGAAGAAAATAAAAGTCATCCTCAAAGTCTTAGATCCCAGTCATAGGGACATTTCTCTGGCAAGTGTCTTATCCCAACCCCTTCCAGTCTCCCATTTCCAGGAGCTGTTGGAACACATTGAACTTGGAAACTTTCACTTTTATTTTGATTCAAACTTCGATTTTGCTCAGAGTTATTTCCGATATAATCTCTGCTAGACCAGTATGTTACAGAAATGAAAATAGGTGGAAGTTGAAGTGGGTTGAGCAGCCCTTCACACTTGCTTACCCATCCCATCCACTTCCAATTCCCTAAAGAGAGGCCCCAGACAGTGCTGCAGAGCCCCAGGGCTCAGATCGTTGAGAGGCACCAGAGCTGGCATTTCACAGTCCAGACACCCAGGGGAGTGAATTGAGTTGGCCAGGATCTCACGAATTGGTGGGGTGATAATGGCAAGCTGGGATCTGCTGCCTTAGTGCTTCTCTTCTCTTACACTAATACAGTGTTAGACTCTTTACTTCCCCGAGGTGACTAAAAGAGAGAGTTGGCATTACCCTCCAGGGAAGCAGCGTCAGCTAGCTTCATTTTATTAGATTTTCTAAAACCTCCTGTCCCAGTTCAGCTGTGAAGTAAACTCTTTTGTACAATCAAGATTTAGGACCTGGGGTGGTGATAGTGGTGAGCCTTCCTGGGATCCATTGACTGTCCCCTCAGCAGAGCACCTTTGGGATCAGATAAGTAGAAGCTCAAACTTGAAGTCCTTTTGTTCTCTTCTTCCACAGGCCTTCTTTGAGGCAGCCAGCATGATGAGACAGGTCTCTCACAAACACATTGTGTACCTCTATGGCGTCTGTGTCCGAGATGTGGAAAGTAAGTATGTTCTTTTCTGAAGGAGATGATGGGTCCTGACTGGGGTGCATAGATGTGTTCATTGATCTTTGAAGATGACTGGAGGATGATGCTTCCTTCCTGTTGCCCAGGCCTCTTGCCTTCCTTTTTGTAGTTGAGGACAGCAAGATACTGGGCAAATCTTGTAATTTTAAGTTAATAGTGGTCATGGAACAAAAACTCACCATATTTTACTCTTCCCTTAAATGTTTGCTTCTTGTCAACCCTGGCTCCACACTGTCTATATCCTGAGGTTGAGACAAGTAAAGCCAAGTCCTTGCCCTCAGAATCAGCGGAAACCACTCTGGGCAGGTTGAACAGTGGGCGAGTGCAGCGCTGAGCAGTGCAGTGCGGGGCTGAATGTTGAGCAGCTTGGCCTGAATGTTGCAGACAGGCTCTGTCTTCCTCTGACTGTTGTTCTCCTGAGACGATGATTCTTTGGCTCTGCTCCTCACCTCCTTTTTGGCTAACACAGCAGAAAACCAGTCTGGTCAGCCTGAATTTCTGTTTGGTAAATGTAGAGGAAGAGGAATTTTTGGTTTTTAGCCTTAAGTTAAAATCCCCAGAATTCTGTAAGATGTAGGTGTTGCTGTCCCCTATTCACAGATGGGGAACTGAGACTCAAAAACTCACTTGCTCAAGGTCATCCAGAGTTAAAGTAGAAGAGTGAATAAATAGTAAGTAGTTGATGGACACATAATAAGTTGGATGAAGGGAAAGTGCTATATAAAATAAGAGATGATTAACATAGTATCACTAAAGAAAAATAGAACACAGAGGCTGTGCAAGACTTATAGACAGCAATAGGCCATTACTGATAAAACCCTGTTACCAGTAATAAAACAAATTTTAAAAAGAAAATAAAGTGGGATTTTATAAAGGGATGAATAGGTTCATTTCCTCAGATTGTCTAGAAGATTCTAGATATGGTCATTTTTCTGCTTGTAGATATCATGGTGGAAGAATTTGTGGAAGGGGGGCCTCTGGATCTCTTCATGCACCGGAAAAGTGATGCCCTCACCACACCGTGGAAGTTCAAAGTCGCCAAACAGCTGGCCAGCGCCCTGAGTTACCTGGTAAGACTCTTCCCATGTTGGTTCCCTGTTGGTTCCCTCAGGAACCAGATCGCCCTAGTAGAGGTTAGCAAGGAAGAAGGTGCTCGTGAAGCAGGCTTATGGGACCCCGATCTCAAGTTCCATAGAATGAGGGATCTGTGATTAAAATCAGGTGCACCTGGTACTAGTGATTTATTCCCTGTACTTGCACATGAATCCTGTATCAAAGGTAAGTTTGATCAGAGGACTGACATCTGTATTGCAGTGTGTGGTAAGAGCAGAAATTGTGTGGTAATGATGAATGAATGATTACCATCATTCTTAACTATCATTCTCAAAAATTCACTCATTGCCGTCAAACCAGAACAAACTCACAGCTGACACTCCACTAGGTTTTTGGAAGCTGTGAGTTTCATGGGAGCTCTGATGACCTGTCGGGTGAAGAGTTGTATTGCCAACCCAAAGGCAAGTGGTATGAATCCACCACCAGCCACTCTGCAGGAAGATGATGGGCAGTCTCCTTCCATGCCACATACAATCTCTGAAAACCCACTGGAGGGCCAGCTTCCCACTGCGTTGCTTCCAACTTCACAGCAATGTAGAGGAGTTTTTGTTTTAGAAATCACAAGAGAGGAGCTTGCCCATAAAGAATGTCTCATAGAACAGCAGTGAGTGGACTAGAACTACGTGCTTTTGGATTGGCAGCAGAATTCCCTAAAGTCTATTCCCCCCCAGCTCCCTAATCAATACCATTAATAGTAGCTGACATTTATTGAATGCTTTTCATGGGCAGATGTTTGGGCATTTTCCTGAGATTTTAGTTAACTGAATTTTCACAAAAAGCCCTACCAAATATGCTCCACTATTAATCTTGTTTCACTGATGAGGAAACAGGAGCTGAGAGACGTCGTGTAAGCACCCAGGTGACACCGTTCATTGATGCGAGGGCTGGGCTGCCGGTTATGGCTCTAGCTGGGGGGAGGAGAGGTGAGCTTAGAAATAGTGTTAGAAATAGCAAATGTGGTAGAAGGAAGGAAGGGTATCACTTTTGGCAGCTTTGTTGAACGCGCACTTTTCCATTTGCAGGAGGATAAAGATCTGGTCCATGGAAATGTATGCACTAAAAACTTGCTCCTGGCTCGAGAGGGCATTGATAGTGAATGCGGCCCATTCATCAAGCTCAGTGACCCTGGTATCCCCATCACTGTGCTGACACGACAAGGTTTGTCTCCCTTTCCCTTGAGCCCTGCCTGTGCCGCGAGTCAGGCCAGAAAGCAGAGTGTGGCTGGGTCCTGTTTCCTTTTAGACGGGAGCTCCTGCTGTGTGCCCTTGAGGCAGAGGGAGATATGGAGCCGAGGAGGGTCACTCCTGCTCTCAGGGAGCTCCCTGTGCCATGGAAGAAACAGATGGATTACTGGAGGCCAGTCTGGCCCTTCTGGTGAAGGAGCTGTGTACAAGACATGGGGTGGCACAGAGGAGCCCAGCTGTGTCTGCCCTGTGTCCCCTTTGAAATCCACTGTGGTTGCTGAGGAGTTTGGGGAGGTACCTTTATATACTTTTACTTGAGCTGTTGCTCTGGGTTTGTTTCAGTTTTTTGTAAGTATAGCCATTCTCCATATTTATTTTACTTTTAATACGATAAGCATGCTTTGTTGAGACATTGAAATGAGTCCTACTAGATTGTTGTTGTTATGTGCTGTCGAGTTCCTTGCGACTCATAGCAACCCTATGTACAACAGCCCTAAACTCTGCTCTGTCCTGTGCCAATCGCACTGTCTTCGATACACCCATCCCAATTACCCCAGTCACTGAATCAATCCACCTCATAGAGTCTTCCCTTCCTGCGCTGTCCCTCCACCCTCCCAAGCATGATGTCCTTCTCCAAGGACTGGTCTCTCCTCACAACATGTCCAAAGTGGTACATTCAATACTCTTCTCCAGCACCACAGCTCAAAGGCATCACTTCTTCTATCCTCCCTAGTCATTGTCCAACTCTCTGCAGTCCCACTATGCAGGAAAGTTATTCTTTGGCTTCATGCTTGGGAAGGTGGAGGGACCGTGAAGGAGAGGAAAACCCTCAACCAGGTGGGTTGAAATGGTGACTATAGCAATGGGCTTGAGTGTGTCAGAGATTGTGAGGCAGGGTAGGACAGTGTTCAGATAAGTTGTTCATAGGGTCACTGTGAGCCGTGCTTGACTCAGTGGCACCTAACAACAACAAGAACAAGCTCATAGGCCAGCTGTGGGATTCTAGTTTTCCCCAGAGCTGGCGTTGGGCTGGGCCTGGGCAGCTCTGTTTCCAGTCTTGAGTGCAAGGTTTGGCACTTAAGAGTTCTGCCCAGTAATTCATTCATAGGATTCCATTTAAAAGGATACTAAGATGAGAAACAAACCTTATATGAAGGTCTTAAACATTCACTGCTTGGAAGGGGAATGGAGTAGATCCTTTAGTAAAGATTTAGTAATTGGTAAGTATAGTGCCAATTTGACATTTATTGTCTGGCCAGCTCTCCTGAGGCAGAGAGGGTCTGAGACACAGACACAGATGACTGTGGAATCTCTGGAGAAGTCTCGGTTCCCCAAAAGTGAAATCTTCCATCAGGTGGGACAGGAGGAGACGGGGCAGCAGTGGCATTTCCCCCAGGCCCAGCAAGTGGGGGTACCCCAAGGCCACCGCCTGCACTGGAGCAGTAAGGCCAATGCGTGTTGGGAGGAGTGACACGCTAGGAGGCCACAGAAGCCTGACCCGCTTTTCTTGAATTCACAGCGCCACACCAGCTCACTTCCTCTGGTTCCAGGCTGCTTGGCTAGGACATAGGGTGGGCTGGGTTGGTCCTATGCTTATTGAAGGGGCTTTCCCAGCAGACATGGCAGCAATTTCTGCTGAGAACATTGACTAAGATCCAGAAATGTAGCTACAGAGTAGCTGTGGGCAAGGCATGTGCCACTTCTTTACCTCTGACTCTGCTCCCCTCACTCTCTCTCTGTCTCAAATGAAAGAAAAGAAATCTAAAGCTGATAGGATATGGCAGGGTCATTGTACAGGGTCCTTGCCATCAGCACACACCTACTTCTGCATATATTACCCTCCACTCATCCCTTCTCTTTTTTCCTCCTTCTCTTTCTTAAGCTTTTGACTCCCAGCTTTCTGTTTATAGGACACTTTGCCGTTTCTTCGACTAAGGCTTTAGAAGACTCCTGGGGAGCATGTGATAGATGAACACATCTGCTGGCCTTAATTCAGCCCTGCTGGATTGGAAGCACCGTGTGGAGGAACCTAGAGAGAGTTCATGTTTAGGGACCTTCCCAGGAGGCTGATGTTGCCATGTTCCATGGTACTATTTCAAAGGCTGCTTGACAGAGTAGTTAGGCTGAAGAAAGCTCCCAGTGCCCCCAGATAACGGTGCTTAGAAGCTGATCTGGAAGTGTGTCTGTTGTGTCCTTCCAGAGTGCATAGAACGAATCCCGTGGATCGCTCCTGAGTGTGTTGAAGACTGTAAGAACCTCAGCGTGGCTGCCGACAAGTGGAGCTTCGGGACCACACTCTGGGAAATCTGCTACAATGGCGAGATCCCCCTGAAAGACAAGACCCTGATTGAGGTGAGCAGATCTTCTCCAGTGGTTGGGTTTGGTGAGGACCCTTTTGCCACTCAGAGACCTCAGGGGAGCTGTCTGGAAGCCTCACATGGTGAGAGGAGATGGGTGTGGGCTTGGCTTGCCTGCCCAGGTTTACTAACTGAGTTACCCTGCAACTTTATTTAACTTTGAGCCTCAGTTTCACCCCCCAGAAGAGCTGATGTGAAGATTAATACATGTGGCCCACAGTCCATATGCAATGAATCCTTATAGTAGGGTTCATTTTTCTGAGAATGAAGTCCCTGTTTATTCAATGCCTATTGAACAGAATTGACACCCACCGTGTGCCAGTCCTCGCCCCTGGGGAAGGCTGGGAACTCCAGATAAAGTAGATACAGGTTTGGCCTTCCCTTAACAGCTTAGGACCTAGGAGAGGAGTTAGGCTCAAGTAACAATAAGAGTTTAGCAAACAATACTTAAGTTGATTGTGAGTTAGGAAGGGCAGTATAATTGCCTTTATTGTACAGATACATTGACTGAGGTACAGGTAGCCTAAAATAGTACCCACAGCTACAAACAAAAATATTTGAGGCTTGAACCTCTCTCCATATTTACTTGTGGAAGAGTAGAGGCTCCGAAGGGAAGAAGCGAGGAGGTAGCTAGCTGTTCCCTTTGGGGCCCAGCTGCACACCAGGAACCTCAGGGCAATGATTCTACTTAATTTTTTAGTTTGTTTGTTTTGCTTTGTTTTCTGTTTTGCTTAAAGTTTTCCAAATGGCATCAATTGTTTGTATCTGAATTTTGGTTAACGGTTGTAGACAATTTGGAAAATCTAGAAATCTATAAAAAATTATAAGAGTTGCCATATTTCTTCCAAATTTGATCCCGGCAGTCATTTAGGCATATTAATGTCTAGTCTGTGTGTGTTTTCCAAACAAAGTTAAGAAGATCTAGAATTTACAGCTTTATTTCCTGAATGTTTTTCTTTAATATTGTACTTGCTTACAAGGTTAAATGCATTCTGAGATTATTACAAATTTATTGTAGATGTTGTTTTATTAAATTTACCGATACTGATATTGCTTTGAATTTCTTAATGTTCTATCTAATTCCATAAGGAATGCTTGTATATATAAATCTGTGTTTACATCTGGTTTATTTGTGACTTATTAAATAGAATTACTGAGCCAGAAAAGTTAGAAAAGTTTGATGATTATTTTTATTTATTTTTTTTTTTGGTGCCAGTTTCCAAATCATATTCCAGAAAGGTTGTAGCCCTCTACTGTAGTGGAGCATGTTTGGGACTGGGACATAGTCCCCTGTCCTCCTTGAGTGTGGGTCATTTTTCAATCATGACTGAGATGTTGCTAAGGTTGACTTAGACAGTAGTAACGCACGTTTAGAAAATTTACAAAGAGGTCGAGGGGATGAAGGTTTGGTACTGCTTCTGACCTGTGACTGATGCCATTCGTTTCTTCCCTGTGCTGTTACACAGAAAGAGAGATTTTATGAAAGTCGGTGCAGGCCAGTAACACCATCCTGTAAGGAGCTGGCTGACCTGATGACCCGCTGCATGAACTACGACCCCAACCAGAGGCCCTTCTTCCGAGCCATCATGAGAGACATTAACAAACTTGAAGAGCAGAGTAAGACACTGTCTCGTGCTCTTCTTTTGTATTTGAGTTTCACACTTTCCTTCATTGAGCTCATGTTTCATGCAATCAGTCCCATACATGTGTTTTATAAAATTAATCATCCCTGGACTATGTCCACCATTACCCTGTCTTCTGGTTCCCACCAGATCTTTCCCATTTCCTTTTCCCCATTCTTCCACTCACCAAATTGTGTGTTCCTGTGATTCCCACCCCCAACCCCAGTGTATCCTCAGCCCTCTGCTCCCACTCATTCCCCTCTTGGACCCCCATACACATTTTACTAGCCATCCTTCTGCTTTTGCAATAATGTCTTGTGCGGTATTTGTCCTTATGAGACTGAATTATTTCAGTATAATGCTCTTTAGTCTCTCCCAAGATATGTGTCTAGTGCTCTTTTAATCAAGATAGATACTACAGCACGCAGATTACAGTGAGGATGAGCTAGGAACCCTTGAGTCACTGATAATCATTTGCTTGTGAATTTATATTTTTCCCTCTTAGATCCAGACATTGTTTCAGAAAGAAAGCCAGCAACAGAGGTGGATCCCACGCACTTTGAGAAGCGGTTCTTGAAGCGGATACGCGACTTGGGAGAGGCAAGTTGCACCAGAATCATTGCTAATGACATAACCCTTTGCTTATACATACCCCTCTCTGCCTGTAAAGCCACGCTCCATCCTTTCTCAGTTTGGGGTCAGTGTTTGTTAAAAAAATTCTCTTGCTGCATTTTCTTTGGACCACTTTCTTACAAGGAGTTTTCTGTTTTCCACTTAACAAAGCCAGTAACAGAGTGCATATGCCTGCACATATACATGAGCATTTCGATAGGAAAGGCTGTTCCTTGGAGAAGAACTTCATGCTTGGCAAGTTGGGGAGAGGTGGGAGAAGAGAGCGGCGAGTGGGGGACAGCAAAATAGAGGAAGACCCTCAACCAGGGGAATTAGCACAGTGACTGTAGCAGTGGTCTCACCGGATAGGGCAGCAATCAGATCTGTTGTTCATAGGATCATTATGAGTTGTACTCAACATCACCTAACAACAATAGCAACAACATACATAACTTTATATGCACATAGGGCATTGTAGCTCCTTAGAGACTTGATTTCTCTCTAAGGATCAAAGAAGATGAGAAATAAAAAGATAGGAGGGAAATAGGGATCAATATGGGGGAAATAGAAAAATCCTTTTCTCTGGCTTTTCTGGGGACACATATATCCTGTGAGGCTGCTTAAATGAAGGATAAATTTACCCTGCAGGATGCCAGGAATGAACACCAGCTTTTCTTTGAATGATGAACGGAAGCTTCCTGGAAGTTTATATGGCTAGAGAAGCTCCTGGGATTTGTATCTTTTACATATATTTTCTGTGGTTCAGTTAATTAACCAAAGACTAGGTTGTGGATTTAGCATCTGCTAGGTGCCAGGCTCTGTGCTTGCAATTTCCACAAACACAGTGCCCTTCATGTCTCATAACATCACTGAGGACTTTGTTACACCCTTGCGTCAGGAGCCCGCTCACAGGACTGGTGGATTACCACTAAGCAATGGTGAGCTCTTAGCTCAGATTTAAAGTTTCCTTGTGCAGTGCTGTCTTCACCTACACAGTGGTGCCTGTCCTCTAGCCTGCGCTCAGGGCTTTCAAAGAATCCTAACATTGTCTGATAAAGAAAAAGAAAATCCAACAAAACCAAAAGAACATGGAAACTCAAGCCCTTAAGTCAGAACTAACGCATAGCTGACCGTCCACGTGGGGTTCGGGGCCATAAACCACACAGGAGATTGTCGTCTTTTTTTCTTCAGAGCAGCTTGTAGATACAAACTGCTGGTGAGGCATGGCCTTCACGTTACCAGCACAACTCCCTACCGACTGCACCACCAGAGCTCCCCAGAGTTTTCTCATTAAGTCCAAAATAACCTTCCTTTCCTGTAGTTTCCAATCCCATGGAAACTAGCATTGATGTATTAGTGTATCCCTTCCCTGGTGTTTCCTTGTTTTAGCTCAGAGTTAGAGGGGATGATATGCAAAGCCAAAGAGGAGGGGGACCTGGTAAGTGAGCAGAACCTTGGTAGGACCCCCCTGGTTTATAACTGACAAGTTATGGTAGTTATCTCCTGGTCTTTGAGAAGCCCCTACCAGTCTCTGCTGTAGGATCTTTGTTAACATAGTTCTTTCCTTCCAGGGCCACTTTGGGAAAGTGGAGCTCTGCAGGTATGACCCCGAGGGGGACAATACTGGGGAGCAGGTGGCTGTCAAATCGCTGAAGCCCGAGAGTGGAGGCAACCACATCGCTGATCTCAAAAAGGAAATAGAAATCTTACGGAACCTCTATCATGAGAACATTGTGAAATACAAAGGGATCTGCACAGAAGATGGTATGTTGCACAGAAACTTTGTTGAAAGACTCGTGACTGTAGACTTGTAACAGCCAGCATGGAGCAGGTGGTCCTTGGCCTTAACTATACCAGTCGGCAGAACTAGCCGGCAGCTCCCATAAGCATGCAGGGCTTTGAAGTGGTGGACAGTGTTACCGGTTCCCACAGCAGCTGGAAGCTCCTAGAAAGCTGTCAGGAATTAATTCCTGCATTTTCTCCCAGGCTGTTCATACACCCACATATGGGGATTGGCCTTTACCTTCCAGATATGCTGGTGTTTGTTAAGTAAAATGGAGAACTTCCTCTGCCTATTCTTATGCTCCAGCAGTGGGATATTTGTATGTCTAGTTGTTTAAATCAAGGTGACAAGTAGTTTTTATTATTAAGTATATCTATTTTCTAGGCAGCACACCACTCATGTACTTTAAAAATAGGTAGTGAAATGATGGTGCTTATAGTTTTTAAAAGTTAACATTTGTTAATGCCTCACAGAACACTACATTTTTTTGGTGAGTGCTTATGCCTGTGCGTTTGTAGATCCGAACTGACATAAACCCACTCTCCAAAGTGTGAAGACTGAGCAAATAACCACTGTCACACTTCTCCGGTTATCTCTGACAATGGTTGCCAGTGCAGCCCTTTTTATATAACTTTAGTCATATAAAGGTAAGTTAAGGACTTTCACTGTCAACCCAAAGGCATGCAGTTTGACTCCACCAGCTGCTCCTTGGGAGAAAGATGGGCAGTCTCCTCCCCTGTGGTTAACTGCCTCTTAAAACCCACCAGGCAGCCAGCTACGAGTCGGTTACAACTTGACACAGAACAGCACCACTCCACCTGAAGGGAGCCCTGTGGCCTGGTGGATGAGGAGTTGTGCAGCCATCCTCAAGAAGCAGTTTGAACCCACCAGTTGCTCCTCTGGGGAAAGTTAGGCAGACTCCTGGCATGCGATTTACAGTGTCTGAAAGCCCACTAAAGGGGTTGGTCAGCTCTGAGCCAGTTCCTACCCTCTGGCAATGACTTCAGCTTTGACTTTTCCCCTGTAGGGTCACTGTGAGTAGGAACTGACTAAACAGCAGTTAGTTTGGTTTGATTTTGTTTGGTTGTTTTTGTTTTGTTTTTTTCTTTAATCCTGTTGTTGTTGTTGATTGCCATGGCGACCTTATGAACAAAAAGGCCTGAAGCCTTTCTATAACTATTGTCATTTATCATAGTTTCCAGAGGAATGTTGTTTAGGAAGCAGATGCCACTCCTGCTATGACACTTTTATTTCCACAGCACCCCTTTATCTCTTGGCTGCAAACTCAGAGTTTGCCATTAATTATTCAGAATGCCAACTGAAAACTCAGGGAACCTCCCACATGTTCCCTCATTTTCACCTCTTAACTCCCACTACTCCTTTGGGTTTGATAATTAACTGAAACAACTATAGAATTCAAAGAAAGTACAAGTTCTTACAGATTAATTATAGTGAAAGGATATGAATAAGGACTAGCATAAGGACAAGATGAGTGGGGCAAGATTTGTAAGGTTTTCCTAACACAGATCTTTATGTCCCAAAGAGGATGTGATACCCTGCCACATCTGTTGGTGTTTCACCAACCAGGAAGTTCCTGGAGCTTGTGTTTCAGAATGTTGTTTTGGTTTCATTCAGTAGTCGTGATAAGGGCACCACTGCATATGATTGAATCATTGACCCCTCCCTCCCTTTGGTCAGCTGATACCAAGCCATAAGGTTAGGCTGTCCTCCTGATTTGGCCAGTCTTTCACTCATTAGCACAAATCCTCCAGTATGTCTTTAGGCCCAGACAACAAAAGGCAATCTCAATTACTCGAAACAGTCCAAAGAGTAAACCTCAAGAACAAGAACAAAGGCTGACTTGTTTTCGGTGAGGTGATTCATTCTGTCACAGGTCGGTGCACAGGTGTTACTGTCCTCGTTCACTGCTGATCCTGATCTTTTGGACTTAAGAGCTTAGAGAACTTGTCCTTCCTTTGTTACGGAGTACAGCTGAAGTCAATTCAGTCCTTGGTCTTCAGGTCCTGTGCCCATGACACTCCCACAGACCCTTCATTTGGCCTTCTCGTGCTGATTGGGAAGTGAGCACAGGTGGCTTAGTGGTTAGACACTGTACTGCAAGCCCAAAGGTATGAATCTACCAGCTGCTCTGTGGGAGAAGGATGAACAGTCTCCTCCTGGACAGTTCACTGCCTCTGAAAACCCACTGGAGGGTCAGCTATGTGCTGGTTCTGACTTGATGGTACACAGCAGTAACAATGCCGGGTGGCTTCTCTAAACAGGAGGAAACGGCATTAAGCTCATCATGGAATTTCTGCCTTCCGGAAGCCTTAAGGAATACCTTCCAAAGAATAAAAACAAGATCAACCTTAAGCAGCAGCTCAAATATGCTGTGCAGATTTGCAAGGTAAGACCAACAACAGAACATGTTAAGGATTTAAATATTGGTACTCTGCCCTGGGCAGTGGGATTGTAGTTGGACCAAAAGTAGGAAGCCATGTACTGCAATGATTGCAAATGATTGTACTGCATTTACTTTGCTGTACATTATTTGGGTAGAAAAGTTGTCTTTGCTATGGTGCTGCATGCCCTGCCTCAGATTTCCCAGTGATAATGAAATGATTTTTTAAAATGTGTTATTAGTAAGTGGTAAATACAAAATGCAATCTGAAATAACCTTTTTACAATGTGCTTTGCCCTCTTCCTTAGGGGATGGACTATCTGGGTTCTCGGCAGTATGTTCACCGAGATCTGGCAGCAAGAAATGTTCTTGTTGAAAGTGAACACCAAGTGAAAATAGGAGACTTCGGTTTAACCAAAGCAATTGAAACTGACAAGGAGTACTACACAGTCAAGGATGACCGGGACAGCCCTGTGTTTTGGTATCTGAATTAATTGCAGCTTGATATCATCCATGTTTCATAAGTTTTACCCTATTTTGGTAGGCCTTTCTGAGTTATTTAATGTCTCGCATTGCTTCAGTTTGAGTCAGAGTTAAGATTGAGCACTTTCAGAACTGATCAGTGTTTGCCATCAGAAAATATCTTTGAGGGTTTCTCAGTTAAAGAAATCCACCCAGAAATGCCTGCACTTCACTGTCTTCTGAGAAATCGGAGAAGCCTGACCACCCTCAGCTCCCAGGGCGAGGGCATCCAGCTCACACAGTTCCCGAGACTGGCAGTGGGAGGAGGTCTGATTCCTCTTCTTTCCTTTCCAAGCACAGGAGAGGGGCTGGGGGCAGACAGAAGGAGGGAGTAAGAAGAGGGTGACACAGGAGTCACTGAACAGATGCCCGGAGATCCTGGGCAAAGCGGAGTAACATCCGTAGGTGACCTGGTGGTCTTCTGAAATACCAGGAGCTTTCTGTCAAGGCGGCCACACCCTGATTGACTGCTGCCTCCCAGCCTGGAACCCTATCCAGGGGAAAGTTCAGGATTCCCCTCCACACCTTGGGAAAGTTAACAGCAGCCCCTAGGTTCATTCACAGGCCTCTCCCACTCTTCACTGGTTACACAAATCCCTATCAAGCCATACTCCATATTCCACTTCTGGAGATAAAATAGTCAGCAGGACTGAGTTTAACATTCAGTGAGAAAGACGGGCATTTTTTTGGTGTGATGATAGATGACACTTGGTTTTCTGGATGAAGCCTCAAAGAATAAAAGGAGTTTATTAATAAAGTTGGAAGAAGGCTTGGGTGACTAACAAGAATAAGGTAAGAAAGGTGCAGGTCACAGAAGCAAAAACTAGCTGTATGGATCCTGCAGTGGCACGTTCTTCAAAATCACAAAACCCACTGCCATTGAATTGATTCTGACTTATAATCCATCGAGCTTCCAAGTCTGTAAATGTTAAGAGGAAACTACGTATCTTCCTCCTGCAGAGCTGCTGGTGGGTGGAAACTACCAGAGGGGTGTGGACCGGTGTTCTTGGCACAGTGTTTACCATGTCAAGCTGCCAACCTACAGATTCAAACCCAACAGCTGCTGCTTGGGAAGAAGATGAGCAGTCTCCTGTCATTAAGATTTACAGCCTCAGAAACCTGACGGCAGGTCGCTAGGAGTCTGACTTTATAGCATGGGGAGTTCTTAGGGGCAGCCGAGCTGTGAGTGTGGAACTGAACTCTATCCCAAAAGCAGTGGGATGTTGGAGCTTTAAAGATGGAGAGGTTTTTTTTTGGTTTTTAAAGGAAAAGATCACTTTGGAAGAGAGGGGAGAAAGACCGCAGTCACCTGAAGCTGCTTTAACAATCCAAGCCAGAACCAGTAACAGTGAGACCAAGGGTCGTGGTTAGGACAGTGACAGTGGAAGTTAAGAGATGAGTAGGTTGGATATGGGGACTGCTAGGTTTCTAGCTTCTGAGAGAAGTTAGATGAAGTCCTTGGAGAAGGACAGCACGCCTCGAAGGGTAGGTCATTGTAGGAGAGGAAGACCCTGATGAGATGGATTGACAGTGACTGTAACAATGGGGGTGGTGAGGTCGGCTTGGGATAGGGCAGGGTTCAGAGCTCTGATCACTAAGAGTTGTAGTCGACTCTGTAGCACCTAATAACAAACAACAACAGGTTTCTAGCTTGGGCAGCTGGATGTCTTTCACCAAAGTAGGTAATATCAAAGAGGATCTGGCAGTGACCAGGCCACTGCTGACTCATTAGCTTGTAGAGAAACTCCGACCTGGGCATTTGACTGCTTATGTAAAACTTCCTGCTTGTCAGCCTCCTCCACAGTGAGAATTTCACAGGGAATGTGAGCACAGTGGAGTGACGAGCACAGTCCTGGCTTAACTGAGGCAAATGCGTGTGACTGAAAGGCTGTAAGGGCTAATGTTCCGTATGACAGATGTGTCCCACAGCAGCAGACATGATTAGTGTCTCTCTCACTGCTTGATACTGTTTTTAGGTACTAGTAAGACACATAATGACCTGGTGAACAACAGATCTGAACCCTTTACTATTGGGCATCGTCCTCATCGTCTCTGATACACTTGAGCCCATTGCCACAGTCACTGTGTCGGTTCATCTTGTTAGGGATCATCCTCTCTTTTACTGACCCTTCACCTTTCCAAGCATGATGTCCCTTTCCAAGGAAGAGCCTCTACTAGAAACATGTCCAGAATATGAGAGATGATGCTGTGCCACCCTTGCCTCCAAGGAGTACTCTGGCTGCAGCTACACTTAGATGCCTTGAATATTAAATCCAATAGTAAATACTAAGAAAAGGCATGCAGTTCAGATCTACCGAGTGCTCCATGTGGGAAAGATGGGCAGTCAGTCTCCTTCCAAGCTATTTACTGCCTCTGCAAACCTGCTGGAGGGTGAGCTATGGTTGCTACTGACTTGGTGGTACTCAACAACAACAAATAATAAAAACCAAAGAAATTCTTTTTCTGAGTGACTCCCTAATATCTGTGTGTTGGAATATCCTTCTCAGGAAGTAAGTTTCATATTCTGCTTTGTTTCAGGTATGCTCCAGAATGCTTAATTCAGTGTAAATTTTACATCGCCTCTGACGTCTGGTCCTTTGGGGTGACCCTGCATGAGCTGCTCACTTACTGCGATTCGGACTCCAGCCCCATGGCGGTGAGCTCTGCTTCTCTCTCCACCAGAACCTTGTACTCAGCCCACCCTTCTTTCGCTTCTTAAGCTTTGTGGGTCAAATACATGTATTATTATAAGTAGGGAAAGTATCACTTTTCTATTTAATTTGCTTTGTTACTAGACTACTATTTGTGGCTTTATGTCTTAGTTCCACTAGGAGCCCAAAATTGGGACTTTTAAGGATATTGTCTGCATAAGGAGATCAGGAACAATTCTGTGTGAGAATGGAGTAAGGAGAGGTAGTGTTGGGTAGGAAGTGGCCTGTGTTGTTTATCCCCAGATGTCATTTGAACAAGATTAGCTCCTTGGGAAGGAGGGGAAGACCGAATCTGAGACATTTGTTAGCTGACTAATTCATAACTGAAAGCTAGACTGAGGGTTTTTATCTTTTATGTCAAATTAAGAAGGAAAGTTTATTACTCTAATTTTCTGTTAACACTAGTGATTTCATTTTTCTTTTAGTTGATTTTTATATTCATATGCATGAAATAAAGCATCTTAATTGGTTTTATTTTACTTTAGTTGTTCCTGAAAATGATAGGCCCAACTCATGGCCAGATGACAGTAACAAGACTTGTGAATACATTAAAAGAAGGGAAACGTTTGCCCTGTCCACCTAACTGCTCAGACGAGGTAATTATGGCCTGCTTCATCATTACAAACTGTTTTTCTTAGGTTTTCACAGTTTGAGCCATTTAATAAAAGGGGTGGTGTGGAGACGAGGAAATGGGGTAGAAAATTCTTTTAAGATAGTATTATAAAGCTTAATTTCTAATACGACATTTAAGAAATCACCTTAGAGGCAGACAGTAGTTATGCAGTATGTTCAAATCAGAGATTCCCTCTACAAATAGGTTTTCAGCATTTTCAGTCTGCTAATTCTAAGTATGCAAATTTTTGATGCAGTCTTTCTGTGACAGTAGGTACAACTGCATATTTGTGTTTAATCCATTTCTTTGATACCACATACAACAATTACTCAGGAACTCTGACAACCTATGAGTGGGTAAGGAGAAGCACAGTCAACCCAAAAGCATGCAGTTCAAATCTACCAGCTGCTCCAAGGTGAAGATGGACAGTACCTTCAGTGCAATTTACAACTTCTAAAAGCTTGCTGGAGGGTCAGCTATGAGTTGGTTCAGACTCAACAACAAATAAGGATTCCCTCTAAAAGCTGTAAGAAATATAACTTATAACAAGCATAACAAATTATGGATAATGAGAAAAATGGGTATCTCAGAACACTTGATTGTGCTCATGCAAAACCTACACCTCAACTAAGAGGCTATTGTGTGAACAGAGCAAGGGAACCTGTGTGGTTTAAAATTAAGGCAGGTGTGTGTCATGGTGGTATATTTTTCCCATACATAGTCAGCCTGTATGCTGAGAAAATTATTTGAGAAGCTGGACTCTGAAGAAGAATGTGGCATCAGGATTGGAGAAGATTCATCAACAACCCAAGTTATGCAGATGACAGCCCTGCTTGCTGAGAGGGAGGACTTGAAACACTTGTTGCAGAAAATAAATACTGCAGCCCTCAAAATGGATTGCATCTCAGCATCAGGAAAACAGAATTTCTCACCAGTGGGATGACCAGCAACATCAAGATAGATAGAGAAAGTATTGATACTGTCAGTGACTTCATATCTTGGACCCACAATCAATACACTTGGTATCAGCAGTCAGATCAGGAAATCTTTGGCACAGAGAATATCTGTAGTCGGGAACCTCTCCAAGTTACTGAGAAGCAATGATGGCAGCTTGAAGACTAACGTGTGCCTAATTTAGGTCAATGTCTTTCAGTCACTGCTGTGTGTCTAAGAGCTGGACAGTGAATAAGGATGACCAAGAAAGAATTGATGCTTTTGAACTATGGCTGGAGAAGAGTAGTGAATACCTCCTCAGGGACTAGTAAAAGAATAACTGGGTCAGTCTTAGAGAAGGTGCAACAAGAGTGCTCCTCGAAGGCAAAGACGATAAACTTCATCTCACAAATTTTGGGCATGGTGCTAGGAGAGTCTATTCATTGAAGAGGGACATCATGCTTGAGAAGGTGGAGGGACAGGGAGAGAAGATCCTCAACCAGGAAGATTGACACAATAACTGCAGAAGGGGACTCAAGTATGTCAGACATTGTGAGGATAGAGAACAGGGTTCAGATCTATTGTTCAGAGTCACTGTGAGTTGTATTCGACTCAATGACACTTAACAACAACAATTACTCAAGGTTTTGTACTCTTAATTAAATTGAGTGCTCAGTTAACCCTTTTACATTAAATTAAGCCTACAAACTCTATATTGAAAATGTACCAAAAAGTCAAACCACTTTGACAGTTCAGTCTAACCTGAGATTTAGCCTCAGCCTCACATTGCTTTATATTAATGAGTTAATTAGCCCTTGCCCTTTTCAACTGTCAAAATATTTATGAACTACAGGTGGACGTGCATCAGGAAGGACAAGTTCCTGGAGAAGGATATCATGCTTGGTTAAGGAGATTCTTTAAAAACTGAGATTCATTAAAAAAGTAGATTCACTGCCATCGAGGTGGAACCGACTCATAGCTGGCCCTCCATTGGTTTCCAAAGTGGTAAAAAGTGTGGAAGGAGCCTGCCCGCCTTCCCCCTAAGGAGCTGCGGTGATTTGAACTGCCAAAGGTGCAGTTTGTGGGTTAGCAGCACAATTACTTGTCGGCTGTGGCAACAGAGAGAGCAAAACAGGAAGATGGATTGACACAGAGCTTGACACTGGACTCACAAACACACGAGTGATTGTGAAGATGGAACCTTGTGTTGAACAGAGTCTCTGAGAGTCGACTTAATGGCATCTAGCAATGTGGTTGTGTAGCGTTGTTTGTTGTTATGTGCCATCGAGTCATTTGCGACTCATAGTCACCCTATGTACTAGAGCTCTAAATGCCGTTCTATCCTGTGTCAACCTCGCTGTCTCAAACACATTCATTCCCACCACTCAGAGAGTCGATCCATCTCATCGAGGGTCTTCCTCTCCTGTGCCGTCCCTCCACTCTCCCAAACATGATGTCCCTCTCCAAGGACCAGTCCCTCCTTGCAACATGCCCAGAGTATGTCAGATGAAGCTTGAGAATCCTTGACTCCAGGGAACATTCTGGCTTCACCCTCTCCAGGAAAAACCTGTTTGTTCTCCTGGCAGTCCATGGTATATTCAACACTTTTCTCCAGCACCACGATTCAAAGGCATCAATTCTCTTTCTAGTATCCCTATTCACTGTCCAACTCTCTGATGCATAGCACGTAATTGCAAAGACTATAGCCTGGATCAGGCGCACTTTGGTCCCAGCCTGACGTCATTGCACTTCAGTACTCTTGAGAGGTCCCTCACAGCTGACTTTCCCGATGCAATTCGTCTCCTGATTTCCTGACTGCTGTTACCAAGAGTGTTGACTGTGGAGCCGAGCAAACTAAAACTGTTAACTATCTCACTCTTCACCATCCATCCTGATGCTGCCAATTAGTCCAGTGGTGCGAATCTTTGTTTTCTTGATATTGAGCTTCAATTCATATTGAAGACTGCAGTCCTTGACCTTCTGTAGCAAGCGCTAAGTTGTTCAAATATATTTGTTTTCTAGGTGGGTTATTTATTAAGGAAAAGGTAGTTAAATTTCTAAACTTGTTTTCTCGCCCTTTATGTACTGTAATTTTTTAAAAGAGAATTGTGGCATCAGGATTGGTGGAAGATCTATTAACAATCTGCATTATGCAGATGACACAACCCTGCTTGCTGAAACTGAGGAGGACCTCATGG
>NW_006399755.1:26089782-26092519 GCF_000299155.1 Elephantulus edwardii
TCAGAGGCAGTGCGGTTGGCGCAGGATAGAGCAGGGTTTAGGGCTGTTGTGCATAGGGTCGTTGTGAGTCGCAAACAACTCGACGGCACATAACAAGAACAACATACTTTTAACTGAACATTATTTATACTTTTATTTTCACAGGTTTATCAGCTTATGAGAAAATGCTGGGAATTCCAACCATCCAATCGGACAACCTTTCAGAACCTTATTGAAGAATTTGAAGCACTTTTAAAATAAGCATGAATGGCATTTAAATTGTTTATCATGTTCCCTGTCCCTGAGGCAAATACCCAAGCCACTTAAAAAAAAAAAAAAAAATGAATGGCCAGAGTTTCTGTTGGGTCTAAAAGCTCTTTAAAAAAAAAGAAAACAACAAAAACCTGAATGTGTACAAATGTATAAATAAGGCACATGATGGTGCTTTCTTAAAGACTTTCTCTTTAAATCTGCACCAGTACATTAGTGACTCAGCAGTGATGACCAAATTATTAGAAGACAAGCAGTCCTCCTTCTGGAAGGAATATGTCACCATTTTGTGTGGATATTGGCCATTGCCCTCAATTACATGTCAAAATGGGATTTCTCAGAACAAAAAGGAGTTGACCAAAGTAATGCCTCCCAATGAGTGTTTCCCCCAGGCCCCCAGCTGCCAGTTGATCTGAAACTTTTTTGGAGGCACATAATGAAGATTGATAGTTAGCTGATATCCTTAACATGCTGTCAAATGTCATTATCTATACAGCGATAGAGCAAGTGCTCCTGAACTAGTAGATACCAGTTAGCATACTATCGTTTCTCTACGGAGTGTATTTCTGTCACCTATGTAGGACCTAAAACTTTGAATTGTTTCTCCAGTGGCTTAACTCCTGTCCCCTTGGGTGACCTGCGGTACCCATTTTTTAAGAAAATGGTTTATGCACAAGGGGACAACTGTGGAATAGATCCTTTGCTGCATGATGTTCATTCTTGAGAACTAAGCCTGTGCCAGTGCATTCTTAAGCTGTCTCCCTTTAATCAGGACTGATCCCAAGCACCTGGATGCTGTTCTACATGCTTTAATGACACTTCCACATATATCCTTTTACAACTCGACCACTTCAGGGCAAGCTGTTGTAGCACTGGTTTCAGAAAAACCATATGCAACCAGTCAGAACATGTACCACATACATTGCACTATTCTTTGAGTGTTTCCAAACTTACCTTCCATCTACAAGAGCTGATCACTCTTTTAACCATTACCCAATGATCAAGAGCTTGAAAGAAAAGGCCCAGCTGGATGCATCATGGAGGAAACAATTTTCAGGTTGCTGGGTAAGTGGTTAGTTTCTGGTTTAGTGAGAGCCATGAAAGCGCTTTATGACCAAGAGTTTGAAAGACTTTTTGTTAATGCTGTCTAGCATTTGTTTAGTATTCTTAATTTTCATTTTTTTCAGCCTGGTAAAAATTCAGAATTGATTCAATGGCAACAGTAAACTTGCCATTTAAAACTCATTTGATAACTCTCCATCACCAAGGTCTCTGTTCATGTCAAACCTGTGGCCACTCTATATGCACTTTGTTTACTCTTTATACAAATAAATATACTAAAGACTTTACATGCATATGCCTTTTAATATTGAGATTCCATTTCCAAAGCATTTCAAACAACTGGTTTACATAGAAAAATAACAGTGTAGGATTTGGGGATTTTGGTAATGGTCCTTATTACTAACACCACTTGATTTGCACTTTTGTTAACATCCAATGATAACGAGGCACAGGCAGTGGGAATGGCCGGTTCACACGGGCTGTAATGCAAACGTCCTTCATGTCAGTCCTTCAGCCTCCTGTTCTCGTTTCAGAGTCTGGTTCAAAGCCCACCATCTTCCCTTCTCCTCCCCTTTTCCATACAGTAGAGGTCTGAGTAAGCACTGAAGAGGCCAACTGCAGCAGGGAAGTGGGAAGGAGGCACAGGGCACGAGAATCTATTCATCTGAGTTCACGGAGTGGTGGTGGATTGTGGTCCGTTACTTCTAGGTAGTATACTGCTTAGAAAATGAGGTTTGTTTTCTAGGTGTCATTTTCTAACAGAAGTCAGTATATACAATAAATTAGACGAAGTAAAATACAAAGCATATAATATTATATATCAACTTTAGACTTCATAATTGGAATAGGATAGATGCTTTTTTATCATAGGTGAAACAGCAAAGTCCCCCAAATGACAAAATTTGTGATACTCTGATTTCAAAAAGACTACGATCATTGAGACCTCAAGCTCTGCACCATCAATTATAGTCTCCTAACAATAAACCAACTTGGAAATTTCTAGATGGTCTCTCATGAATGTAATAACAAGGTCATTAGAAAATGGTGATGTCAAAAATAATATGCAATAAAGGCAAACAATTCTTTCAGATATTAACTGGGTTAAAGAGTTGACAATTTCTCAGCCTAACTACAAAATCATGAGATAAAAGCACAGAGTGAGGTATAGCTTTTTAGCTCAAAATTATTATTAACACTTGCTACATAAGACTCAGGGAAGAACTGACCGCATTACCTTATTGTGGAAAAAGAGCATCTGGTGATCAAATCAGACCTTGTTCTAGTGCCTAGGTCCTTGTTAGTTTATGCTGTGAAATGAGGCACAGAAACCTGCAATTCTTGCCACTTAAAAGTCTGCTACAACGGTTAAGAGTTTATTTCCAAATGAAATAGAAGAAATATAGTGCTGTTAGATGGGGGGGGGGGG
>NW_006399755.1:26092619-26122308 GCF_000299155.1 Elephantulus edwardii
GACAAATCTGTTTGTTCTCCTAGCAGTCCATGGTATGTTCAATACTATTCTCCAACACCAAAGCTCAAAGGCATCAATTCTCCCTCTATCACCCCTAGTCATTGTCCAGCTCTCTGATGCATAGCATGTAATTGCAGAAGAGATAAAATGCTTCTTCTTTGGAAAAAATGCTTTTCAAAAGAAAATACTAAAAAACCCATTTGAAAATTAACATGCACATGCAGGCCTATAAACACAGCAACTCATAAAATGTTATTTTCTAACTCAGTCCCACAGGACAAATACTGTATAAAACCATTATGAGTTTGAGAATCCAAGGAGGGGAAGGGAGGGTGGAAGCAAAGCGGGGAGGATTGAAAGAAGGGTTTATCACAGGATTTGCACAATTAGATGGGGGGGGGGGGCGGTGAAGGAACAGCGTGAGACTTGATCAGGACAAGCTGTAGGGCCACTGCTCATCGGTTCCCATCTCGGTCTTCATAGATGGGGGGGGGGGGCGGTCACATACTTTCTCTGAAAAGCCAGATAATAAATATGTTAGGGTTTGCAGGCCATAAGATTTCTGTTGAAATGACTCGACTCTACCTTCATAGCATAAAGTAACCATACATAAAACACATGAATGAGCATGGCTATGTTCCAATTAAATCTTAATTTGAATTTCATGTAATTTTCACATATTGTACATTTTTTCCCCTCAACCACTTAAAAATGTAAACACTCCTCGCTCACCCGCAGTACAGAAACAGGTGGTAGACTGAACGTGGCCCACAAAGCATAGTTTTCCAACCCCTTTATTAGGTTACAAAGTGACTTTTCTCAAAATACCTGTTTTTCACAAAGGGTAGAAATGCTACATAATATAAGCCAAAACCAAGCCAATTCCAACTCATAGTAACCCTTTAGGACACAGAAGAACTGCCTCGTAGGGTATCCAAGGCTGTGGGTCTCTGGAAACAGCTTTTCTCCTGCAGAGTAACTGACGACTTTAAACTGCCGACCTCTGGTAAGCAGCTGAGCATCTTAACCAGTCCACTGCCAGGGCTCCTGCTCAGTAATAAAGTGGTGTGTCCCTTGGGCATCACCACCAGTCTGTGTTTCATGTTCTGTTGTGCGGCTGGTAGCTGGGTAACGATGGAGTTTGCACGTAGAGCATCTTTTTGACATCGCCGTCACTGCATTTTGGTAGTTGCACTTTTGTAATTCTAGGAAAAAGTTCTAAAAATCTATAAATGAGATTATTTCTAGGGAGAGCAAATTGAAATGCACATTGGCTTATAAGAAACCCATTTTTTCTAAGGCTTAGGAAACAAGAGTATTTCCCATTTTATTGCTTCAAACTTTTATATATGGTGTCAAAATTATCCTCAATCCTAAAACAAGGTAGACTGAAACACTGTTAATTTCTCCAATGACTGTATATTAGTATCACATTAAGATGCATCTAATTCTAGTGGAAAATGTCCTCAATGAATGTCTCTTCTTATTGCTACTTTATTTTCTTATTTGGCAAATCTGCCTGCTGCACAACACAGATCCTTCTGGGAAATCTTAAACCCGTATTTAAAGGATATGGCTAGTTTGAATGAAGTTAAGGCAGCGATGAACAGCAGAGGTACTGCAAGGGACCTATGAGATTATAAGAGCTTCGTTCAGTACACTCGCTTCTTCTTTAAGTAGGTTTCCATGTAATATGCTCCTGTGCCCTGAGAATGTTGGTCAACAAGTTCAACCGAACTGCCTTCTGGGGCAGAGATAAGATAGGATGAGCCTCGCTTTTCATTTCTTAATGATGACACCTATGAAAAAGCACATTAGATATTAAAACCTAGTAACAAGGAAAGATTGGAACTCTCATACACTGCTGGTGGGACTAAAAAATGGTACAGTCATGCTGGAAGGCAGCTTGATGTTTCCTAAAAGAGCTGAACTTAGAAATTCCCTATGACCACCCCCCCCCCCACTGCTAGTAATATACCCTGAGGAAAATAGAACCAAGACACACAGATTTGTACACTGATGTTCATAGCAGCGTTATTCACAAAAGCAAGAAAATGGAAAGAGCCCAAATGTCCATTAACAAACTAATGGATTGAGAAATTGTGGTATGTTTATATGCTGGGATAGTATGAAGCCCTGGGAGCAACAATGTAAAAAAATACAGCATGTGAGAGGCTAGAGAGCATTATGCTGAGTGAACTGTCTCAGAAGCACAAACACTGCTTAAGACCATTATTGTAAAGGTAGGGTAACTAGTAAGATGTTTATAAAAGTCCAAAGGGGGAAGAAGAGGGAAGAGACTTGAGGGTGGGGAGGGGGGTCACAGAGTTCCATGGATGGAAGGAGGGGGTGAAGGAATTAGGAAAGATCAAGTGGGGACTTGAAAAGACGGGGTGAAAGTAGGCACAGATCAGTGGTGACTGGTTTTATGAAACAGTTTATGGGATGATCGTATGATTCACAATGTGAAAGAAAGAATGTGTGAAACAATGTATATGAGTGAAACCCAACAGACGAATTTTGTATGCAAACCAACAAAAAATATGTTTTAAAAAATCTAATGTGTACAGCAAAAACCATTCTTCTGATTTCACGATTAAAAAATCAGAATATAAAACTTTTATATAAAGATCACCCTTGAAGCATATACATAATACAAATTAATTTCTGAGTGCCTCTCTGCTCCCCTTCAAACATTTTGGGAAAAGGAAAAAAAGCAAAAAAAAAAAGCACTGTAGTTACTCTGTTCCTCAAACCCAGGTAAGCCCTACCAAATCAAAATACTGAGAATTTACATTGCTGTGAGGAAGAACAGTGGCTGAGAAGTTACACTCCAAAATAAAATAGATGTGAGGTACACCTAATAAAAAGAATGGCGAGAGAATAAGCCAGGTGCAAAAACTAAGAAACCACGTTGAGAAATAACACGATATGCTTTACACAACAGTGAAAATGCAAATTTTGGTCTGTAGGTGTGTGGGACACGTGCCAGGGGAGTGTGCTGAGACAAAGCCTCTGGTTCTGTGTCCAGATTGTATCTCAGGAAGGTTTATGACCAGCAGGGCCGGATGGTCTCCCATCTAGTCACAGTAATCAATACAGCAAATTGGGTGTGCGGCACAAATGTGATCCCTGAACCGCTCTTAGTCTGGCTTTTGGAAAATACTGTGACAAGCTGTTGATTTTGTTATGTGCCGTCGCTGCGTCAGAACCGAGCCATCGCTGACCCTTCAGCAGGTTTTCAGAGGCAGTAATTGCACAGGAGGAGATGCTCATCTTTCTCCCACAAAGCAGGTGGCTGGATTCAAACTGCGTGCCTTCGAGACTGTGTGTAGATTCTTACCACTAGGCCAGTGACAAGCTTTGCATGCTTTAAATTAGGAGCTAGGTTTTGTCAGGTTGACTAAAACTCAGTGACGCTGTAACAGTGGATCTGGACCTTGCCCAATCTTGTGCCATCGTCTTTGACACAGGAGAGCCTGCTGTACAGTCACTGTCAATCTCTCCGGTTGAGTCTTCCCCTCCTTCACTGACCCTCACCTTTTCCAAGCACGAAGTCCTTTCCCAAGGACTGGCTCTTTCTAACAACATGCTTCAAGGATGTGAGTTGCACCATCCTCCCCTCTCAGGAGCACTTTGACTCTACCCTCTCCAACACGTTTGTTTGTTCTTTTTGGCAGTCCATGGGATAGTTAGTATTGTTCTCCAACACAACAACTCAAAAGACATTGATATTTCAACTGTCTTCACTGCCCAACTGTCAGATTCATAGCAAATAAATGAAAAGTGCGTACCAGCTAGAAGGTTAAAGGAATCAATTATCAATCATCCATGTTAAAAAGAGGAAGGACAGCAGGCCAGAACCCATTCTTTTAAATCCAGAAATTTTATTTTCATCATCTTAGGGGTTCAGCAAAAGAGGAAGACTCTCAGCAAGATGGATTGACAGAGTGACTGCAGCTATGGGACCAAGTATATCAGAGATGATGAAAATGGCACAGGACAGGGCAGGGTTCAAATCTATTGTTCACTGGGCCTCTATGAATTATACTCTACTCAGCAACATCTAACAACAATAACAACAACAACTGAGAAGGGGAGGAAGTGGGAGTGTAGAGGAAAAAGACAGACTGACAGCCGAAGCTGGTGGACACCACCAAGAGATCGATCATAACATTCTACTTTTTTTTTCCCGATTGTAGCTTTTATGTCATACTGTAACAGTATTCCATAACCTCATAAAACTGTGGAGATTACTTAAGGTGATAATACATATCACGTACTAGTTTAGCACTTGCTGGGGATTCATTACATACATAACAATTATTACTATTTTCAGAAGAGAAATGTAGTACTGACTGAAGACTTCAATCCTTAAAGGAGGTGGAAACCAAAGTAAGAAAGGAATCAGAGGTGGTTGAAATTTGGAATTTACTCAAACACAGCTATTCTGTACTTGGACCAAATAAATGTCATCTGCTTACTTGTTTTTTAAAAAAATAAATAAATAAATTTGGAATTTAAACTGCCAAGGTCGAGCCACTCTCACGCAGAACTTCCCGGGCCTTAACTCCTGGCCTGCCTGCCTATGCCAACCTACTTTTGTATAGCTTTGAGTATTCTATAATAAAAGTTGTTTGAAGTTTCCCATCATGACCAATATCCTAGGGATGAGCTGCCTGCAACAAAACTGCTTCCTCACCTGCTTGTGTGGAGTCGGTTTGCCCCCCTCCCTCCCTAACTGCCGAACCCTCTCATTAGTTTCCCTGAGTCCCTTTGTTGGCCTGGTGATCCTAACTGCTGTGTGCTGGGGGGCCCCAAACCACTAAAACTGTCAGCCCTTTACTGTGAGAACTCTTCTTAGCTGCCTTCCTTGAACACATCACCAGTGCGTTCCACGAATGACACATCCCTGCCCACTAAAGACAGAGTCATAAACACGCACACCTCACTCTAGACATCTAGAAAACACACTTCTCATCTCGTATTCTCCTCAGTCCCCTTTTCTGCTGGGTTGTAATCCAACAAGTGCTGGTGGGACAGTGGTTAAGCACTCAGCAGTAAGGCACAGTAAGTAAGTAAGTAAGTAAGTAAGGTCAGCAGTTCGAACCCACCAACTGTGGATCTGCTTCTGTGAAGATTACTGCCTAGGAAACCCTGTGGGGTCGTCTTGCCCTGTCCTATGGGATCACCGTATTTGGAACTGATTCCATGGCACGGGGTTTGGTTATAGTACGTAGCAATCCACTGATTGGTGGCTTAGGGCAAAGCACCAGCCCGTGGCTTAGTCCACAGGGAGCAGCACAACAGACCAAAAGGTGGCGCCTCTCCTGTAGTTTGAACACACCCGCAGCTCTGAGGAAGAACTCTTGTGCTGTTTACAGCCTCCAAAAACCTGCTGGAGGGGCAGCTACAAGTCAATTCCAACTGTCCATCAATAAGGATTTTTGTTGGTTTTCTCAAAAAAACCAACTTGAAGGCGTGCTGGTGGTGTGATAAGCTAGATCTTGCACTGCATATCCAAAGGTCAGAGGTTCATCCACCAGATACTTCATAGGAGAAAGGTGAGCAGTCTTCTTCCAAAAATATTTACAGCCTCAAAAGCCCAATGCAGAATCACTCTGAGTCAATGGCAGTGACTCTATACCCTCTTTATTCTCAGAAGCCAAGTAGGAAATTTATTAGATGTTTTCTTTCAAAGTACTTCCTGAGAATCATCTGAAAGTTTTCATTGAGAAACTGTACTCAAACAACACAAAGAAAATGAAGTACAGGCAAGAAAATGCATGGTGTTCCAGTCAGCACGATACTGGGAGAAAAGAGTTCTTCTACTCTATGAAAGACGTCTAATTTCTAGTTCATGGGCTGTGTGATTCAATAAAGAATGTTCAGCTGATTACAATTTTAGGACAAGCCTCGATTTCTGAGAGAAAGAAAATGTCTAAAGGGCTGGTAAAAAAGAAAGAAAAACCAAATAATAGGGAAAAGAGGATGAAGAAAAAAATTTTCTTTTTCTTCCTTCACGTATTTGCTGACTGTAGATATCCAGACCCTGATAAGTGAAGCCTGAAACGTGACGTTAAAGAGCTCATCTCCCAGGAGGAGAATTAAGAGCAACACAATCCTAAAAGGAGAAAGTCACCAAGCCAACAGGAGAAATACAGGGAAGTGCTGATGCTTTCTCAGAGATGAGAGACGGGGCGATTGAAAGGCTATTGACATGTTTCACAAATAATAGAGAAGATGGTGGGAATATACAGAGCCACTGTCCAAAAGGTATTGGCTGACAGCAAAAAATCAGAGGCAGCACCATATGAACAGGAGCCAGTGGTAATGGAGGAAGAAGATGAAGCTGCACTGAAGTCATGGGCAAAAAGCAAGGCCCCAGGAATCGATGGGACACTAACTGACATGTTTAAACTAACAGATGCAGCCCTGGATATGCTCACCGGTCTATACCAGGAAAGTTGGAGGACAGCTACCTGGCCAACTGATTAGATGTGATCTGTATTTATTCCCATTCCCAAGAAAGGTTACTCAAAAGAATGTGGAAATTACTGAACAACAGCATTAATATCACAAGCACTCAAAATAATACTGAAGATCATTCAAAAACAGCTACAACAGAATACAGACAAGAACTGCCAGAAGTTCAAGCAGAATTTAGAAGAAGTTATGGCACTAGGGATAGCATTGCTGATATCAGATGGAGTATCACAAGAAATCTATTTATCCTTTATTTACTATGCAAAGGAATTTAACTGCGTCAATCATAACAAATTATGCCTATCACTGAGAGGAATGGGAATCCCAGAACAATTTATTGTGCTCATGCAAAACTTATACCTAGACCAAGAGGCTGTTGGAGTAGAGCAAAGGAACATTACAGGGCTTAAAATTACGAGAGGTGTGTTTCAGGTGGTATTATTTCTTCATACCTATTCCAGCTGTATGCTGAACAAATTATTTGAGAAGCTGGACTCGATAAAGAATGAGGCGTGAGGATCAGATGAAGACTCATCAATAACCTGTGTTATGCAGATGACACAACCCTGCTTGCTAAAAGTGAAGATCCTCTTCACTTAAAGCACTTGCTGCAGAAGATCAAATAATACAGCTTTCAATATGGATAGCATCTGAACATCAAGGAAACAGATTTTCAACACTCAACCTATGTGCAACATCATGATAAATGGAAAAAAAGATTGAAATGGTCAGTATCTTCATTTTGGACCCACAATCAATACCCTTGGTACCAAAAATCAGGAGATCAGGGTATTGGGCAAGTCTGTAGTCAGGACCTCTCCTTATTAATGAAAAGCAATGATAAGAATTTGAGGATGAAGATGTACCTGATTCAGGCTCTTGTTTTTTGTTTTTTTTTTTCAAATCACTTGCTATGCATCTGAGAGCTGGATAGTGAATGGGGATAACAGAAGAAGAACTGATGCCTTTGAGCTGTGGTGTTGGAGAACACTGAACATCCCACGGACAGCCAAAAGATCAAGCAAGTATACCTTGGAGAAGGTACAGCCAGAGTGAGTGCTCCTTGGAGGTAAAGATAATAAAGCTGCTTCTCAAACACTTCAGGTACGTAGCTAGGTGAGGCTATTCTTTGGAGAAGGACATCATTTCTGGAAAGGTGGAGGGTTGGTGAAAGAGAGGAGAATCCTCAATCAGATGGACTGACACAGTAACTCCTGCAGTGGGCTCGAGAGTGTCAGAGACGGAGGATGGCACAGGCAGGGGAGGACAGGGTTCAGATGTGTTGTGCACAGGGTCATTACTGATCGTACTTAACTTGAAGGGCACTAACAACAACGACAGATAAGAAGGCATGTGGGTTAAGATCTTATGGCTAGGTATTACCTAAGCAAGAAAAACGAGATGACCCTTTCAGGAGCAAAGAACAGGCGGAGCAAAGGCAGACAGCAGAGAAGCCCCAGTCTTACCTGGACTACAGTATAGGAATGACAAGCTAAATACTGTATTACAAATGGACTGCTAGGCTTCATCTTGGAATGTGGAACACTAACTCTGGTGGCGTCATCTAAAATGTGGTGATAAAGGACGTGCCATGAGGTAACCTCGCTGGGAGACTACTGAACATACCTCTGCTATCACATACCTGCATGGGATTTAGAGTTTGGCTTAAAGTTGTGCATGGACGGTGCACATGAGGAAGAGCAAAGTGGTGTGATATGAAAATCTGGGAGAAGAACCTCAGAGGACATTTACACTTTGCAGAAAGAGAAGATGACACTGAGAGAAGCCGTACTGCCCTGATTTTACATGGTTAATCTCTCTGCCCAGTACTGTTGAGTTGATTATAATGCACATCAGCCTTCCAGTGGATTGTGAGGCTACACTTGCTGGGAGGAGACTGCCTCTGTCTCTCTCCTCTCCCTCCCTCTCTCCTCCTTTCCCCTTCTTCCCGTGGGAGAGATGCATTCAAAGAGCCCACCTTTCAGTCAGTAATATAATCTACCGAGCCGCCAGGGCTCCTTGTGGTCTAAGACTCAGCTGGAAATGATGGACAAAATAGCCTGGTCACGGCACATCTGGAGAAGTACAAACCGAGAAACTGTAGTGTGGCAGCCTGCACACCCTCGGAGGGCGCTCTGGGGCACCGGCCATGGCGAGGCACTGCTAATCCAAAGCCTGTGCTTCTCCATTGGTTTCAATCTACCATCGGCTCTGCAGGGGAAACGGTGGGCGATCTCCTTCCACTGTGACATACGGCCTTGGAAACCACATGTAGAGTTGCTGGCAGTAAGAACCAACTCCACGTCCGTGACAGGGAATTTAATACTGTCTCAAAGGAGTGATGGTGGCACATGTGCATCGAGCTGCAGTGTTAACCAAAAAAGCCAGTAGTCTCCAGCAGTTCAAATCTACCAAGACCTTTGAAGGAGAAAGATGCAGTATCTTCCCATTAAGATTTACAGCTCAGAAACCTGACAGATGGACCTGAGCTGACAGCAGTGAGCTGGAGTTTTGACACTGTCTTTGGGAGTACTTTTATGTTCATTGTATCCCTGAACTTCAAAGCCATCCCATTAGCAGGCAGAGAAAGAAAGATTGTCTCCAGTGAACAGAGGAGAAAACAAAAACACAGATAGATAAGCTATGTGACTTTGCAAAAATCACACATCTATTAACTATCAGAGAAGGGACTACCGACCCAGATCTCTCACCTAAGTGTTCTTTTCACACTAATACTCCGTAAAAAAATGTCAAGAGAAAAGTTGAATACTGATCAGCATTACAAAGTGGTGGGTTTTTTAAAAAAATAAGCACTCAAATTTCTTTTTCTTCTCTGAAGTCATAATGGAGCAAGAGAAGGGCAGGGTCCGTGGGAAGTACAAAGGAAAATCATGTGAAGACCAAGGGAAGTGATTTTTTTTTATTATCTTCACATACATGAAAATCTGTGGATATAACTGTGTAGTTTCTCTGACGACAGAACTTTAATAAGCCTGAGGGATGTGCGCGCCTTGCAGCTACATCATCTACAATGACCACGCAGCCTTCTGCCTGCAGTTAGTGGTGATATCAACATTTGCCCCCACACCTTTCACACTGAGTCAGCCCGAGGTGGCATGTTTAGAAATCAGGAAATACTGGAGCAAAGACCTCCATTCCTACTCTTTGTCAAATACAAAATTTTAGAGCTGAGTTCAGCTGAAATGATGCTGAAGACTCTGGAACCAAATAACTAACTGCATACGCTCACAGGCATTTTATAGACATTAAGGAATTTAAGAGGAGTGCCGGTGGCGCAATGATGAAAACTCTTAACTGCTAATCCGAAAGCTGGTGGTTCAAGTCCACCTCCACGAATGATGAAGCATTCGGTTTCTGTCATGATTACAGCCTTGGAAAACCTAGGGGGCTGTTTTACTCTGTCTGGTAGTGCCACTCTGATTAAATTATGCTCTTGTTACGTGCTGTCGAGTCAAAATCAACTCAGAGCTGACCATCAGATTTTTTTTTCCCCAGAGTGTGTAAACTACACAGAAGAGATGCTCATCTTTCTCCCAAGGCTGTAACCTTTGATCTTCTGCTGCAAACACGTCAAGCCTTTGGAATATGAAAGTGGTCACACTGAGAAGAGTGATGAATAAATTAATAGTAATGGTAAGTTTATTCTCATTCATTCAGCATTTAAAGGGAAAGCCTGTCACAGGAAGCAAAAGAAGCAGTAGTTGTATTTTCAGCTTAAAGTGTGAGTCCCATCACAGCCTAAAGAATCCTGAAGACTGTGAAGTCAAAGGCATTTTGATGGGTCAGTGGTAAAATTCTCATCTCCCATGCAAGAGATCAGGATTTTATTCCAACTCAATATACCTCATTTGCAGAAATCATATGTCAGTAGAGACTTGCATGCTGCTGGGATGCTGAAAAGGTGTCAGTGGACCTTTTAGACAAAGAAAACCTTAAGATCACGAGGCACAATAAATCATGAACATGATCTAAGAGTGAGCCGTGGTTCATTCCTTCATGCACGGAGTCACCAACTACAACCAAAGAGCATTCATCACTTTTCTCAGTGTGACCACTTTCATATTCCAAGGACATGACATATTTGCTGAAGAAGATCAAAGGCTACATACAGCCTTGAGAGAAAGATGGGCAATCTCGTCCTGTGTGATTTACAGCCTCTGGAAAAAATCTGATGGAGGGTCAGCTATGAGTTGGTTCTGACCCGACAGCACATAATAACAGCAACTCAGTTGATGATTAGCTTTTCATTTCACTGAGAAAACAGAAGTCATCAAAGGGAATCCCAAGAGGCACAGTAAGCAGCCCCTGGTCTCTTTGTTTACCCTCACTCCCTGGTGATCTCACCAGTCTTGGGGGATTTACAGGTCCTGTTAGTGATGACGGCACCTAAATGTCTATTTCTGCAGCACATCTCCCCATATCTTCAGATGCATAGAAGGAACTTAACCTCAGTAACAGCATCATCATCGGATGTCAAATCAAACTCAGCTCACTGCAGTACAGTTGGCCTCAACTCACTGCTCATCCTTCATCGGGTTTTGAGGCTGTAAATCACAACCAGATAAGACTGTTCTACCTTCCTCCTGCAGAGCTTCTGGTGGATTCGAACCCTGCTCAGCGGTTGGGTTAGCAGTGCAACTCCCTATGGACTCGGCCAGCACAGCTTCCTGGAGCTCACAGTGGCGTCCTGAATTTGATATATAAAACACTGAACTTTTAATACATCAACCTTAACTCAAAAATGTAATACATCAAGAAACTTTCTCTTCCTAAAACATGCTTCCTTCAGACTACTCTTAATATAGATAAAAACCTGTTCCTCTGCCTTCTAGGAATGTCTGAATTCATCCCCTTTCACTAGCCCATCCTGCTCCAAGTCACATCATCTTGACTTGGACCTTACTGTAGCATGTACCTCACTGATCCACACCTGCGCTACCGCTCTACGTGTATTATTTAATGTAGAAACCAAATGTATCCTGTTCAACTGTAAATAACTCATTGCCTTCAAGCCTGAATCCGCTCACAGCTGACCCTCCATGGAATTCCCAAAGGTGTTCTCTCATGGGAGGAGACTTTTCACAACAACAATAATATAACTTGTGGTTCTACAGACAATGTATCAAGGTTTGGATTTCAAGGATTATTTTGCATAATACTTGCCACAAGATACTGGTGTATGGGATTTCATGCAAAAATCCATAGATCACACCGGGCAGGCTATGTGCATTATTGGTCCACTAGGTGGCAGCATAAGGCTCTATTCCAAGGGGTAAAGCTTCATCCAAGCCCTTTTCATTATTTTGGTTTCCTCTTTTTCCATCACAGGGAGCTCTAGTGACCTAGTGGGTAATGCGCTACACTGCCAACCTAAAGGCAAGCAGTTCAAATCCACTAGCTGCAAACTGGGAGAAGGAATTCGTGTTTGAGTTTCCTCATCACATCTCCTCACACATTCTGTAATTTATTCCACCCATTTCCATAATAGCTTGCCTCTGGAAACCCTATGAACCTAGAGAGAGGATGAAAGGCACCCAAGCGCTGAGGACTCTCCTTCATAGGGTCACTATGAGTCACCTGCGACTCGATGGCACTTAACAACAACAACAAGTCAATCACCTTCCAGTTAAGAAAGCTGCCTGTAGCCATGATAACAAAAGGGTATACAATGTGCAAGTAGCTGTGTACTGTCGTAACTCAAGGTACATCAGAGCCACCAAGTAGTAGTGTCAAATGAAAACCAAATCACAATTTAAGCATTCATATTAAATAAGTCCAACAATTCTGAAAATGTAAATGCAAAACTGAAAAGCTTCGTAAAATTAGTTTTCACATTTGGGTGGTTGTTGTTGTTATGTGCCGTCGAGTCATTTGTGACTCATAGCGACCCTATGTACAAGAGCCCTAAACCCTTCTCTATCCTGTGCCAATCTCACAGCCTCTGACACATCCATCCCGATAACCCCAGTCACTGAATCAATCCACCTCACAGAGGGTCTTCCCCTCCTGCACCGTCCCTCTACCCTACCAAGCATGATGTCCCTCTCCAAGGACCTGTCTCTCCTTACAACATTTGGGTAGCTACTTTAATAACAAGTGGAGAGAAAAATGTTTTCTATTTGTTGTTATTGTTGTTAAGTGCCTTCAAGTTGGAAATGACATATAGGCGATCCTCCAGTGGGTTTTCAGAAGCAGTAAAACACATGGGAGGAGACTATCTTTGTCCAGTAGAGCAGCTAGAGGATTACAATTGCCTGCCTTGTGCCAGCAATGCAACTCCTTATTCCCTTGGCCACCATGTCAAATTTATGTGCTTAACTGTTGTTATCTTTGAGTCTATCCCACCTGAATTTCAGAACCATCTCAAGAACACGTTTGAGGCCTTGAACACAAATGAGCGAAGACCAGATGAGTTGTGGGAGGATGTCAAAGGTATCATCCAAGAAGAGTGCAAACACTCATTACAAAGACAGAAGAGGAAGAAAAGACCAAATGGATGTCAGAAGAAACTCTGAATATTGCACTGGAGTGCAGAGAAGCCAAAGTACAAGGAAGAATTCAAGATACTAAAGAGCTGAACAGAAGAATTCAAAAGGCAGCACGGGATGGCAAAATAAAATATTACAACGAAATGTGCAAGAAGTTGGAGTCAGAAAACCAAAAGGGTCAAACTTGCTCAGCATTTCTTAAGCTCGAGGAACTGATGAATAAATTCAAACCTCGAGTTGCTATAATCAAGGATGCTTTAGGCAGAGTATTAAATGATCCAGGAGGTATCAAAAGAAGATGTAAAGAATATACTGAGCCACTGTATCAAAAGGAATTGGCAGACAGAAGAATTTAATGAAACAACAAATGAGCAAGAGCCTATGGTGATGAAGGAAGAAGTTCAAGCTGCTTTGAAAGAAATAGCAAAAAAGAAGGTCCCAGGAATAGATGGTACACCAATTGACATATTTCAGCTAACAGATGCTGCCCTCGACGTGCTCACCAAGTTGTGCCAAGAAATCTGGAGAACAACCACTTGGCCAACTGACTGGAAGAGATCTATATTTGTTCCTATTTCAAAGAAGGGTGACCCAACAGAGTGTGGAAACTATAAAATATCGCTGATTTCACATGCAAGCAAGACTCTACTGAAGATTATCCAAAAACGACTGGAACAGCACATCAGCAGAGAACTGCCGGAAGTCCAGGCTGGGTTTAGAAGGGGTCGTGGTACTAGGGATATTGTAGCTAATTTTAGATGGATATTGGCTGAAAGCAGGGAGCACCAGAGGAATGTCTATCTGTGCTTCACTGACTATGCAAAGACATTTGACTGTGTGGATCGTAACAAACTGTGGCTACTCTGAGAAGAATGGGAATCCCAGAACACTTGATCATGCTAATGCGAAACTTATACTTGAACCAAAATGCAGTCATCAGAACAGGGCAAGGAAACACTGCATGGTTCAAAACTGGAAAAGGGTGTACGCCAGGGATGTGTCCTATCTCCATACCTTTTCAACCTGTATGCAAAACAGATCATCCTAGGTGCTGGGCTCTATGAGGAGAAATGTAGCATCAGGATTGGTGGAAAATCTATCAACAATCTGCATTATGCAGATGACACAACCCTGCTTGCTGAAACTGAGGAGGACCTGAAGCGCTCGCTGCAGAGGGTCAAGGACTGCAGCCTTCAATATAGATTGAGGCTCAATATCAAGAAGTCAGAGATTCTCACCACTGGACCAATTGGCAGCATCAGGATGGATGGTGAAGAGATTGAGATTGTTCACAGCTTTAGTCTGCTTGGCTCCACAATCAACAATCTTGGCACCAGCAGCCAGGAAATTAAAAGACGTATTGCGATAGGAAAGTCTGCTGTTAGAGACCTCTCTAAAGTACTCAAGAGCAACGATGTGTCTCTGGAGACTAAGGTGTGTCTGGTACAGACCATGGTCTTTGCAATCACTTGTTATGTGTCAGAGAGCTGGACAAAGACCAGGGAGGACAGAAGAATTGATGCTTTTGAGCTTTGGTGTTGGAGGAGAGTGCTGAGAGTGCCATGGACTACTAAGAAAACAAACAGATTCATCCTGGAGAGGGTTAAACCGAGCTGCTCCTCGGAGGCAAGGATTCTGACGCTTCATTTGACATACTTTGGTCATATTGTAAGGAGGTCCTTGGAGAGGAACATCATGCTTGGGAGGGTGGAGGGCAGGCGCAGGAGGGGAAGGCCCTCTGGGAGATGACTGATTCGGTGAGTGGGGCAATCGGGATGAGTGTGTCGGAGACAATGAGATTGGCACAGGACAGAGCAGAGTTTAGAGCTGTTGTACATAGGGTCTCTATGAGTCGCAAGTGAGTCGACGGCACATAACAACAACAACAACAACAACACTGATTGCTGTTAAGTGCCATCGAGTCGTAGACAAAGCATAGAGACCTTATGAATGAAAGATCTGAACACTTGTATAACTTTCATTGTTTCTCCACATTCATAGAGTTTCTGGAGGCAAGCTATTTTGGAAGTGGATGTCACTCCTGCTTCCAAGCTTCTTTTTCATCAGGGAGCTCCACCAAACACCATCTGCCATGGATAAACAGTCTCACATTGGACACATCAGTGTCACAGTGTTCAGCATCACAGCAACCAAGAGTCATCTTTGCACAGCAAATGGACAGACCAGTGCTATACCACTTAGAAGAATGTTTGACCAAAAACAATTAAAATGAGGCTGGAGGGCAGCAGGGCCAATGACCCAAATGCATTTTTAAATAGGAGGCAAAAAAAAAAATCTCACATCCAATGGCAAGTAAACATTCTACCCTAATACTCACCAGAACCAGAAAACAAACCTCTCTAGAATCCGGCTGCTCCTGACGAGTACCCTCAACTCTTTTCTCTAAAGGTGGGCTTCATACAGCTACTGACGTAGTTATCTATCTCCATAAAAGGAAAGTTATTTATCTCTACCTCAGAATTTGACAAGCCAAATCCTATGTGTACATTCACATCAACAGGACTATGATATAATTCTATTGTTACTTCCAAAATGTGCACTACAAATTTAAAATTAATTTTTTTTCTGATTGACATTTTCTTTGGTGGTACTGTAAATACTGAAAATGCACAAAAACTGGATGGTTGGGGCCTTCTGAAAAGGAGATCAGATACTATGTGCATCAAATCTCCAACATCACATGCCTTTGAGCTGTTGTGTTAGAGGCAAAGATCATAAAGTCTTGCATCACATATTTCAGGCATATTGCTAGGAGGGACAACTCTTTGGAGGGATATGAAGACCCTTAACCAGGTGGGCTGACACAGTGACTGCAGCAATGGGCTCTAGTGCTACAGGAAGTGTGAGGATGGCGCAGGACAGGACAGCGTTCAGATCTATTGTTCATAGGGTCGCTACGGGTCATACTCAACTCAACGACACCTAACAACAACAGTAACAACATGTGCATCAAGAGATTTCTCCAAAGAGTAAAAAGAGAGCCTATGCATTAAGAAAAATATTTGGCAATAGCCTATCTGACAAGGGACTCATCTTCAAAATTTATAGAGAGCTACAATTCAATAAGAAAATGACAACTCGACTACACAATGTTAGAGGAATAAAGCCATTCCAATAAGGAAGACATTCAAAAGAGAACTCACACATGAAAAAAATGCTCAAGATCATTCACTGTTAAGAGAGATGCAAATCAAAAGAATAAGATATACTTTACTGCAGCTATAATAGCAAAGTTCAGCAGGACAGCAAACAAATATTGGCTGAGATGTTGAGGACTGTAACTGTCATACATTACTGGTGGGAATGTAAAGTAATGCAATCACTATAGAAGGTAGTTTGGTATTTCCTTATAAAGTTGACAATAGAAACATCATGTGACCCAGCAATCCCACTGATGGGTATACATCCCAAAGAACTAACAGGAACAGATAAATGTGCATACAAGTTCAATGCAGCATTGTTTACAATTGCAAGGAGATGGAAACATCCCAATTGTTTATAAACAGATGAACGGATAAAGAAACTGTTAAATTCACACAACTATCCAACACTAAAAAGCAAGGAAGAATTCACCAAACACTGCACTGCATTGAAGCATCTAGAAGACACTGTTGGTGTTGCTGTTGTTAGGTGCCATAGCACTGACTACGATTCATAGCAACCTTATGGACTGCTATCAACAATGGATCCTGTGCCACCTTCATCATCTCTGATATACTTGACCCCATTGTTACAGTCAACATGTCAATCTATCTCATTGAGGGTCTTCCTCTCCCTCGTTGATCCTCCTTTGTAAGCATCATGTCCTTTTCCAAAGACCAGTCCCACCAAACAACATATACGAGATGAAAATATATGAGACATATGTGAGGCATCTTCATCATCCTTGCCCCCAGGGAGTACCCTAGTTACACTTTCTCTAAGACAAGTCAGTCACCAAAGGTCAATCAGAATTTTAGACTAATTAATACCACATTTAAAAAAATTTATTCAATCTTCTTTGTTTCAGATAAGGAGATCTGTATCTCTGAAAACCTACTTATCAGTCTGAGCCAAGAAATTTGGAAGACTCCTGGCCAACAAACTGGAAGAGGTCCACATTTGTTCTCACTCCTAAAAAGGTGATACAGCAGAATGTGGAAACTATCAAACAATATCATTACTATCACCTGCAAGCAAAATCTTGCTGAAGATTTTAAAAAATGACTAGAATAACATATCAACAGAGAACTGTCAGAAATCCAAGCCAGAACTAGAAGAGGCTGTGGTACCAGGGAAGTCACTGCTGATGTCTGAATGATCCTGGCTGAAGGCAGAAAATACCTAAAGGATGTATATTTGTGTTTTATTGACTATAAAAGTGCATTTGACTGTGTGGATCACAACAAATTCTGAGAAGAATAGGAATCCCAGAGCACTTAATTGTGCTCACTTGGAATCTGTATCTATACTTAGGCTACTTTACAAGCAGAGCAAGGAGACACTGCATAGTTTAAAATCAAGAAAGGTGCACATCAGAGCTATATCCTTTTTCCATACCTATTTAATCTGTATGCTGGGCAAATCACTCAAGAAGATGGACTTTATAAAGAAGAATGTTGCATCAGAATCAGAAGGAATACTCATCAAAAACATGTGTTATTCAGATGACACAACCTTGTTTGCTGAAAATTAAGATATGCACAAGATATGCTTTCAATATAAATTACACCTCAACATCAAGAAAATAAAAATCCTCCCCACTGTAAAAACAGGCAATATCATGATAAATGGAGGAAAGAGAGAAAATTGTTTGCCCTTTGTACCAGCGTCAAGAAATGAAAAGATAAGGGGAGCTCTGGTGGCCTAGTGGCAAGGAGCTGCAACTACAATCCCAGAGGCGCACGGTTCGAATCCACCAGATGCTCTGCCGGGGAAGGAGGGACAATCTCCTCCTGTACCAGTCAGATCTGATTTGACGGTACACTCACACAAAAATAATAATTTAAAAAAATTTAAAAAAAAGAAATGAAAAGATAGACTGCGCTGGGAAAATTACTGTTAATGAACTCTCTAAAGTGCTAAGGAACAATGATATCAGATTACGTGCACCTGATCCAAGCCATCATCTTTTTATTTACTTCCTATGCACCTTAGAGCCAGGCCATGAATAAGGATGACAGATGGAAGAACTGATCTTTGAGTTGTGGTGTTGAAGAAAAATACAGTACTGAACATCTCATGGACTGCTAACAGAACAAATACATTTGTCCTGAAGAAAGTACAACCAAGGTGCTCCCTGGAGGCAAGGATGGTCATGTTGTCAGGAGGGGTAAAGGACATCATGTTTGGAAAGGTGGAGAGTCAGTGTAAGAGAGGAAGATCCTCAAGCATGTCAGAGAGAATGAGGCTGTGGCAGAGGAGAGGGCAAGGTTCAGATTAGGAGTCACAATCCACTCTACAGCATCCAACAACAACAACAACAAATGAACGCAGTTTCCACCAGACACTACATTCATGCCTGAAGAAACTGCTCATACTAGAATTGTTTTGAAAAATTTTGGACTTTGGAATCAGATGAATCATTTACTAACAATGAATGTGAAAAGATTCTTTAACTCTCCAGTTAGCTTATGAAGGTTGTAATTTAAATCTCACAAGGTTGTTAGAAAGGCCAAATGCTTCCACTGTAAAATATTAAGCAAATATTTAAAAAATAAATCCACTGGTTCCTTTTCTTTAGAATTGTTTTTTCTATTCGAATATAGGCCCTTTCTAATTACTTTATTCCACTGTTGCTGTTGTTGACTTAAGAGGATCTTTGGTGTCCACCGGATGATTTTCAGAAATAGATTTCCCAGACTTCCTTCCCAGTTTGTCTTAGTCTGTAAGCTCTGCCAAAACTTGCCCAGCATCACAGAGACCAGCATGTCTGCACGCACAGATCAGTGCTGGCTGCGAGTGAGGGGCGTGGGCGAGGCTTGAACTTTAGGCATCTCACAGAGAAGGTGAGAGTTCTACCACAGAGCTATAGCATTTAATTAAGTGCACCTGTTAAGATTAATGACTAGATGGGAGACAGAATAACTCTTAGGTTGTGTTCAAGCATGACAGAGAAGCAGTGATTGATTGCCCATGTGACACTGAATGGGAGAAGAATTCACTCCATGACACTATCTCTTGCCAACCAAATGCAAAAGGAAATATAGCAATGCAGGAAGAATCTTCACCAGAGAATTTCTGTATGTGTAAACGAGGGAAAGTCCCCTATATAGATATTGTTGTTGCTGTTGTGTACCAGAGAGTGGGAACTGACCCTTCAGCAGTTTCAGAAGCAGTAAACTGCAGGGGAGGAGACTGCCCATCTTTCTCCTACGGAACAACTGACGGGACTTGAACTGTGTGCCTTAGGGACTGCAGCACACTTTCTTACCACGAGGCTACCACAATGCAATCTATAAGCAAAACCATGAGGTAGAAAATGAGACAAACTTCAAAATAAAATATGAAAAGAAAAAGTACAAAACAATCGTTTTTAGGCTTAAATCATACGTTTAAGTTTTAAAATATTTATTGTGTATTCTGTTTATAAAAGCACAATCATTTCTCACTAAAAAAACAAACAAACAACTGGAATGGTAAAGGACCAAAACAAACATACGGAGTTCTGATCCACCAATTGCACAACAGGAGACATGTCCTCCTGTGCAATTACCTATTTCTGAAAACCCACTGGAGGGTCAGCTATGAGTCAGTTCTAACTCTATGGTACACAACATGATTTAAAAATTTAAAATTAACAATAGATTATGAGAATTTTACCATGCATTTATGTTTTACAAGAACTTAAATGTCTGCATTATATTTCCTGACATACATATGATACAATTTATTACTCAGTCTTATAAACTTTTGGGAAGTTAAACAGTTTCCGGTTTGCAGAAATATAAATACTTGATAAATGTTTTCCCTGATGAAAGCAAGCTAATGCTTTCTGGATGGCATTACTTCATAATTGCTCTTTAAATATAGGTATGTCATCAGATAATGGTGCCATCTTCCTACCCATAATTCTCCATCTTGTTCATAAGTATATGACAAGAGATTTTATTATGCATTTTTCTGCTATCTGGCTGCACCATTTTTACAGCTTTTACTTACAAGACCAGTGCTAACCCAAGCTATGGAGCCTTACAGCTTCTACTTGACCTGTGTTTCTAGTATCTTATAACAAAAGTGTACTTTCGTCCCAGAAAACTTTATCATGCTCGTAAGAAACCTTCACCTAGACCAAGCATGGCTTATCGTTTCTCCATACCTCTTCCATCTGTTTTCTGAACACGTCCTTTGAGAACTTAGATTATACAAAGAATACTGTGCATCAAGATTGGAAGAAAATTCATCAGCAACTTGTCTTATACAGATGACAGAACTATGCTTGCTGAAAGTGAAGAAGACCCAAAGCCCTTACTTACTACAGAAGATTAAAGACTACAGCCTTCAATAGGGGTTACATCTCAACATCGAGAAAACAAAATTCCTCACCACTGGACCAGTTAGGCCAATAGATGGAGAAAAAAAAAAATTAAAGTTGTCCAGTAAAGTAGACCAAAAGATGGAGAAAAAATTAAAAGTTGTCAATGATTTTACTTTACTTGGGCCCATGACCAATTGTCTAGGATAAAAGCAGACAAGAAATAACAAACGTTTTGTTCTGGGCAAATCTGCTGTTAAGGACCTCTCCAAAGTTTTGAAGAGCAAGGAAGTCTGTTTAAAGACTAAGGCGTACCTGACCCAATCCATGTTCTTTTCAATTAGTTCTTACGCATCTGAAAGCTGAACAGTAAGGATGACGGAAGAAAAATCAATGTCTTTTATTTGTGATGTTGGAGAAAAATATTGACTGTCCCGTAGACTGCCAGAAGTCCAGTCTGCTTTGGAGGAAGTGCAACCAGAGTGCTCCTTAGAGTCAAGGATGCTGGAATTTCATCTCAGACACTCTGGATCTGTTGTTATGAGCGGCCAGTCCTTGGGAAAAGTCATCATGCTGGGAAAGGTGAAGGGTCAGAGAAAGAGAGAAAGCCCCTCAACAAGGGGGACTGGCAGAGTAACGGCGGGTTTGAGCACATCAGTGAGGATGAGGATGTACCAGAACAGGGCCAGGTTCAGACCTGCTGTTAACAGGGTCACTATGAGTCACAGGTGCCTCGATGCCCCTTAACAACAACATCCTACCAGGACATTCAGAGATGCACTATTCTGAGAGAACTCCCACTGGTGAGGCAGACACAGAGGCGCTTCAAGGAAGCCAAAGTGGAGGCACTTCTCCCTCAGACAAGACAGAGCTGAGCAGCCGACTGAGCTCAGAAAGAGGGACTCAGAAGTGTCAATTATAAGGCTCTTGTGTTTCCATAATCATAGAGTGCTAACATGGTATTTACTTAGAGTTTAAGTTGAAGAAGAAAGAGGCAAAGCAAAATTGACACTTAAATAATGACATAGTGCATCTTTTGGATATAATACTGTATATGTTATGGACTGAATGGCCTGAAGGTGATCAAGGCAGTGCCGTTAATTATGCTTCTCTTTTTACATCTGTATGGGAGAAAGAAGACGCCATCTGCTTCTATAAAACAGCCTTGGAAGCCCCCTGAAGCAGCTCCACTGTGTCCTACCAAGTCACTGAGAGTCAGAATCACCTTGAGGGCATGGGTCCTCCATCTCTAAGGGCTGTTGATGAACGCTGGCATTTCCTCAGGTTTCTGGTTGCTGCTATTGTGGTTATGTGCCACTGGGCAGGAACTGATTCACAGCTGAAATTTCAGTGGGTTTAAAGAGGCTGTTTATCGCAAGGGAGGAGACTGTCCATCTTTCTTCCATGGAGCAGCTGGTGGATTTTCGCCTTCAGGTTGGCAGTGAAATCTGTGGCCACTAGGCCACCAAAGCTCCTTGGCTTCCTTAGTTAGGTCTATACTGGTATAAACTAGCAGAGAAGAATAATTTAGTCTCATGGGCCATCTTGTATGTACCACATTTTCACACAGTGCATGTGTTACTTTTTTTTTTAACAAACAGTACAACTCCCTGGCACATTATGTGTTTTATATGTGTGTTATTTATGTGGATATGTTACAGGTGAAAAATACAGTACTCAAATCTGTTGTATGAAAGGACTGCAGACAATATGTAAATTAGTGTATGTGGTCATATTCCAATAAAATTTCATTTAAAAAAGCAGGGAGGAGATGGCTGAGTTAGATGCACAATGATATTAAAACAATCTCTTGAACATGTCCCAAAATTTCAAAGGGTAAGTAAGATATGCTATGCATGTCATTTTCTCATATTTTAGGAACTCCATATTCACCGAACTTGATACACAGGTGAACCAATTTTTCTACACCTCTTCAGAACCTTGGAATCACTTACCTGTGCATAGTCACCAAAAGGCTGGGAATACGCAATGCACTTTTCCAATGCATGCTGCGTTTCATTTCCCTGAGAGATTGCATCCAGAATGTTGCCCGTAATTCCCGTCTTCTGCAGAGTGGTTTTACTTGCAGGGGCTAAAGATAAAGTCAGTATGTTTATTTGACTTAGGCTGCTCTACTATAAATTATAAGCAGTACAAAACTCCTTAATTCAGCATACTGTCAAACAGGTCATATCTTTTAGTTTGTTAATATATGACATCTGTATCTATCAGTCTTGATGGCACCTAACAACAACATATCTATCAATCCAAATGTATGTTCACCTATAGAGAGAGACACCATGCGGGGGACGGTAGAGGGTTAGAGAAAGAGAGGAAGATCATCACCAAGAAGGGTAGACACAGTGGTGACTGAACAAGCGGCTTGGGTATGACTGCGATGGTGAGGATGGCTCAGCGTAGGGCAAAGCTCATGGGGTCTCTATGAGTCATGGTCAACGCAATGACATCACACAGCAATGACATATCTATTAAGGGAGTTCCGGTGACTGAATCCATAGGAAATTATGCTGCTAATCCGTAAGTGGCACCTCTCTGGCAGAGTGAATCCACCAGCACCTCTGAAGGAGAAGGATGGGCAACTTCCCAAGCAAATGACTGCATGTAAAACCCTGCTGGAAGGTCAGCTATAAGCCAGTTCTGATGAGTTGAGTGTGTTAAAATAGTTGTCACCATTCAATCTTCTAGATCAGACCCCTACACAGTAAGTATGTTTGACATGAGAAGCACATTCAAAATATTTGCTTCCTTTTTAAAAAAAAAATTTCAAATTAATGTTTGAGTGTATGTAGTTGTTGTGTACTGTCGAGTCAGAACAATTCATAGCTGACCCTTCAGTAGGTTTTCAAACACAGTAAATTACATGAGAGTTGACTGCCCATCTTACTCCCATGTAGTAGCTGGTAGATTTGAACTGAATGCCTGTGGGCTGACAGCTCAGTTCCTTATGGCTAGGCCACCACCTGCTGTAAGAGGATACTTGAATACAGAGAATGCTCATTAAAAAAATAAATTCACATTTTACCTCCCTCCTTTCAATCCTATTTCTTTTAGGTAGCATTCATTTTCCCTGATTTATTGTATGCATTTCCATATTCTTAAGTGTACATGAAAGAATATATAGCTCTAAATAAATATACATGTAATACATATAAATATATGTATTTGCTTTTCCCACTAAATAGTACGCTTTGGAGATGATTTTATATTAGTCTATACAAATGTCCCTCTGTGTTTGAGAAGCTGCACAGTATTCCATTTGGTGATGACTACTTAAGCATTCCCCTATTAATGAACAAATGCACTTCCCAGTTTTTCCACCATAAACCAGCACTGCAGACAATACCCTCATGCTTAGAGCACACTGCATGTGTCGCCTTAAGATTCTATTAGAATTAAAGTTACTATACACTGACTGAAGGTCTGAGAGGGCTCCTCAAAAAATTGACTGAGAACTCCATTTTGTTTAAGCTCAGGAATAACTAATATATTTTTGGAACATTCCAGCTTATTTTCTGAGACCTGTCTCTGTCTTGTGAAGTAAATAAAAACTCTGGATATATTAAGATAATTTAGAGGTTTAACATCTGGTTTAGAAATATAACTTTATATAAACTGTGCTGCTGCCAAATCTGTCTTGGAGGAAACTGTCTTGGAGAAAGTGCACCCAGGGTGCTCCTCAGAGGCAAGGCTGGTGAAACTCAGTTTCACATGCTTTGGGCATACTGTTAGCTGGATCCAGTCCTTGGAAAAAGAGACGCTGGGAAAGGTAGAGGATCAAAGAAAGGGAGGATGGCCCTCTGTTTTAAGATGGACTGACACAGCAACTACGACAATGGGCTCTTGAGCTACCAGGTCTCCTGACACAGCACAAGCCACGACAAGGTTTCCATCAAAAGGCTGCTGCGACTCAGAGGGGACCCGACAGCACTTACTAATATTAACAGCAACAACTGCCACATACTTCCTTTGCTCCATTATTACTAATCCTAACTCTACTTAACAACTTGATTTATTGGTTATATTCTCAATTAAAAATGCAATAAAATGTATGTTCTTCAAAGAAAATCACGTGAATTTCCTACATAGCTTAATTTTAATGATTCTTTTAAGTTAAAGATCAAGGTGAACCTCACTATGGAAATTGTCCAGTGTTAATGCCAAACATTTAACACCAAGCCCTTACTTACATGATAAGCACACGCTGGGCAGCACACTCGCCAGGTTCAAGTATGGATTTTTGCTGAGCCGAATTTCTTTTGGTGGTTCTCCTAAGAGTGAAGTCTGGTTTTTAGAGGCAGCCTATTTATTTTAAAAAAAAAAAGAAGTATTTAGGAAGAGATAAGAAACTAAACATGTACATGAAATAAAGAAACTGTTGTTGTTAGGTGTTTTTGAGTTGACGATGATCAACGCTTGCAGGATGTGCACCTGCCCTATCCTGTGCCATTCTCACCATCTCTGATACACCTGAACCCAAACTCATGTCATGAATATTTGTGAAGCCTAATCTTTTAGAAGAGAAATTTACGAACTATTTCTGGGCACAGACATAAAATTAGAATATTTCATTTGCTATTCTTTTTAAATGAGTGTTTTTAAGATTTTTTTTTCTTTTTACTGGTTTTCAGTCATTCATATTCATTTTGTCACATCAATTACAACTGATCAGGTCTCCACAAATTTTTCCACCTCCCTATCCATCCACTAATCTCTACTGGCCTCACGTTTAGTACTTGTCCGTACAGTAACAGCAACCTGTTTCTGCAGAGTCAGTTTCTACTTAGAAGCTCTGTAAGGCCTGGACACAGCCTACCATATGTTTCTGCCCCCCAACAAGTGTTGAATTCAAAACCCCGACCTGTTAGTTAGCAACACTATTGTGCTCCCAGAGCTCCTCATTCAAAATCACAGAACTTTAGAATTAAAAGTCATACTGTCCAGCTTCCTGTTATATCAAGAGGGAATTAATTTGAATGGAAGAAAACTTCATTTCCAGAATTATTGTAACAACGCTTCTTAAAAAATATTTTCTAATGTATTGTGTGTTACAGCAAGTTGATAAAAACAAATATTTGTCTCTGGTATTTAAAAAAATGAGCCACTAACACAAGTGGATTTTATAAACTCTAATTCTGGGAAGCTTTGGCTGCTAATCTAAAGGCTGATAGTTCAAGAGATGCCTCAGAAGAAAGGTCTGCCAGGATGATTGTAAACTCTCAGCCACTGACACCTATAGGGTAACCAAGAGCTGGAATCAGCTTAACACAGATTGGTCTTTTAGAAATTCCAGTTCTTTAAAATGAATGCTTTTTACAGTGAAACCTGTGAGAGTCAGGCCTCCAGGGTGGACTGCCTTGTTTTTCCAGGTAAAAACTTTTCTTGAAAGTCTTCTGTCTTTGACAAAGTGAAGCACACCATTTTCTAACACTCTCTGCTCACAGAGAACAACTGCACTTTCCTTCTCTGACAAGTTTCCACTTTACCAAGCTTTCAGTGTGAGACTAGTTAAGTGTAAGGATGCTAGTATATTGTGTAACAAAAACTGAGAAGAAATCCTGGCACAATTTTTCAGTGTTGTTTTGTGTGTCTTTGTTTTTTTTAAACAGATTTTGTATTTCCCTTCTAATAATAAAGAGTTTAAGGTAATAAGACCAGGCACTGTAATCAAAGTCATGTCTAGCAATTAAAATTTCACGTTTTAGTTCTTTTAATTTTAATCCCTGAACAGAGGAAAGATGGTATAATCACACATAATTATTCCTATATTTGAGAATCAGAGTTCCTTAAGTCTATTATCTGGTCAATAATACTGTATTTGCTCAAAGGAATCTGTCTCATACTGGTTCATAAGCCATAGGAAGTTCAGGTGGTTTTTACATATGTAAATCACAGAGGCTGTTCTGTCCCACTGAGTCTGAAGAGACGCACAGCTGACCCTCCAGCAGATTTTCAGAGGCAGTAAATCCCAGAAGAGGAGAATGCCCATCTTTCTCCCATGGAGCAAGTGGTGGATTTGAACCATGTGCCTTCAGGTTGGCAGTGTGTTGCACCTTTACATGTATAAATCCCAGATGTAGATATATTTTTTAGTTGGTATATTTGAGTATTTATTAACGATGGGCATGAACTATGATAAGCATTAGCAATATTACAATGAGTATGACAAGAGACTGCAATGAGATCACCACATCACACAGGTGAGCTAAAATCACTGAAAAGGGGGAAAGCAGCAAGGGAGGGTGCAGGATGAGAAGGGATGGTGTCTTCAAGAAAATCCAGAGGCTAGGTGAGCAGTGGTTTTGTTTCTGAAGTGATCAGACTGCTGTGGTAATCAGATTCTCAACTCTGGCTATGCATCAGAATCATATGTAAAATGGAAAACAAATGAAACAGGTTCCAGGATTTCTCATGCCTAACTTTCTGGGTTCTCTCCCCCTCTCTCACCCAGAAGGAATCAGAAAGTTTTGACCCACAGCGTTAGATGTGAGAATTAAGAAAGGCAATTCTGACAAAAAGGTAGAGCTGAGAATCACTGGTCAGCACAGTATTTTTAAATGCAGGTCTGCAAATCTTAGGATGTAAAGTAATGGTTTGACAAAATCTAAAGAACTGCAGCTAGAAAATGTACTTTGAGTTTACAGGTCTAATCCTCTGTTCTCGAAGTGGAAATCACTCTTCTATTTGGTAGATGACTCCTCCCTCACTTCCCATTCATCCCTTTGTGTGACAGTCACACTTCCAGTTTGTTTAAACCTTGAACTCTTCTTCATATGGAGGCTAAATATGCCTTACTGCATGTTCCACTTACTGAATGGCTTTTCTCCACAGGAGAAACACAAACTGCCAGGATTATCACATGGCACAGAATCGGATAGCTTCATTCTATTGCACATATCGCTTTGAGTAGGAGTCAACCTCCTCACACACACACACTGTAATGTATTTATTAAAACTGAATCCCAAGGTAGCTCTGGGGGCCCAGTGGCAAGAAGCTGCACTGCAATCTCAAAGGCATGTGGTTTGAAAGCACCAGATGCTTCACTGGAGAAAGAGTGGCAGTCTCCACCTGTACCAGTTGGATCCGATTCGACTGTACACACACATATGCGAACAAAATAATAATAAAAATGAAAATACGTAATTTATCCCATCTTTCTCAGTCTCCCTCCAAACCTGATGCCAGTCCTGTTTTACAACAGTAGCACTGTGCAGTATTTGTCCTTTTGTGTCTGAGATATTTCACTCAGCATAATGTTCTCCAGGGTTACCCTGTTATGACAGGAGTCCAGAACGAAGGCTGCGTAGTGGAGTGGACTTGGGGGGAGGGATTGTATAACAATGAAAGAATTTTTCTTTTACTTTTCAAAGAGAAGAACGAACTGGACAGTAGTGGTGGGCAGGGAAAAAAGTGCAACAGTGAATGAATGGAAATCTAAAATCTCTGTAAATTTCCATTAAAATTATTAATAATAAAAAATTACCACTACACAAATGTACTTATGCAAACGTGCCCATGCAAATGTACTTATGCATTTATTTGTTTGATTAATAATTTCTTGCCCCCTCTCCCTACAGGCTTCCTTAAGAAGCCCCTGGGGAGTGAGGGAAATTGGAAGAGTCTGGTCTGAAAAGCAATGTATTCAGATTTTGTAAATAAACTAGTATAAAAAGAAAAAAAAAGAAAAATAAAATAAAATAAACAAACAAAACCCTGAATCTCCAGGTAGTCATCTATGCGTCCATTCGAGGCCCTACCTCATTTTTCTGTCCTCCTCTAAATAGACTCTTTTCCCCATTGTGTGAACTCCTTCAAATCATGCTTTTAACGAATTTAGTTAAGGCTTTCCAAAAACATAGAAAGCTCTGGCATCCCAACGATAGGGAAAGAGTTGCACTATGAATCTAAGGCAGGTGGTTTAAATCCACTAGCTGCTTCTCTGGAGAAAGATGGGTGATTTACAGCCTCAGAAAACCCGCTGGAGGGTCAGATATACGACGTTTCTGACTAGACAGCGCTGTTCTATTTGTTGCTCTTAGGTATCACAAACCTAACTCTGGCTTGGAGAAACCCCACGTACAACAAAAGGAAATGTTGCCTGATCATGTGTTACATGCAAGACTGTTGGTATGCTCGGGTCCACTGTCCCCCTGGAGAGCCTTCCAACCCAGGGGCTCCCGTTCTAACACTGGACAGCATCCTGTTGAGATACGTAAGGCTTTCCCTGGCTAATTTTCACAACCAGATCACAAGGCTTTTATTTCTCATTTGTTTTTGTCTAGAAGCCTTGCTGGAACCTGTCCACTATGGATGACCCTGCTGGTATCTGAAGAACCAGGGGCTGGACAGTGAACAGAATGATAAAACAGATGAATTTGAGCTGTGGTGTTGGAGTAGAGTGCTATCACAAGGACTGCCAAAAGAACAAACAGATTATGTCTTGGAGAAAGCACAACCAGAATGTTCCTTGGAGGCAAAAATGGTGAAGCTTTGTCTCACATATCTTGGACATGTTGTTAGAAGAGGCTATTCCTTAGAAATGAACATGATTCTTGTAGGGTTAGTGAAGGATAGGAAGACCCCTAACAAGAAGTACTGATGCAATGTCTGCATCAATGGACTCAAATGTGTCGAGGATGGTAAGGACGGTGCAGGACAGGACAGAGTTCAGATCTATAGTTCAAAGGGTTGCTATTCATTGTACTCAATTCAATGGCCCTTAACAACAATAACTGGCTTCCAGCATCACAGGCATGCACACCACTATAGAAAAGAAAATAAACAGGTGGCAGTCTATTTAATTTCTTTCGGTCATCTAAGCAGTTGATACTGCAGGTAAATTTTAAATTTATTCTATAGTTGCTTTCTCAATGTATGACTGTGTTGTATTCAAGCCATACCTCTAGCTATGTGTACATGGCACCAAAAACTCTTTACAAATTCACTATTATTTATGCATTTTAATTGTACAATAAATTACTTAAATTTCTTTTTCTACATGCTACTTATTGCCCAAGCTTTATTACAACTTACAAAAGTCAAAGGATCTTTTAAGGAACAAGTAAATTACAATTTTTTGTTTGTTTGTTCTACCTACTACACCCTGCTTGCTGAAACTGAGAAGGACCTCATGCACTAGCTGCAGAGGGTAAAGGACTGCAGCCCTCAGTATGGACTGAGGCTCAATGTCAAGAAGACAAA
>NW_006399755.1:26123897-26131962 GCF_000299155.1 Elephantulus edwardii
GTGAAGGAGAGGAAGACCCTCAACTAGGTGGACTGACATGGTGATTGATGCAATGGGCTCTTGTGTGTCAGGAAGTGTGAGGATGGCGCAGGATAGAACAGGGTTCAGATCTTTTATTCATAGGGTCACTATGAGTCATACTTGACTTGATGGCACCTAACAACAACAACACTAATTATAATTTTTCATAAATATCAGGCGTCTGAATCGAATAAAAGATTCATTCCCAAAACTCCCAGAATTAGAGCACAAATCTTTTGAACAGATCCGGTTAGTAACTGACTTTGATCTATTTTTCAGGTAAGATAAAATGAATTCTGCCTTTAAATATTAATGTGTTTCAATATATTGTTCATAGGATTTCTATGAATTGTAGTCAACTCAATAGCACCTAACAACAACAACCAATCTGCTACAGAATATAAATTTAAAATAGGGTAAAATGAACAGTATTATTATATATCTACTTGTAAAGTCTTATAAATAATCTCACTATACAATTGAATAAGTACCAATTATATATCTAAGCTCTTCCAACTATAAAATTTTTGAAATTAAGTTTTGAATCATAATCAACTTTAAAATATAAAAAAAATTTTGAAACACGCATAACTTAAACTTTTCAGGTAAGTATTTATAAATAGCTTAGGTATAACAAATTCAAGGAATTCATTTTACACAATTAAGATTCTCTCCAAACTGACAAGTAGTTACTCAAAGTCCTAAAAGTCAACTGGTATAATTTAGCAAAAGATTCTTTTTGTTGATGAATTATAATACAATATTGTTTTAGTTTTTAAAAGAATGCAACCTTCTTCTAACTTGAGAATTAACTATACACTGTTAAAGGCCATCATCTCAATGACAAAGCAATTCTCTAATTTGTAATCCATATTTATGTCATGAAAACATAATAATTAACTTCTGTTGAAATCTAAAAATAGCTAAAATGGCTTTCTGGTGCTTAATAAATTAAGTCACTTGTAAACTATATGAAAAGAACGGGGGCCGCTTGTATTAGGGTAATTTCATTTAAGGTAGAGTTAAAAGCACAGTGTTTTCTTACCCCTGAACTGATTTCAGTGCCTTTTGGTTGACTCTGCGGCTGTTTGTAGTGTCCAGTCAGCAAGCCTCCGGCGCCAAGGTTTGGAAAGCTCTGCAGATAAGCCTGGGGCCCTGAGAGCGCGCCTTCCGTCATTCCCACTGTGGCTGACTGCTTCTCCTGAGCATTACTGTGCCCTGGCCCAGCTTGTCCGGCAATGAGCTGATTTGGAAAGAACGGTAGAATGCCCATTCCAGCTGTTACAGTTGTTTGAGTTGGAATCAGACTAGACGCTGCAGTGAACCACAAATGGAAAAAGCTTTTAGTCAAGACACATTCACTTCAGTTCTTGTGATTTTTGTTAAGTTATGCATTCAATGCCAACAAACCCATTTTCTACCTATGGAGAAGACTTAATTAAAAAGGAAAACTAAGATAGCGAAAACAAAGAAAGGAAGGATACTTTTCTTATTTTCATAAATATCAATTTGTATGGGGCTCTCTGAAATACTACTTTTTTGTGTCAAGTTTTAACTGTATACTTTTGAAGTTGAGAGCAAAGTGTATGTATTTTGAGGGCATCAAGTTACAATCTTGCTTTTTTAAAAATGTCCACTTACTATGTTATGTCTGCTTCCCTACCTTCAGGTTAGGACTAAAATTTTCAGTGTAAAAAATTATCTGGCACTCAAAAGTTTGCAGTTTGACCAGATGATATAGTGGTCAGCTTGCACCAGCTCACGAGGGTGAATTATGTGTCCCCTTCCCACTCCATGAGTTCAGTATGGATCAGAAGGCACACGTAGTGAGTCAGGTCTGAGTAGTTACATACAAAACCCCACAAATGCTACAAGTCAAATATGTTTTTTTTAAAAAAAAGAAACAGAGAACCAGTTTTAAACACTGACCAGAACTACTCATATGCACGTTCAAGCTGAAGCTAAGGAAAATGAAATCTAATCCATGGGAACCATAATATGACCTTGAGTCTATTTCACCTGAATTTCAAAACCATCTCAGGAACAGGTTTGAGGTCTTGAACACTAATGAGCGAAGACCAGATGAGCTGTGGGAGGACATCAAGAATATCATCCAGGAACAGAGGTCATTAAAAAGACAGAGGAGGAAGACCAAAATGTATGGCAGCAGAGACTCAGAATATTGCACTAAAGCGTCGAGAAGCCAAAGCAGAGGGAAGAATTCAAGATACTAAAGAGCTGAACAGAAGATTTCAAAAGGTAGTGCGGCAAGACAAAGTTATTACAATGAAATGTGCAATGAGCTAGAGTCAGAAAATCAAAAGGACTGAACTCGCTCAGTATTTCTTAAGCTCAAGGAACTGAAAAACAAATTCAAATCTCAAGTTGCAATACTTAAGGATGCTTTGGGTAGAATATTAAATGAGCCAGGAAGTATTAAAAGGAGTAGAGAGTCATTATACCGAAAGGAATTGACAGACACAGAAGAATTTCATGAAACAACATATAAGCAAGAGCCAATGGTGATAAAGAAAGAAGTTCAAGCTGCTTTGAAAGAATTGGCAAAAAGTAAGGCTCCAGGAATTGATGATATACCAACTGACATATTCCAGCTAACAGATGCTGCCATAGATGTGCTCACCAAATTGTGGCAAGAAATCTGGAGGACAGCCACTTGGCCAACTGATGGGAAGAGATCTATATTCCCATCCCAAAGAAGGGTGACCTAACAGAGTGTGGAAATTATGGAACAATATCACATTATGGAATTAATATCACATGCAAGCAAGATTCTGCTGAAGATTATCTAAAAATGACTGGACCATCACATCAACAGAGAACTGCCAGAAGTGCAGGCTGGATATAGAAGGGGTCATGGTACTAGGGATATCGTAGCTAAGGTTAGATGGATCTTGGCTGAAAACAGGGAGTACCAGAGGAATGTCTATCTGTGTTTCATTGATTATGCAAAGCAGTTTGACTGTGTGGATCACAACAAACTGTACTTAACTCTAAGAGGAATGGGAATCCCAGAACACTTGATCGTGCTAATGCGAAGCCTATACTTGGGCCAAGAGACAGTCGTCAAAACAGAGCAGCGAAACACTGTATGGTTCAAAATTGGGAAGGGCATACACCAGGAATGTATCCTATCTCCATACCTTTTCAAGCTATATGCAGAACAGATTATTTGGGAGGCTGGGCTGTATGAGGCCTCAGGATTTGAAGAAGACTCATCAACAATCTGTGTTATGCAGATGACACAACTCTGCTTGCTGAAACTGAGGAGGACCCGAAACTCTTGCTGCAGAAGGTCAAGGACTGCAGCCTTCAATATGGATTGAGGCTCAATATCAAGAAAACAAAGATTTTCACCACTGGGCCAATTGGCAGCATCAGGATGGATGGGGAAGAGATTGAGACTGTTAACAGCTTTTGTTTGTTTGGCTCCACAGTCAACACTCTTGGCACCACCACCAGCCAAGAATCAAAAGATGTATTGAGATGGGAAAGTCTGCTGTTAGAGATCTCTCCAAAGTTTTGAAGAGCAATGATGCCAGTCAGGAGACTAAGGTGTGCCTGATGCAGTCCATGGTCTTTGCAATCACTTGCTATGCATCAGAGAACGGGACAATGACTAGGGATGTTAGAAGAAGAATTGATGCCTTTGAGCTGTGGTGTTGGAGAACAGTATTGAATATACCATGATTGTTAAGAAAGCAAACAGGTTTGTCCTAGAGAGGGTAAAATCAGGCTTCTCCTGGGAGGCAAGGATTCTGAAGCTTCATCTGACATACTCTGGGCATGTTGTAAGGAGGGATCAATCCTTGGAGAAGGACATCATGCTTGGGAGGGTAGAGGGGCAGCACAGGAGAGGAAGACCCTCTATGAGGTGGACTGACTCAGTGACTGGGGTAATTGGGGTGGGTGTGTCAGAGAGGGTGAGACTGGCACAGGATAGAGCAGAGTTTAGGACTATTGTATATAGGGTCGCTATGAGTCACAGGCAACTCGACGGCACATAACAACAACAACAGAACATCCCTGGTTAAACAATCAATATTTCCGAACCAATAAGCACCAAATTTAAAAGATGAATTCACCAGCTGCTCTGTGGGGGTGGGGAGGGTAGATGGGCAATCTCCTCCTATAGTCTACAGTCTTGGAAATCCACTGGAGGGTCAGCTACGAGTCAGCTCCAAATTTACAGTAATGAAATGACAGTGACAAGCGTGATAAACATAATGAATAAAAACATATTTACGACAACCAAAAAAACCCCACCTGCTTAAACTTAAAAATACCATTTACACAGTATAACTTGGTTTTATTAAAAGATGTTAAATTTATATATTACAACAATGAAGATACCTAAGTAAACCTGATTCCACACCAATTAGCAGGTTTATTAGAAGAAAGCGAAAACAGAATAGGTAACCATTAATGAAAAATATCAAATACACCTACTCTTAGCAACAATCTTGTTAGCTGTCATTTCCCGTTTACAACTGTGTAAGAATTCTCAGATGAGACCTCTGATGGTCCAGCCTCATGTGCCCACCTCAGGCAGACATCCCATAACAGTGAGGCCACACGACGGATGGTGGCTGTCAGCCACAGGCGGCATTCTCCCTTTCCTCTGTGACACCTCGTTCTACTCACAAACAGCACAGTGCAATGAGGGGATGATGTGAAGTTGTGGGCAAGTAGGGGAGGGCCGGGGAGAGCTCAACTGTATTGAGTAGGTTAGTGCAGGGAAGAAGTAGAGGGGGGTAATGGAAATGGGGTGTGGAGGGCTGCTGGGCTAGGGTGGAGGGACAACAAAGTAGAGTTTTGCCCAAGGCAGACGACAAGAGGCAATAGGCAGAGGAAAAGTGAGGACCCCAACTAGGGTGAACACTTGGGGGCAATGCATGTCAGGGAGCCACACCCCTGGGGCCTCTGAAGTGACATAGTACGAGTAGCACATCATGCTCATCCCAAGATGCACCAGGGCCCACGTGATGCGGGCCAGGAGATACCAACACTCAAGACAGGGGACAGCCCCTCACTCTCACATAACACCTATTTTGTGTTAATAATCTGGTCTTGGAACCTAACCGCGTTGATAAGGGAGGAGTGGGTATAATTAAAAAATAAACTATTTTTCCTCCATGCTTACTATGTATGAGCTGGGAGTCTCTGGGTAGCACAAATTGTTAACATGCCCAGCTTTATGTTTACTGAAAGGTTGGAGGTTCAAGCCCACTTGAAAATTTCTCAGAAGAAAGGTCCAGCTACTTCTGTCAGAAAAACCAGTCACTGAAAACTCTTAAAGATCAGAGTTCTCTCTGGGATACATGAGTCTGGCACCAGAACTGACTCAATGGTAACTGGGGTTTTTTTTGGTGTGGATTTGTTTCCCTGACAAGATACTGTACACCTTTCTCCCACAGAGCATCTAAGAGATTCAAACCTTGAACCTCACGGTTAGGCATCTGACACATTCCACAGTCAGGGTTCGCCACCAGGGTTTCTATGGCCTGCCATCAAAAACCATTTATCTAAGGAAGATGAGGTAAAGAGCAAAAAGATTACAGTGCCCTGTGGGGACTGCAGGAGGACCAGGGTGGTCCAGCTGCCTCTGCAAACTAGAAGGCTAGAGGTCCAAGTCCACCATGAGGCCTGGAAGAAAGAATTGTAGACTGCTCCCAAAAGATCAACAGACAATTCCCTACAGACTACGCCCCGAGAGTTCACTAACTTAAGAAGAATTTTCTAGTATTAAGGGTAGAAAAGCCTGTATTTTACCTCCATAGATTTTCTTTTAAAAGAAAAGCCAAGAAGCATTCTGAAGTTCTAAATGACTGAGTGACACTCAAGCTTGACCTTTCTGTAAATAAAAGTCCAGCCCTCAAATCTGACTGTTGACTGGCTGATCAGTAAATCCACATCATTTACTTTTATGTGCTTCTCCATGGTGCGCCAACTCCGTTTTCAAAGGTAGTGCTGACCCTATGCCAAGTGCAGCCTGAAGGACCATTGCTGGGGGCTCCCCGAGTAAGCCAGGTTTCTGCAAAAGAAGGGGGAGGGAAACAAGATTTTCCCTTCCATAACAGTAAAATACATATAAGAGGGGTAAAAAGAGTATACATTCATAATGAATGCACTCAACTGCTTGATTACAGGAAAGGAACAAATTAATTTTCCAAAGATCTACTATGACTGTACTTACATTATTAGTATGGACATTCTCAAACTTCATTAACTGCTTCTGGGCCAATGGTACATGAGAAAGATTCTGAAGGAATAAATTAGAAGTATTACCCATGACTGAGGTCTGTAAAAATGATAAAACATTACGTTAGCTTAATATTGAAAATAATCACTTGTATAATCCAATTCATTTTAAAGTTCATTTCTACGGACGATCTGAACAAAAGTTCTCATACACCAGTTTTAGAAATATCCCACTTTCCAACTTTAGACAATAAATTAATTCCTTTAATAAACATGAAATGTGACCATGAAGTCATGAGAATAATTTCACATCCATTCTTTCCTCCCAGTATTCTTTCATCTCCTCTCCTCACCCTTTTAGGCTTCAGTGACAGTGTCCTTATTTCCCATCATTTATTTATTCACTTAATTCGTCAGTAAACATTTAGTGAGCCCTTTCTGTGCACCAGGCACACACAGGTGGAAGAAATACAGCATTATGTTCTACTCTCATGGATCTTACAATCTCCTGTGGACAGGAGACATTAATCAATTATAAAAACAAACACAATTACAAATGGTGATAGGAACATGAAAGAAAAATAAAAAGAACCATGAAAACTATTAGGAAGGGGGCTTAATTTAGCCTGGAAAGTTTGTGGAAGGTTGTCTTGCAGAACTAACTCAAAATGGTATGTGAAAGCTAAATAGAAAAATGAAGAGATGATGAGGAGGTCTAAGGAGTAATGTGGGGCTAGAGGGAAGCATTTTAAATACAAAAAACAGCTGGGAGAAAGATCTGCGAAGGGGGAACTATAGCTGGGAACAGTGATGGTGATTAACTAAGTTGAAAGGTATAGGAAGATACAATTGTAGGGGCTTTAAAGCCTGAATTAAGCATTTTGTTTTTAGCCTTAAACAATGGCAATATGCTCAGCTTGGAACTCTCCCTCCATAGTCACACATTATTGTAATTGTTTTAATCTTTGTTTTCATATTGTTTGACTTTCTGTAATACCAAGGACTATGAATTTTTCCTCACATATGTTTTCTTTAACACCGGCTTATTTTGTTTGTTTTATAAAGTTTTTTAGAATACTTAATTCATCTATTGTCTTTGTACTTTCAATATATACAAATATAACAATCTTTATATATCTAAGTCTGCTGTTAATAACATCAAAATATACACAATAACACAAATTGCGTCTCAGCTCCCGTGTGGAGCATTTAAACAGGTCACCTGCCTCTTCATACCCTGTCTTTCTTTCAGGTTTCCTTTGTCCTTTCCTCTCTCCTCTTTCTCCTTCCATTATTGCTTCTCCTTCCCCTCCCTCTTTTTTAAAAATTGTGATTTTGAGTAAAGTTTACATACTGGGTGGTTTTTTTTCATTAATCATTCGTGTGCATTTTGTTCCACAACACTCATTACAATAGACACAGTATCAGATCAGCCATTCATTCCACACCGTCCTTCACTTTACCGATCTCAGTAATTGTTCAATATCCAAGAATTCATTTTCTCCTACCTCTAAACCCTGCCTTCTCCACCCTGGTAACTATTTTAGAGTGATTCTGTAAGAAAAGCTAGACTTAATGCCAAGCAGACTGTCCAGTGCAAAATAAAATCTAAACGAATGAATATACCAGGTTCTGTGTCAAATGCTTAAGAGTTAAAAATAAATAAATAAATAAATAAAAGACAGGCCTATTCTCTTACAAAGGTAGATTTATAGCCTGCATTCATTTATTCAATGTGAAGTAAGCATCTCACATATTAGTTTTGGTGTCTTAGGATTTTATATACAGTTTTAAATAGATCTTGAAATTAATGAGCAAAGAGTAA
>NW_006399755.1:26132062-26153514 GCF_000299155.1 Elephantulus edwardii
TATATGATAAAATTAAGAAAAGTAATCATCACCTTCTCAAATAAATGAATTACTGTTATAGCATTGACAGTATGTTTAGCATTAAGAGACATTGTTCACTCATTTGTTTCTTTCTGTACAAACTCATTCAAATTAAAACCACATACACAGGCTTGCTTTGATCTACTGGCTTATATCTATCACACACCATAGACTACTTCTCCATGAATGCCATGTGCAGAGGATTCAAATATAAATACTTGATCAGATGTACCCATTAAGTCATTTTTATATGGTTATACTTTTTACTAGGTTTTTTCCCCCAAAGAAATAAAATACTCATTTGATTCCTTGAGATTGTAAATGCTATGAACAAACAAAATATTCACTCCCGATTTTTGATGCGTCAGTACTCGATGCTATTAATATACCTGGTGTGCTTTATTCAAATGTAAAAATGCGGGGGAGATGGATGGATTCATCAGATGTGGCAAGCTGTGAGGTGTTCCAAGAACTGCTTTAAGAAAATAAAAGTAAAAATTTCACTTTATGATCTATATGGAATTTAAGAATATAAAGCAATCTCAAAAAAAATAAATAAAAAAGGGTAAATGACTATTTCTGTAAGCTTTACACCAACTTATGGGAAGTTCAGTGGCATACGGACCTTGTCATTGGTCAGAAAAATGGTAAGTTCCTTTCCTTGAGATTCAACCCTGGGTTTTGTTGTAAAGTTCCAATGCCTTCTGCTCTCATAGGAAGATACCACACCAAGGTCTACTGTTCTTTAGGGCTGAGTGCTACAGAACTTGAATCCATCTTTTAGTGAGTACAGTACTGCCTCAACCCATGTCAGTTTGTGTTTATAGAATTTTGGTGAAGAACAAGGAGGTTGGAAAGGAGACAAAATATAACCTCCATACTTGAAAGAAGTTTACAGTTCAACTGAGCAGATACTCTGTGCTTTTAAAAATTAAGGGGAGGGGAAAATAACAGTAAAAGAACAAAAATCCTGTACTATCACTGACAAAAGGAATAAATGGTACACTCTTATAATACAATCCTAAGAGTCCATACATCAGGATACATTTCAAAAGAGACAGTTTCAGAATAGATAATATACATATAGAAAGCTAGCACAAGAGTTAGAAAATATATTAAACCATTTAATCTAATCATTATTATTGTTGTGAAGTATCCGGGAAGGGCAGCAATACACAGAATTATCTTTTAATATACAAGTTGATTAGAATCCAAGGATGTCAAAACTTGGAAGACACTTTAAAGAATATCTAATTTAATGATTATAAACATTTGAAATTGCTATAGAACAAACCTGTGAGTTCAGTCCTACTCTAAAAACTCTATTTCAAGGACTTTAATACATGCTAAGGCAGTCTGTTTTGTGTTTGGAAACTAATTCTTAGAAAAGGTTTTTATTAGGAAGCAGGAAAATTTAATCATAGATGATGAAGATTATGTCTCTAGGAAGAGTCACTTATAGGGACTCAAAAACTAAAATTAGTTGCTGCTGCGTCAATCATGTTAGAACTGATTTGGTAAGCAGCAGTGCAGAGCTGTGTTTCACTTTTCTGTAGCTTTGTTCTTCATGTAAATCATCAAGCCTTTCCTCCTAGGTTCTCTGGGTGGATTTATACTACCAAGCTTCTGGTTAGCAGCAGAGCTCTTAACTGTTTGTCTGATCAAATTTTAAGTCCAAAGAGAGGAAGTCTTTAAGATATATCAATTTCTAACGTCTGATCACACAGAGCAAATCAGTATAAGAAATTACAAAGCCCTAGATTTCTCATCTATGCAATCTCCAAAACATTCTGAAAGCCACACATAAGAAGCGTCAAGATGTTTTTAAATTATACATTTTAATATTACATTAATGTAGTAGATTATACAAATTGCAATGGCTCACTTAAGAATAAAGGGAAGGAGGCATTGACATAGATACTCAGTGTATATTTGATGTGGTGGTTGCTATTGATTGCCTTCAAGTTGAGCACGGATCATAGTGACCCTATGAACAAAACGCCTGAAACCCCTCTACAGCTATCGACATTTATCAAAGTTCATAGAGTTTCCGGAGGCATGTTATTTAGGAAGTGGATGCCATTCCTGCTTCCAACAGTGTCTACTAGGACACAAATAGTCACATTACATTCAGAAAATAGTTAACGGCTTTATTGTATTTTTATAAATACAAACCCATTTAAGAAATGGAATGAAGATAACAAGATGCCATTACACACCTATTAAAACAAAACAAAATCTAAAACCATTGTCTTGGGGTCAACCCTCCACCGGTTTCCTGAGCCTGTCAATCTCAATGGGAGGAGACTACTTCATCTTTCTAACACAGAGGTGGTTTTGAAATGCCTTCTACACTACTAGGGGTGCTGGAATGACTAAAATATTAGACCTTCCAACATGAAGGGCTGACCAGGATGTAAAGTAACAGAAACCTTATCCATAAGGGGTGGAAATGCAAAATGGAACAGCCACTTAAGAAAATGGTTTAGCAGTTTCTTACAAAGCTAAACACAGTCTTACCTCATGATCCAGTCATCACATTCCTGCATATTTACTCAAAATGAGTTGAAGACTTACGTTCATACAAAAAACTATGCATTAATAATTACAGATGTTTTCTTCATAATTGCCAAAATCTGGCAAAATATAATACATTCACACAATGGAATATTATTCGGCAATAAAACCAAATATACTACCAAGCCACAAAAAGGCATGAGGAAAACATATGCACTCATTGTTAAGTAAAAGAAGTCAATATGAAAAGGCTCCCTCCACTATCATTTCAGCTGTATGAGATGCTGCCTAAGGCAAAGCGACAGACATTAAAACATCACTTTCCAGGAATTAGGGGAGAAGAAAACAAATAAAGAGCAAAACTTCACTGCCTTCCAGCTGGAATGGACTCACAACTGACCGTCCAGTTGCAGGGAAGTTGCAGAGACTATAAATTGCACAAAACGGACACTGGTGGATTAGAACCGCTTGCCTTTGGGTTGGCAGTGTAACTCCCTATCGGAAAGGCCACCAGAACTCCTTAATAGGAAAAAAGGGAGAGAGAAATAGGTAGAGTCCAAGGGATTTTAGGGTGACAGACTATACAATATGATACTACAATGATGACTATATTAAAGTATCAATTTGTTAATCCCTACAGAAATATACAACGTAAAGAATGAACTCAAAGGTAAACTATGACTTTTAGGAGATGTGTCATCTACTTCCATAAATAAAGACTGACAACTTTGGAAAACCCAGAAGGCAATTCTACTCTGTCTGAAGGGGCCACCATGAGTCAGAATCAACTCAGGGGCAATGGGTTTGATTCGAGCTTGTGTCTGTGTGAGTGGAAGGAGATGGAAACTCTTCATACTATCTGATGAAGTTTTCAGTAAATCTACAATTGTTCTAAAAAAATGAAGCCTATTAATCTTAAGTAAGGGAAGAGGAAGATTTTCATACTTTCCAACAATATGCTGTTACACAGAATAGTATCACAGTCTTCACTAATGTAAGTCATAATAATATAGTATATCAGTCATTATCTAGTCATGAAGGCTTCATATTTAACATCTCTAGAAAAACAAAAAAGAGAGAAATACATAAACAGGTCCTGTCTACCTAAACAGTAAAAACATTATGATCTCAGATTACTGACTAAAATTCACTGACAAGACCAGAATAATTACATGTTTCAGACTAATTTAAATGGTTGGTTTTTATTTAAGTAGCAACAGGTTTAACTTTATGCCAATATTTTATACTTATTATCGCTTACCTGGTTTAACAGCTCGTCCGCATAGCTGGGGTTGCAGAAGAACTTGTAACATGGCAGGGTTGTTTAAACTTTTCATAATTTGTACTGGATTGGGCTCTGGAAGTAAGCCCTTTTGACTACTGTGCATCTTAAAGAAATATAAAAAGAAGAAAACAAGAATAAATACAGAACAGGTAACTTTTTTTCATGCTTTCATCCAGAAATTCTTACTAAGCTAATAAAATATAATTTTTGATAAATGCGTTTGTCTGGCACTGGATTGACTTGGAAATGATACTGAGCAACAGTAGGGTGTAACGGATACCCAGTAATTATGTGTGAAATGAATAAAAGGGGGGGGAATGAGCTGAAATTGGGTTGATCATAATTCCTGAAAACCCTACATGTGTCAGAATACATTTGCTCTCCACATGATTTTCAATGGATGACTTTCTGGGAGGAGTGTCAGGCCTGCCTTCCAGAGTGTCTCTGGGTGAACCTGAACCTGTAACGTTCTGGTTAACAGTGTGTTAACAGTTTCCATAATCCAGGAAAGCAGCAGCAGCCAAACATGGGAGTAGATAAAATACATTTGCTGGAGGGCTAAAGAAAAGGTGAATGAGTAAGTCTAACTTTCTACAAAGCAGGACTTAGGACCATCTGAGCAAGAGAGGAAAGACAGGCACAAACAGAGTGGTTTGTCCAAGTTGCCACAAGAAATGGAAAAGGACTAGTGAGAGAAGAGCTGAAGATTTGCTGGATGTCCTAAAGGGTAAGCTATAACTGTATGTCACACATCTGTACTGGCAACAAGTCATCTAGTTGTTTAGTTTTCTCCAAGGGGACACAGAAGATCAGCTGCAGAAGTAGGTGACTGGAACAGTTCCGAATTATAAACTCTGCAAATCCAATCCAACACAGGGACAACACAGAACAAATGAAGTTGACAGTGAAAGAACAGCTGAAGTAATGAATTATGAAAGGAAGAATGAAACAATATTAAAATTTATTTTATCCTAAGGAGAGGGGGAAATAAAAGCTTACCACACGTTGAGCTGCTATCAATGCTGCTAACGTGCTCCGCCCCGGTGCTCCTGGGGCACAGAAGGACACCTGGACTTTGTTTCCCTTGATGGTCATGCCATCTGCTGCTTGCTGAACTTCTTCAGCATGCTCTGCTGTGTTATATTCAACCACGGCAAAGCCACCAACGTAATTACCTTCATCCTGTGCAAGCTGATATAACACATTCATTAACATGGTTAAAAGAGAAATCCTGGTTTGAGACACTTACTTATAATATAGAACTTTCCCATTCCAGAACAAACATACTGTGATACTGAAAAAAAAATGTATTCTTTCTTTTAAAATAATAGTTTGTTAAAATGTGCAACAAGGAATGTTTAGAAATCTAAGTTCTTTATAAACTTTAATTAAAATCTCAATTAAAAAATAATAGTTTGTTGTTGCTTAGCTGCCATTCTTTTTCAACGCAGGGAGAATGAATAAGACTCTCTCAAGTTTCTTTCCAAGTCTTGGATTGTATAATTTAAGAGGACTTGCAATGTCTGCTGTAGAAAATTAAGAACTGCAGCTTTCAGTATAGATTACACATCAACATGGAAAAAACAAAAATCCTCACCACTGGACCAGTAGTCTACACCATGATAGATGGAAAAAGATTGAAGTTGTCAAGGATTTTATTTAACTTGGATCTACAATCAATAGCCATGCTAGCAACAGTAGAAAATCAGTAGATATATTGCACTGGAAAAATCTGCTGTCAGGAACTTCTATAAAGTGTTAAAGAACAAGGATATCAGTTTAAAGATCAAGATGTACCTGATTTTCAGCTGCTTCATAAGCATCTGGAAATTGGATAATGAATAAGAAAGACAGAAGGAGATTTGATACTTTTTGCATTGTAGTTTTGGCAAAGAACACTGAACAGACAAAAGCACGAACCTGTCTTGGAGGAGGTGAAACCAGAGGGCTCCTTAAAGGCATAGATAATAAAACCTGGTCTCACACTTTGAGCGTGTTATCAAGGGGCTAGTCCTTAGGGGTAAAAAGACTTCATGCTGGCAAAAACAGAATCGGGAAAAAGGAAGACCTTCACCGAGATGGCTTAAATTAGTGACTGTAACAGTGGGCTTGAGCAATGCGGAAATCATGAGAATGGAACAAGACAGGGTAAGATTTGTATCCATGCATAGTCGCTAAGCCTTGTTACTGTGGCTAGTTGCCATCAAGCTGAATACAACGCATAGTGACCCCATGACAACAGAGCTGAACCCAGTCCTCTCCTGTGCCAGCCTCTCAGACACAGTGGAGCCCACAGCTGCAGCCACTGTGTCAGGCCATCTTGCTAGGGTTCTTCCTCTCTTTCACTGGTCCTTTGCAAGCATGATGTCCTGTCCCAAGGAACTGCTTCTCCTACCAACAAGTCCAAAGTATTAGAGATGAAGCTTCACCATCTTTTCCTCCAATGAGCCCACTGAGTGCACTTTTTCTAAGACATAGATGTTTTTTCTTTGGACAGTCCACAGGAAATTCAGTACCAACACAACAACTCAAAGGCGTCAATTACTCTTTTGACATCTCTGTTTATTATTTAGCTCTCAGATGCATAATAAGTGATCTAAAAGTCCAAAACTCAAGCGCACTTTAGCCATCAAACTGGCATCACTGCTCTTCAGTATTTGGGAGAGGTCCCTGCCAGTGGACTAACCAGTGCAATACATCTCCTGATCTCCTGACTGCAACAACTTTTCCCAACCACTTATTTAATTACCTCATTCTTCTTAGAATGCAACTGTACCTTTAAAATCTGATTTGTAAATGCTACTAAGTCCTTTTGGTCTCTTACCTACAAAGTAAATGATTAAGTCTTCAGTCTCTATCAACCTACCAAAAAAAGACGTGAATTCACCAATAAACAAATACAGTAGCTGCTTTATTAATATTTTGAAAACTATAAAAATGGGTTTCACTAATCCTAGTTCAACATGAGGACTTTTATGCATATATACATTATAATCTTAAGTTTTTCAAAAACTAAAATCTTTTCAAGTTATTTTCAAGGAAAATAATTCCATTCGTGTGAGAACCTTACAAAGATGTAAAATCTGACTTGCGATGTAAATAATTTTCTATTGTTGTTGTTGTGAGCCATCAAGTTACCTGCGATGCATAGTGACCTTATACACAACAGATCTGAACTCTGTCCTATTCTGAGCGAATTTCACAGTCTCTGGCACACCTGCCCTCATGGCCCAAGTTACTGTGTCAACTCATCTAATCCAGGGTCTTCTTCCCTGCACTGCGTCTCTCTAATCTCCCAAGTATGAAGTTCTTCTCCAAGGACGGGTCTCTTCTGAGAACATGCCCAAAGTATGTCAAAGTTTCAAAATTGTTGCCTCCAAAGAACAGCTTGGTTTCACGTTCTCTAGGACAGACTTGCTTGTTCTCTTGAAAGTCTGGTATGTTCAATACTCTTCTCCAGCACCACAATTCAAATGATTCTTCTTCCATCTTCCTTAGTCACTGTTCAGCTCTTTGATGCATAGCAAGTAACTGTGAAAAATATTGCCTGGAATCCCCACGCCTTAGACTGTAGACTGACATCACTGCTCTTCAGCATTAATTTGAAATATTTTTGCAAAGGTAAATAGTCAGTAGAAAATATTACAGTGAACATTTTAAAACAAAATGTGAAGCTAGAAAAATGATGCATGATTGTGGTTAGACATCTGGGCTGTTTCCATGGTCTTGTGATGGTGAATAACGCTGCTATGAACATTGGTGTATACATCTCCATTTGTGTCTTACTTCTAATTTTCTTGGGGTATATTCCAAGTAGTGTAATAGCTGTGTCCTTTAGAATTTCTATATTCAGCTTTTTCACACGATGGAATACGATGCAGCATGCAGGAGCAATGATTTTGAAAGTCACTACATAACTCAGCAGGAATTAGAGAGCAAGTAAATGAACTCAGTCCCATAAGGATAAATACTGTGTAAGACCATTATTGTAGAAATAGAAAGATAACTAGTAAAAATGTGTATGAGAATCCAAAGGGGAGAGAGTAGGAGCAGAGGGGTGAGGATGAGCAGGGAGGGGATTATGGTGTCACACAATTTGATGGGTAAAGGAAATGGGAAAGATCCGGTGTATATGAACTTTGTAAGCAAACCAGTATAAAATAAAAATTTTCTTTTTTAAAAAAAGATGTACGATCCCAGCCTGTAAGTATCCAATTCACAGTGTTTATAAATATCACATCAATAAGCCAATCCACTTTCAACAACCAGGCAATGATGGGATAAGAAATCTGTCACAAGGTATTCCAATATACACTTCTGGAATGGTAAATTTGATGCTTATTTTATTGTGATTAAAGGTATAAACAAGAAAGAAAAAGTAAGTTGGAATACTCTCAAACTTCTACCAATCTTATAGAAACTTAACAACATACTATTAAGGGGGGGGTGGGATGGAGGAAAAATGGAGGATAATAAGATAAAGAACATGAGAAGAAGGAGGGTACAAAATGGTAAAGGAAAAAGAAAACAAATTAATGTAAACAAGAGAAAAAGAGTCCACTCAAGTCATTAAAAATTATATGAAAAGCAGTCAGATTTTTTTTAACTATTCATTATAATATAACTGATTTGACGATATCTAAAATTTAGGGAACCCTGGTGGCCTAGTGGCAAGAAGCTGCACTGCAATTCTGAAGGCCTGCAGTTCAAGTCCACCAGCTGTTCCGCAGTAGAAAGATGGGCCATCTTCACTCATGACTCTAATTGCCTCTAATAACCCTTCAGAGGGTCAACTATGGGTCGGTTCTGATTCAGTGGTACACAACAACAATTTCTAAAATTTCTCACCAGTTTTTGAGATCTTCTCTACATCCTCACCTACCATAACTCCATTCATATGCATTCTTTTAAAAGCTTGTACTACTTTTCTATCTCCTACTGTTTCATACAACATAACAGGGTTTGCAGTAATTCACTTGCTTATCATTGTATCCTATGAAATTGTCCTGAAATGAGATAAGCGTGTTATCGAATTTCTGACAATTAGCATAGTGCCTGGCACAGAGAAGATGCTAATTAAAACTTAGACAGATGAAAGGATCAGTGGATGAAGAGACAGACAAATGGAAGGCAAGAGAAGGTGAATATATACTCGACAATTTTGTTAAGACATAAATGTGTAACAAAATTGTCTGACCTACCAACAGAAGCAATTAACTTAAAACGTTCCCACAGACTTGAGTCTTCATTATAGACGATAGCAGAATTAGATTACTCACTGTGGTATTTACAGAGTCGTGATAAATAAATCTGAGAGTGCAAGCAGAACAGATACATCCAACCGTAATTTGAAATTTTTCAACAATATTTAAAAAATACATACCTGGCAAAACACAGGCTTATGGATACTGGAAAAAAAGTGCAACAGCTCCTCTGAATCTCTGTAGTCACTAGGGAGTTTATCTATACAAAGGCACTTGGAATGAATGAGCTCTGAGGCCAACAGATTCACATCCATCCACTGTGCAAAGAGAGCAGACGCTCCCAACTGTTTACCCAATAGCTCCAATCTAGCCTTTGCAGCAAAGTCTTTTTTCATGTATTCCACAAATCCATAGCCCTTGGAGTGGCCAGTAACTTCATTGTAGACCAGGAAACATCTTTCAATATTTCCATAAGCACGGACAAGTTCTTCGAACTCCTCTAATGTAAAAGAACTGGGCAGGTTGGTAATGCACAGCAAGGCATCGGTGGGCTGCAGCTGAACTACTAAATCCTTTCCTCGAAAGGAGAACTGATGAAACATCTGAATTGCCTTCTGAGCTTGCTCCCCATTCAATAAGGTAACAAAAGCTGGAAGAAAAGAAAATTAATTCAAATGTTTCAAGATCAGTGTTTTCAATATATGGCCATGACTCCCAGTAAGAAATACCTTTTGTGTCTATGCCTCAAACATACATATATACGCATACATGCACACATATTTGTGAAACAAAAGTATCATGAAGTACTACTTACACTTGCCATATGAAATAGATTGATATTTTCTATTCTATTTCATTATATATGTATGTGTGTTTCTTAATGTTTATACTAGCCTCATCCTCCATTAAAGTAATTTCATGCTCAGTACAAAAAACATTAAGAGTGACATTGTAAGATCCCAAAATACTTTGCTGTAGTTGTTTTTCATACCTTTTATCTTCTCCTTACCACTGGACCAATAGGCAACATCGTAAGACATATAGAAAAGACTAGTTATCAATGATTTCATTTTACTTGGATCCACAATCAATATTCATGGAAACAGCCATCAAGAAATTAAAAAAAAACATGTTGCAATGGGAAAATCTGTTGTCAAGGACTTCTCCCAAGCACTAAAGAGCAACAATGTCAGAATAAGACTACGATGAGCTAGTCCAAGCCATGGTATTTCACCTTCCTATGCATCTGTGAGTTGGACAATGAATAGAGGGTCAAAGAAGAACCAAGGCCTTTACACTGTGGTGCTGTAGAAGAATACTGAATATACCATGGACTGGCAAAAGAACAAACCAATCTGTCTTGGAGAAAGGGCAAACTATTTGCTCATTAGAGACAAGGATGGTAAAGCTTGGTCTCACACCTTTTGAGCATGTCTGCCAGTCTTTCGGAAAATATGTCATGCTTAGGAAGGTAGAGAGTAAGCAACAGAGAAGACATGATGGAGCTCGTGGCAACAGCAAGACACGGCGAGATTCAGATCTGGTTTTCAAAGAGCCACTACGAAACATAGTCAATGGCAGCTCACAACAGCATAACAACTATCTTTTCCAAATTCTTACTGGTAAGTTTTTACTTTGCCATGTAATAACAGTTTTTCAAGTAACAATAAAGATCCAAACAAAAAAAGATACTAAAGTTCCCCAAAAGAGGCCAATTCTTTCTACAATATAATTTACACACTTTCTTAAATCATGTTAATTACAATGAAAAAGCAAACAAATTTGGTGTACTTTTTGACAAAAATGATGGTGTGAAGAAAGCACAGGCTCTTGTTTTGAATCTTCATAAAGCAATTAAAAAGTATCTGTCTTCTCTAGCTAATTAAGTTATTCCAGCATCAGGCAATAAATATGCATGACAAATTGTAAAATCTAAAGAATGCTACAAATATAGGTGTGAAATCAATAAAACATGCAAAACATGGTTTTATATCTGATAAAACTTCAGCCATACTTGTTTATCTATTATTATAAAAAACAAAAATAAAGGATAAAAATATCTTGAGCAATTTTACAGGAGCCATTCATGCCATTCATTAAAATAAAGAACATATGACAATCCGTAAATCACAAAAAAAACTGATCCTTAAAAAACTTCACCCTCTCTTCTCCAACCTCAAATTTTCCTCTTCCTCCCCTCTCACCTGCCTCCACTAATCTCTCAATCTGAACATACAATGCAGTTGTTCCGTATGAGCCTTTAACCCACCTAAATCCAACTATAACAACATGGCAAATATGTACACAGCAAGAGAAAAAAAAGCTAGCATTTGCATGACCTGGACAACAATGGCTATCCTTCTGATTCTTCTCTCTAATGATCTCAGTGCTCACGTGGCTCTGAGATTGTGGGAATCTCAGCACACCAAGTGTGAAACCAACATTTAAAGAGATCAGATGTTTCATTAAACTTCGGCCCCCACATGCAAAGCAGGTCCCACCAAAGGAACAACTACATCTTCTAAAACATAGAAAAATCACCGTCGTAGTGGTGGTTTGTTGTTTTTCCATTCCAGCAATGAAAAAGTTTCATTAGAAAAATCCTTGCAGGGGAGATATAGAAGGTAAGGCAGTGGTAGCCCATGACTCTGAGAAAATTAGTTTTGATGGGTATCATGTCTATGAAGAATGCTCATTCATTAGAAAAACTCCCACATCTCTAATAAATATATATTCATCTAAGTAATTTAAGTTTTAATTTACTTCAAGGAAATTAATAGCCTAAGTAACATTTACATGATTGAATACATGTTAAGAGACTAGTTCAGCAAAAAGAGATTACCTTTTTTTATCTATAATGACTATATAGGTAGAACAAAAATGAAATTAGATGCACAGATGTGAAATCTTACCTGTTCGTTTATTTCTGTCCACATAACAATACTTTAACTCATAGTCTTGTAACAAATCATGAACTTCCTGAAAGAGACAAAATCATTTCAACAAATATAAAAATATATAAATAAAAATATAAATAAATAATATAAAAGCAATTAGTGGATAATCTAGTATCAGCCTACTATCACTAACATCTCCAACCACCAAGAGTGTTTACTGTGGGGTCTAGAAAGCTGAAATTGTTAACAACCTCAATCTTTTCCCATCTATCATGGTGATGCCAGTTGGCCCAGTGGTGAGAATCTGTCTTTTTTATGTTGTGTTTCAATCTATGTTGAAGACTATAGTCCTTGACTTTCTACAGCAAATGCCTCAGGTCCTCCTCAGTTTCAGCAAGAAAGGTTGTGTCATTTTCTTAACACAGGTTGTTGATGAGTGTTCCTCCAATCTTGATGCCACATTCCTCCTCATAGAGCCCAGCCTCCTAGATTATCTTTTCTGAATATAGATTGAAAAGGTATGGAGACAGGACACATCCCTGACATACTCCTTTCCTCATTTTGAACCATGTAGTGTTTCCTTGCTCTGTTTTTTATGACTGTTTCCTGGTTCAAGTACAGGTTTCACATGAGCACAATAAAGTATTCTGGGATTTCTGTTCTTCTCAAGCTTAGACACATTTTGTTGTGATCCACACAGTCAAATGCCTTTTCTTACAATGTCCTGCCCTCCAAGTATGTGGCTGCTTAAAATAATTGTAGATTTCCTCTTTTCCCCTTATCCTTCTTGTTAAAGTGACAGTATTTGAAAACAAGAACTGAATTTTACATATTTGTTGATTATCTCTACTGTTTTCTATAAAGTACGCCTCAAATATACATTAAAGTGAATTTAAGGGCTTTGTTTTTCACGGATATGTTGACACTGAGATTTTTACTAATGATACACAGCAAAGGTAGTTATTCTTTCCTAAAGGAACTAAACTATCACAGAGGTAGACATTCTGGCCTCAGACTGGAGAGTTAACATAAACATACTCTATCCTGTACATGAATAAACTAAACATACACAAGTACACAAGAACTCCTTCTCTCTGATTGCCTATCAAGTCAGAACAGACTCACGGTTGAGTCTCTAGTGGGTTTCCAAGACAGAAAACTTCACAGGAGGAGACTGCCCATCTTTCTCCCAAGAAGCCCCTGGTGGATTCAGCTTTTAGGTTAGCAGCACAATTCTCTACAGTTTGTATCACCAGATCTTTCCTGAAAAGGACTAGTCTGCTAAAAATAGTAACAGAACTCAAAACACTTGTTACCAGCAGCCAGGAAATTAAAAGATGAACTGCACTGGGAAAGTCTGCTGTCAGAGACCTCTCCAAAATACTGAAGATCAACAATGTCAGTCTGGAGAATAAAGTGCGCCTGGTCCAGGCCACGGTCTTTGCAATTACTTGCTATGCACTGGAAAGCAGGACAATGACTAAGGATGACAGAAGGAGAGTTGAGCCTTTGAGCTATGGTGCTGGAGAAGAGTACTGAAAACACCATGGCACCACAACAAGATATAGGTAAATAATCCAATAGAAAAACGGCACAGGATATGAACAGGCACTTCACCGAAGATGACATTCAGATGGCTAACAAGCACATGAAGAAATGTTCAAAATCCCTAACTCTAAGAGAGATGCAAATTAAAACAACTGTGGGATATCATCTCACCTCAGTCAGAACTGCAAAATTTAACAGAATGCTAACGAGGTTGTGGACAAACTGGAACCCTTATTCACTGCTGGTGGGAATGTAAAATCATGCAACCACTGTGGAAGGCAGTATGGTGCTTTCTCAAAAAGTTGCAAATAGAAATACTATTTGACCCAGCAATTCCACTACTGGGAATATACCCCAAAGAGTCCATAACTGACATCCAAGCAGATATATGCACAGCCATGATTATTGCAGTTTTGCTCACAATAGCAAGGAGTTGGAAACAATCTAAGCGCCCATCAACAAACAAATGGATAGAGAAGCTGTGGTACAGTCACACAATGGAATACTATGCTGCATTGAAAAACAAGGAACTCATGCAATATTATTCAAAATGGGTGACTCTGAAGGACAGTATGCTGAGTGAAGTATCTCAGTCACAAAAGGACAAATACTGCATGGTGGCATTGTTGTAAAACAGGATTGACCTGAGGTTTGGGGAGAGACTGAGAAAGATGGGTTCAATAATGTATACTGCATTGAAACAGATGAGGGAGAAAACTGTTTAAAAGGGATATGTGATTAGGTATTTTTGTCATGACAGGAGTCTAGAGTGAAGGCTACATGGTGGAGTAGACCTGGGGGAGGGTTTGTAAAACAATGAAAGAATTTTTCTTTTACTTTTCCAAGAGAGTAGGGTTCTGGGGGGAAGATTCGGAGGGGAGAAATGTGCAAAAATGAATGAATGGAAATCCAAAGCCTCTGTAAATTTTTATTGAAATTAATAATAAATTTAAATTAAAAAAATTAAGTTAGAGTAAGGAAGACAATGGATTTATAACTGCTCATGCTAATAACACTATATCATGGCATGGAGGAAGAACAGTGGAACTGTATCCACATTTACAATATTCTTCTTACCAAAACCATTTATGGAAAATAGGAAGTGCATTGGAACATGTATCTGTTATTTGTTATATATTTGTTTAAATTGTCCCCTCTTCTAACAACTGGGATCTAGCGGGAAGAGAAAAGACCAGAGAATGGTCAAAATTATTGGGGCAGTTCTTGCTGTCAGTTTAGGGCCTGTGTCAGGAAAAGGAAGTCTTACTCATCAACAGTGCCACCCAAAGGTAATAAAGGAGGTCAGAATTGCTTCCACTGTGGAAAGCTGGGCCACTTCAGTAGACAGTGTCACAGATGAGAGCCACAGATAGGTAAGGGAGTAGAGAGGAAGCTCCCACTCACTTGCTTTAAGGGTGGATCTGAAGGGCGGCCCACATCAGGTCCTCATGGCTGACAGGACTGATAGGCCCCAGCTCCCAGCTGGAAACAAAGGAGGATGCATCAACGATTCAGATCCCCAAAAGAGCCATGGTGAGCATTAACATTACTGGTAAGTATATTCATTTTCTCCTGGACACAAGAGCCTATTATTTGGTCCTAAAAGCCTTCTGAGTTCCCAACTCTTCTCACTATTTCTTAGTTGTTGGAATTGATGGAAAACCTCATAAGCAGTTCCTTACTTCACCCCTGCCTTGCATGTGGACTTCCAAGCTACAAAACAACCCAGTGATAGATGGAATTTGGTCCATGACTTAAGAACAATAAATGACATAGTGAGCCTCTTTAAAAAAATAAAAAAGAAAACACCATAGACTGCCAGGAGAATAAACAAGCTCGTCTGGGAGAGGATGAGGTTGGCTGCTCCTTGGAGGCAAGGATTCTGAAGCTTCATCTGACATACTTTGGACGTGTTGCAAGGTGAGATCAGTTCTTGGAGAGGGACATCATACTTGGGAGGGTGGAGGGACAGTGCAGGAGAGGAAGGCCCTCAATGAGACAGAATGATTCAGTGACTGGGGTAATGAGGGTAGGTGTTATCAGAGACAATAAGATTGGAAGAGGATAGGGCAGGGTTTGGGCTGTTGTACATAGGGTCACTATGAGTCACAAGCAACTTGACAGAACATAACAACAACAATTACATAGCTCCCCTTTATTTAGCTTGTCCTAGATACCAGTAAAATTAAAAAATAAGGAAGCTAAAAAAATAGAGAAGTAACTTACCTGCCATGGTCATATACACTAACTTGCTAAGTAGAGATGTGTTCACACTCTCACATACTCTATATGCGATAGAGAGAGCTCTGGTAGCCTCGTGATAAGAAGTGGTGGGCAATCTCAAAGACAGAGTGTTCAAATCCACCAACTGCTCTACAGGAAAAGGATGGGTAACCTCCTCCCATGCAAGTTACTGCTTCTGAAAACCTGCCAGAATGTCAGCTTTCAGTTGATTTAATTTGACAGCACACAATGACAATATGTCATACTGTCTTATTCCTTCCAAAACTAATTTTAACAATAGTACTTTACTACTAATTATTGCAATAAACAGAATTACTGGGGTCATAATAAGTGAGTATGAAAGTAACATGGAAATATAAAACTAGTAAGTGGGTAGTCATGAGCTGAGAAATATCTTCCCCATTAATCCAATGTAAAGGGCAAAAATGAGCACTAAAATAGATAACAGCATAAAAATACAATGCTGGTTTGATGGGAAAATAATAATCACTATAATCAGAAAGATAAAGCTACTCATAATGCAATATTCTCTATTGTTGTGTACTGCCGAGTCAGAACCGACATATAGCTAACCCTCCTGCGAATCTTCAGAGGCAGTAAATTGCATGGAAGGAAACTGCCCATCATTCTCCCTTGGAGCATCTGTTGGGTTCTAAATGCATCTCTTCAGGATTGCAGTGCAGCTTCTTGCCACTAGGTTACCAGTGCTCCCTACAGTCCCTATGTGAGTCACTGTTGTTGTTGTAATGTACCGGCAAGTCGCTTGCAACTCGTAGCGACCCTATGTACAAGAGCCTAAAACCCTACTCTATCCTGGGCCAGTCTCACCGTCTCCGACACACTTACTCCCACCAACCCAATCACAGAATCAATCCATCTCATCGAGGGTCTTCCTGTCCTGTGCTGGCCCTCCACCCTCCCAAACATGATGTCCCTCTCCAAAGACTGGTCGCTCCTTGCAACATGCCCAAAGTATGTCAGACGAAGCTTCAGAATCCTTGACGCCAAGGAGCAGCCCGGGTTCACTCTCTCCAGGACATACCTGTTTGTTCTCCTAGCAGTCCATAGTGTATTCAGCACTCTTCTCCAGCACCACAGCTCAAAGGCATCAACTCTCTTTCTATCATTCCTAGTCACTGTCCAATTCTCCAATGCATAGCACAAAAGCGAAGACTATAGCCCGGATCAGGTGCACCTTAGCCTCTGGCCTGACATTGCTCTTCAGTACTCTGGAGACGTCTCTCACAGCTGACTTTCCCAATGCAATTCATCTCCTGATTTCCTGACTGCTGGTACCAAAGTGTTGACTAGGAATCAAACAAACTAAATCTGTTAATCTCAATCTCCTCACCATGCATACTGATGCTGCCAATTGGTCCAGTGGTGAGAATCTTTGTTTTCTTGATGTTGAGCTTCAATGTGTATTGAAGGCTGCAGTCCTTGACCCTCTGCAGCAAGCGCTTCAGATCCTCCTCAGTTTCAGCAAGCAGGTTGTTGGGGAATCTTCCACCAATCTTGATACCACATTCCTCCTTGGACAGCCCAGCATCCGGATGATCTGTTCTGCATACAGTTTGAAAAAGTACGGAGACAGAATATATCTCTGGCAGACCCCATTCCTGATTTTGAACCATGTAGTGTCTCCTTGTTCTGTTCTGACGACTGTCTCTTGGTCCAAGTATAGGTTTTGTATAAGCACAATCAAATGTTCAGGGATTCCCATTCTTCTCAGGGTCAGCCATAGCTTGTTGTGATTCACAGAGTCAAAAGCCTTTGCATAGTCAATGAAACACAGGTAGACATTCCTCTGGTATTCTCTGCTTTCTGCCAAGATTCATCTAACATTAGCTATAATATCCCTAGCTATAATATCTTACAATATCTTAGCTATAATATCTTCTAAATCCAGCCTGCACATCATTGACACATTGCTCCAGTCATTTTTGGATAATTTTCAGCAGAATCTTGCTTGCATGTGATATTAATGATATTGTTCGATACTCTCCGCTCTCTGTTGGGTCATCTTTCTTTGGAATGGGAACAAATATCGATCTCTTCAGTCAGTTGGCCAGCTGGCTATTCTCCAGATTTCTTGGCACAACCGAGTGAGCACATCCATGGCACTATTAGAAACATTTTTACAATAATATATATCTGCCAACTTTATAAAATATTATTTGTGCTGGCCCGGTGAGTCATCAGCCGACCCACCCACACAGGGACCGATCCTGAAAGGAGAATTGGCCTCACTCTCCCTCTTGCCATGTCTGGCTCCTCTAGTGTTGTCACTATGAAGAAAGTGGTTCAGCAATTTAGGCTGGAATCTGGGCTCAAGCTAGTGGAGGCTTTCCAGGCAGCTGCAGATTTGAAACAATTCTGTCTGCAGAATGCTCATCATGACCCCTTGCTGACTGGAGTATCTTCAAGTACAAATCCCTTTAAACTCCAGAAAGTCTGTTCATTTTTGTAGTAAAATGAATCTTTCAAAAGCTTCCTAAACCAGTGAATATTCAAAGGAGAACTAAATACGAAGCCTGTACAAAAGCTTAACCCTACAAGACATGTGCCATCCTATACAGATTTCTACTTTTGTCAGTTCTTAACTCTACCTCTCTGATTTTTCATGAGTTTTTATTTCACAAGGTTAGTAATTATTTTATATACACTGGTAGCTGCATATAATAAAGTCCTTGGTATAAAAAAATATTATTTGCAAGGCCTTATAGCCCCCTATGATCAAGACAGGATCTGATACCACCCTATAATCTTCTTAATTAGGCAACATCCATTCTCCCAGAAGTCCTATGGCTTCCATAACATCAGTCATTCAGTCCCAAGCCTACATCTTCAGCTCTCAGGCCAAATACACACAACCACCCTATCAGATCTAGAAGCAACTTGTCTAGACCCAAGAAATTGCAAATCTTCTCCTGAAGCTGGTACATGGGATTTGGACTTGAATCCTCCTAAATGCCAGACAGACAACAGCACAAGAGAACCAGAAGCAGTGTGTGGTACAAGACATCACAGAAATTACTTGTGGACAAAGCTATCGTATTAGAGGTGTCTGGGGAAGGGAGAGCTTGACCAGGTAAGAGGCAGTGCAAGGAACGGTGATGTAGCAGGAAAAGGGAAGAGACAAGACACACGTGCGTGGGAGGGGGGTGGACAGTGAGTGTATTGGTAATTTCTCTAAGGAAAGTGTCTTTCATCTGCTTGGTAAAAATCTTGTCTGTCAGTTGCACTGCAATCCCAGAGGCGCATGGTTTGAATCCACCAGATGCTCTGCTGAAGAAGGAGGGACAATCTCCTCCTATACCAGTCAGATCCGATTTGATGGTACATACACAAAAAATAATAAAATAATTTTACAAAAAAAAAAACCTTGTCTATCAAATCTTGTTCTAACACTAAGCATACAATTTAAGACAGATTAGGAAGAAAGATTGGCCATCCACTTCTGAAATACAACACACCTTTGAAAACCTTATGTATAGTAGATCACACTTAGAGTAGACTAACAGATATGGTAACTGTGGTTGAACCCTCAAATTTGGAAACACAAAGGAGGAGGAACAGTTGTAAACAGAAACTAATGACTGGGACATGGAATGTGAGAAGCATGAATTTTGGAAAACTAGACATTGTGAAGAAAGAAATGGAACACATAAATATTAACATTTAGGTATTAGTAAAATGAGATGACCAATATACAGATAATTTATATATTACTGTGATCATTTTTTACCTTCTAAGCTTCAATGTTTTCTTGGACTTATAAACACATACAACTGCATGAAGAAAACTTAACTCTCTAAATAGCACAACATACATATCTTGCCAATCATTTAATTTAATACTATATAGAAGGCTGTGTGGTTTTGTTTGAAGGGATCCAGTATGTAATTTTAGTTGCACAGAATCTAATCTTTCATTTCACTGGTTAACAGCTGTCAAATGCCAGATAAAGAAAACATGATACCACTCTTCACATTATCAAGTACCTGTAAACAAATGACAGTCAGCTAAGAGAAATGTCTGAGAGACCTTGCGTATTCAAAGATGCATTCAGCAGCTTAGAAATGACATTTTGAAAATACTCAAATTTCTAATGATAACTTTCCTCTGTATCAATACTGTGTGCACAGTCTGCCAACTGGTAAACTTTACGAGAAAAAAAATAAAAACAACCAATTATTTTTTTTTCTCTCCTTGCTCTGATTGTCCTGACTCAGGCAAAAGTAGGTCACCCTCAATTTGAGCCGCAGTAAGTTGGCCAAATTAAAAACTTAAAACCTGGAAAAGAGTCCTGAAAATAATTTGCCAAAATCCTACTATGCTCTGACACAAAGCTGAAAAAGATTAAAAATAAAGCAATCCCCTTTTATGGTATTTCTATCAACTTACAAAGGCATTTTAAGCAAAGCAGCAGCACCTTTGATGAAACTGTGTTGCCCTCAGTATCTGTTACAATCTTCCTAAAGTAATAATAAAGGCTAATCACAACTGTTCAATATTAAGAGCTTTTGTAACCTCATTCCAGACCAGGTTCACTATCATTCCTTGAAATCAAATGATCAGATTTGCACATATGAAATGTTTTCTGGGGTGAGAGCAGCTTTCTGCTCAAATAGCCAGCCCATGGCCTCCTTGACAAATGTGAACTAACGATTGTTCCAGCTGGTCTGAACTTCTTCCTGAACGCAATCTAGAGGGATGAGGCTGGGCAGGGGAAGGGGGGATCAACCATGGAGTTGTGCAATTTGATGGGGGGTGGGGGGAGGTGAGGGAAATTGGAAGAATCTGCTCTGGAAAGCAATGCATTCGAATTTTGTAAATAAACTAGTATAATAATAATAAAAAAAAACCAGCTACAATAACACTCTTACAAATTTCTTAAGTCTTTTATTGTAAGAGTTTCTCATGAAGTTAAATTCCTGGGCTATACACATGGAAACAATTAACTTTGTAAGAAAGTGCCAGGTTGGCTGTGCCAATTTAGAGTACCATCAGTGGTAAGAGTACCGTGGATTCTGTCTTTTCAACAGTTAATATTACTAAACACAAAGTTTTCTCAAATGAATGCAGATAAAATTCAATCTTATTTGTCCTGACTTGCACTTTCCTGATTTAATAAGTTTATTATTAACAAGGCAGGGAACTAGGGAGCTCTGGTGACCTAGTGCAAAACGCTGCACTGCAATCCCAGAGGTACATGGTTTGAATCCACCAGATGTTCTGCTGGAGAAGGAGGGGCAATCTCTTCCTGTACCAGTCAGATCCGATTTGAAGGTACACACAAAAACCTTAAAAAAAAAAAAAAGCAAGCAGGGAACTCTGGAGGCATAGTTTGTAGGAAGTTGTACTGTTAGCCCAAAGTGGTACCTCTCTGATGGTTTAAACCCATCAACAGCTGCAAGGAAGACAAGATGAGCAATCTCTTCCCATGTGATTTACTGAAGGGTCAGTTATGAATCAGTTATGATTTGAGAGCAGTAAGTTTTTTGAGGTTAGTAAGATAAGGCATATTTTCATGTCATTCTTGCTTCTTAAAAATATCTTCTTGGTGCAACCACTATAGAAGGCAATATGGTGCTTTCTCAAAAACTTGCAAATAGAAATACCATTTGACCCAGCAATTCCATTACTAAGAATATACCCTAAAGAAACCAGTACTGCCACCCAAGCAGATATATGTACACCCATGTTTATTGCGGCTTTGTTCACAATAGCAAA
>NW_006399755.1:26154574-26155126 GCF_000299155.1 Elephantulus edwardii
AATAAAATAGAATGGGTATTCTTGTCATTACAGAATTCCAGAGAAAAGGCTGCATAGTGGAGTGGACTTGAGGGGAGGGACTGCATAACAATGAAAGGGATTTTCTTTTATTTCTCAAAAAGAAGAGTGAATTGGGGGGGGCGGGAATGGGTAGGGAGAAAAGTGCAACAATGACTGACTGGAAACCCCAAGTCTCTGTAAACTTTCATTTAAATTAATTTAAAATGTAAAAAGAAAATCTAGTCTCTTTTGCCTATTTTTATATTGTGCTTGTTATTTTTTGTTGACTTGTAGGAGTTTTCTTCAGGAGTTTTATGTTGTTTCAGTAACAGGCTAGATACTAATCATTATGTGCTATAAATATATTTACCCAGTATGTTTTCTGTCATTTTGTTTATTTGTATGTATGTAGGTGCATGTGTTTCATTGATTATGCAAAGGCGTTTGACTATGTGAATCATAAAAAACTGTGGCTGACTCTGAGAAGAATGGGAATCCCAGAACATTTTTAATCGTACTAATGCGAAACCTATACTTGGACCAAGAGGCAGT
>NW_006399755.1:26156036-26162059 GCF_000299155.1 Elephantulus edwardii
GGCACATAACAACAACAACAGCAGGTGCATGTGTGGGTAGTTGTTGTCATTGCTGTTGTTGTTAAGTGCTGTTGAGTTGTAGACAACTCATAGCGACTCTATGAATGAAAGACCTGAGAACTTATATAACTTTCATTCTTTCTCCAAGTTCATAGCGTTTCCGGGGCAAGTTATTTTGGAAGTGGATGCCACTCCTAATCAATTAAAGAATGTTTGGTGGGTTTTTTTATTATTATTTTTGTGTGCGTGTACCATCAAATCAGATCTGACTGGTACAGAAGGAGATTGTCCCTCCTTCCCTGGCAGAGCATCTGGAGGATTCGAACCGTGCCCCTCTGGGATTGTAGTTGCCACTTCTTGCCACTAGGCCACCCAGAGCTCCCCTCAATTAAAGAATGTTAATCAATCTTTTCCTTTACACTGTTTTCTTTTTTGTATCTAAAGGTATCCTTTTCTACCCAAGATCATAAAGATTTTTGTTTTATTTTCCTGCAGTCTTTAAATACTGTTTTCCTTTCAGGCCTCAGGTCAAGTCTCCAGAGACACCAAAATCAATTGGTATCGCATAATCCCAAAAGATAATAATCTACATCCTACAATCTCCTTGGTTAAGCAGCACACGGAGCCTTGTTTGTTTGCAAGTACTCATCTGAGGTGCAACTACTGGTGTCTCCCCACCTAGAACAAAGAGGGAAGAGAAGCAAAGATGCTTAGAAAGAATTAGTTCAAAGGAATAATGTGAACCTCAAGCTCCCTGACCCTGAGACCAGAAGAACTAGGTGATGCAGGGCTACAACTGAAGACCACTCTCAATGGGATCACAGAAAGTGGTCCCAGAGTGTACAAAAAAAAAGTGAAACAGAACTTGAAAACTTAAATGGCCACACTTACTGGTCTGCTAGAGATCTATGGAACTCCTGAGACCATGGCCCTTAGTCACCTTTCAATCTCAGAACAAAACTCAGCCCTGTGGCTCCACTTTCAGCTAACAAAGGGCAGAACCATACAAAAGGAGCTATCCGCTCCTCAAAACAATCAACCACAGACATCTAAAGGCAGAACTTGCACAGGGATAAAAGTCACAAGGCAGGAAAGGATAGAAGAGAAGGTCTAACAGAAATAAGAATCATAGGGAGGAAGTGAGAAGTATGATCGCATTTTGAGTATTAGAAATAATGTTAGAAAATAAAATGTATATGAAGGGACAAATGGAATACCAATTTCCTCTGTAGCTATCAATCAAATAACACTAAGAAACCAGGGGGCTTTTTTTCTTTCTTTTATATTTCAGTTTTCGGCCAATTTAGAATTGTTCTAGTATGACAAAAGACAAGATTCCTTTTCTCCCTGCATCACAATATGGGAAAACATTTTAATTTTTCCCATATGAGTAACTAATGTCTCACTATCATCTATGGTTGATTCCATTCTTTTCTCAATGTTATGTAAAGCCATGTGTCTTATACATAAGTTCTCAGATAGGTATAGATCTGTTTTCTGGTCTTCTGCCCTGTTAGACATGCTTTCTGTGCTGTGGTAATATTACACCACCGTTAATAATATAGTTTCATATAGTCTGATATATGGCAAAACAAATCATCTGATCTTATTCAATATTTTGAAACATTCCAGATTTGGTATACAAATATTTGTTTAAATAAAGGTATAAATTTCACACAATAAAGAACACAAATATTAAAGGTATAATTCAAATAGTTTGTAAGTATGTATACAATGATGGAACCACCATCCCCATAAGGTTACCTATTATCCTTCCCTCTCACCTACAACATAACCAATTCTGAATATTCACAAACTTCTTATAAAGGGGCATAGATAACATGTATACTGTTGTGTGTGATCTATTTGCTAACAAAATGTCTGTAAAATGCAACTATGTTTTGTTTTGCTGATCTTCTTTTCATTTAGATTAGTTGTTCATTTTGGGGACTAGACCACAATTTGTATAGCCAATCTCTTTCTGATAGGCACTCATACCATTTCTCAGTTAAAATTATGAATAGAATTGCTAAGTAAAATATACTCAAGAATAGAAACTGCCAAATCATATTTCACAGTAGTTGAACCAAATTATATATCCACCAAAAGAGTATGAACTGTAACTGGCTCATATAATAGCCAACACTGGGTACTGTATGTCTTTTTAACTTCACTCATTCTGTTGAAAGCATGCTTGCATTCAATTATGATCTTGGTCTGCATCTCTCTGTTTAATATTATTCGATTTTTCATTTATCAGACATCTGAATGTCATTTCTTATGACATGCCTGTTCAAAACTTTTGACTTAGTTTGAACTGGGCTGTCTGTCTTATTAACATATAGAAGTTCCCAAAAAATTCTGTATACTAGACTCTTCCAGGTATGTGTACTGCAAATATCTTCTCCAAACCTGACATCTGACTATTTGCCTTTTAAACTATGTATTTTACTGAAAAGATATTAATTGTAATGAAGCACTGCCAACACAAAGGTATGAGGTTTGACTCTACCAGCTGCTCTGCGGAGGAGAAAGATGGCCAATCTCCTTTCATGCAATTTACTGCCTCTGAAAACCTGCTAGAGGGACAGCTATGAGTCAGTTCCAACTTAATGATACCAAACTACAATTTACTATATTTTCTTTGATCAGTGTGTTTATGCCTGTTAAAGAAATCTTCACCTACTCACATATTACCCTGCATTTTCTTCTGGAAAGCTTTTCGTTTTACCATGTACATTTAATGATCCACCTACACAGGACCTGTTAGGGACCTCTCTAAAGTACTCAGGAGCAACGGTGTCTCTCTGGAGACTAAGGTGCGCCTGATACAGGCCATGGTCTTTGCAATCGCTTGTTATGCATCAGAGAGTTGGACAATGACTAGGGAGGACAGAAGGAGAGTGGATGCTTTTGAGCTGTGGTGCTGGAGAAGAGTACTGAATGTACCATGGACTGCCAGGAAAACAAACAGATTCATCTTGGAGAGGATTAAACCAAGCTACTCCTTGGAGGCAAGGATTCTGGGGCTTCGTCTGACATACTTTGGACATGTTGCCAGGAGGGACGGGTCCTTGGAGAGGGACATCATGCTTGGGAGGGTGGAGGGACAGCGCAGGAGGGGAAGACCCTCTATGAGATGGATTGATTCGGTGACTGGGGTAATTGGGATGGGTGTGTCAGAGGCAGTGCGGTTGGTGCAGGATAGAGCAGGGTTTAGGGCTGTTGTGCATAGGGTCACTATGAGTCGCAAGTGACTCGGCACATAACAACAACAACAATACCTTTTATAAGAAACTTAAACAGGCTATACACATGGAATTCACTTGATGATATACACAGGAATCAGATTTATTACATCTGTGGAAAGAACCACTGGTTCAATAGCAGGAGTGAAAACTAGGCCAGGTGCCGACGGTGGAACAGACCATCAACTGCTCATATGCAAGTTCAAATTAAAACTAAAGAAGGTTAAATCATATCCACAGAAATAAAACTTTGACTTTCAGTCTATCTCCCATGAATTTAAAAACCAACTCAGGAATAGGTTTGATGCCTTGAAAACTAATGAACTGTGGGAAGATACAAAGAATATTGTTCATGAAGAATGCAAAAAGTCACTAAAAAGAAGGAAAAAGAAGAAAAGACCAAAATGGATGTAAGAAGAGACTGAATATTACACTAGAGTGTCAAGAAGCCAAAGCAAAAGGAAGAAATAAAGAAGTTAAGGAACTGAATAGAAAATGTCAAAGGGCCACTTGGGAGGACAAGGTAAAATATTACAATGAAATGTGCAAGGAGCTAGCGTCAGAAAATAAAAAAGGCCAAACTCAGCATTTCTTAAGCTGAAAGAACTGAAAAACAAATTGAAGCCACAAGTTGCAATGCTTAAGGATGCTATGGGCAGAATACTGAATGATTCAGAAAGCATTAAAAGAAGATCGAAGGAGTATACAGAGTCACTGTACCAAAAAGAATTGGCTGACACAGAGTATTTAAAGAAACTGCATATAATCAAAAGGCACTGGTGATGAAGGAGGAAGTGCAGGCTGCTCTGAAGGACTTGGCAAAAAATAAAGCTTCAGGAACTAATGGAATACCAACTGACATATTTCAGCAAACAGATGTTACCCTGCATGTGCTCACCAAGTTGTGCCAAGAAATCTGGAGGACAACTACTTGGCTAACTGACTGGAAAAGATCCATATTTATTCCCACTCCAAAAAAAGGTGACCCATCAGAGTGTGAAAATTATCAAACAATATCATTAATATCACACACTAGCAAAATCCTCCTGAAGATTACCCAGAAAAGACTTGAACAGTACATTGACAGAGAACTACCAGAAATACATGCTGGGTTTAGACGAGATCATGGCACTAAGGATAGTATTGCCAATGTCAGATGGATCTTGGCAGAGAGCAGAGTGTACCAGAATGTCTATCTTTGTTTCATTGACTATGCAAAGGGATTTGAGTGTGTGGATCACAATAAATTGTGGCTAACCTTGAGGAAAATGGGACTATCAGAGCACCTTCTCATGCTTATGCAAAACCTATACTTGGACCAAGAAGCAGTCCTCAGAACAGAGCAAGGAAACTCCACATGGTTCAAAATCAGGAACGGAGTATCTGAAGCACTTGCTGCAAAAGTTTAAGGACTGTAGTCTTCAATGTGGATTGAAGCTTAACATCAAGAAGACAAAGACTCACCACTAGGCCAAATGGCAGCACATAATAGATGGAGAAGAGATTGAGGTTGTTAGCAATTACAGCTTGCTCAAATCCACAATCAATACTCTTATCACCAGCAGTCAGGATCAAAAGATGAATTGCATTAGGAAAATCTGCTGTCATGAACCTTGCCAGAGTGCTGAAGAGCAACCATGTCAGTCTAGATACAAAGATGCACCTAATCCAGGCCATGGTCTTCTCAATTACATGTGATGCTTCAGAGAGCTGGACAATGACTAAGGATGACAGAAGAATAGATGCCTTCAAGTTGTGAAGAATAGATGCCTTCAAGTTGTGGTGCTGTAAGAGTCTTGAACATACCATGGACTGCCAAGAAAACAAATCGGTCTGTCTTGGAGAGGGTGAAACCAAGTTTCTCCTTGGAGGCTAGGATTTTGAAGCTCTGCCTCACTTACTTTGGGCACGTAGCCAGAAGAGATAGGTACTTGGAGAAGGACATCATGCCTGTAATGGTGGACGGGCAGCGCAGGAGAGGAAGACCCGAATGAGATGGATTGATACAGTAACTGGGGTAATAGGGGTTGGTGTGTCAGAATTAGTGAGACTGGCTCAGGGTCACTCTGCATTGCAGGTGACTCAACCACAATAACTATCTATGACAGGTTTGGAAGCAGGAGTGGCCTCCACTTCCTAAACAACATGTCTCCGGAAACTCTATGAATGTTGATAAATGTCGATAAATGTTGTAGAGGGGCTTCAGGCATTTTGTTCATAGGGTCACTGAGTCGTGCTCGACTAGAAGGCAATCAACAACAGAGTTCAAACAAGGTTTTCTTCTATAGTAATATTTATAGGAAAGATATTTTCCTCACTGAACTGTTGTCTTAAATGTAGGTTAAATTCTGGACCTCTTCCATTTCACTGGTCTGCTTGATTAGATCTGCACCAATATTGTATAAATTATTATAACTTTATAGCAAAGTTTTAAATCTGGTAGTGAAGTTTCCCTACTATGTTTTATTTTTAATTTATTTGGCTTGCCCTCTCTGCATATATCTGTTTGGGTGGCAGTTCTGTTTTCTTTAGAGTATATTCCCAGTAGTGAAATTGCTGGGTCAAATGGTATTTCTACTTCCAACTTTTTGAGAAAACTCCATACTGCCTTTCATAGTGGTTGCACCATTTTATACTCCCACCATCAGTGAATAAGGGTTCCAATTTCTCCACAACCTCACCAGCATTTGTTATTTGCTGCTCTGTTGAACTTTGTTACTGTTTCTGGAATGAGATATCATCTCATGGTTATTTTAATTTGCATCTTAGAGCTAA
>NW_006399755.1:26163214-26164965 GCF_000299155.1 Elephantulus edwardii
ACTATCATATCATCTGCATACAGATATAATTTTACCTCCTCTTTGCCAATTTGGAAACTCATTTCCTATCTCATCTTATTGCTATCGTTAAGACTTCCAATACGATATTGAATAGGAGAGGTGATAGTGGGCATCCTAGCCTAGTTCCTGTACCCAAAGGGGATGCATTTACTCTCTTTCCATCGAGAATGATGTTGGCTCTCGGTTTTGCATATTTACTTTTTACTATGTTGAGGAAATACCCCTCTATTCCTATTTTTTTTTTTTAGTGTTTTAATCAGAAAAGGGTGTTAGCTCTTGTCAATGGCCTTTTCTGAATCAATTATTATGTGGTTATTGTTCTTTATTTTGTTAATGTGATGAATCACACCGATTGTTTTTTTCTTATGTTGAACCATCCCTGCATACCTGTTACGAATCCCACTTGGTTGTGGTGAATTGTTTTTGCTGTTCTGTTAGATTCTATTGGTCAGAATTTTATTCAGGATTTTTTGCATCTATGTCTGTAAGAGATACTGGCCTATAGTTTTCTATTTTGGTGGTGTCTTTACTTGACTTTGGTATCAAGGATATGTTTGCTTCATAGAGTCAGTCTGGGAGAATTCCATCTCTTTCTATTTTCTGAAATACTTTATGTAGAAATGGAGATAGTTCTTCTCTGAATGTTTGATAAAATTTACGTGTAAAACCATCTTGTCCAGGGGTTGGGTTTTCTTTGGTTGGAAGTTGTTTTATCATCTTTTCAATTTCTTCCTTAGTAATAAGTCTGTTCAGGTGTTCTATTTCAGTCTGTGTCAGTTTAGGTAGGTTGTGGGTTTCTAAGTATTTGTTCATTTCCTCTAGGTTTTCATATTTGTTTGAGCATAGTTTTTCAAAATACTCCATTGTTGGTTCTGTTGTGACACTGTACCTTTATTCTCTCATTCGGATTATGTATTTCTTTTCTTTCTTTTCCCTTGTTAGTTTTCCAAGTGGTTTGCCAATTTTATTGACCTTTTCAAAGAACCAACTTCTGGTTTTGTTGACAGTTTCAATTGTTTTTCTGTTTTCTATTTCATTTTTATAATGTCAGGTTTTTTGGAGGCTGTTGGGTTTCCTAGCTGTTCTTTTTCAATTTCTTGGAGATGTTGGGGTAGGATCAATTATCATTTTTTTCTTTGCCTTCTAATGTGTTTGCTTACTGCTATAAATTGACTTCTAACTACTGTTCTGGCTGTTTCCCAGAGGTTTTGATAAGTTGTGTTTTCATTGTTGTTTGTTTCAAGTAGTACCCACTCTTGGAGGCTAGGCTTTTGAAGCTCCGTCTCACATACTTTGGGCACGTGGCCAGGAAAGACCAGTCCTTGGAGATGGACATCATGCTAGGAAGGATGGAGGAACAAACAGCACAGAAGAGGAAGACCTCAAATGAGATGGAAAACACTGGGGCAATGGGGTTTGGTATGTCACAATTAATGAGACTGACTTAGGACAGGGCAAGGTACAGAGCTGCTGTACATAGGGTCACTATTGGTCACAGGCTACTCGATGGCATACAACAACAACAGTAGCCTTCATGTTCAAGCAAGATGTTATTCAGCGACCAAATGTATGGGTTTTCCCCCCTTTATCATCTTGTTATTAATTTCTAACTTTGTAGTATTGTGGTCTGAGAATACGCTTTGTATTCTTTCTATGTTTTTTAATTTATTGATGCTTGCCTTGTGACCTAAAATGTTATCTATTCCAGACAATGTTCCATGCACATTGGA
>NW_006399755.1:26166486-26168213 GCF_000299155.1 Elephantulus edwardii
TTTCACCCCTTGTAAATATTAAATCATTATTCATTTGAAGTCTGTGTCAGAAAGTTCCATCAGACTTTCTGTCTTCATAAAATCCATTCATAGTTTGTCACTTTTTTAGGATGACATCTTGTTTCATGTTTGTGTATGGTGTGAAGTAGTCTGTTTCTTCTGTATTATTGCTGTGGTAGGGTTTTCTATCCTTGACGTCTTAGCAATCTTTTGGTCTAATAACCTGGGCTCAGGAAGCCACTGCTCCAGAGGAGAGTGGGGCAACTATCCTGCCTGCATTTCTCTCTGATTTTTTGATCAAGGGAAGACTTGCTTCAGTTGGAGAGAGATATAGCCTGTGAATTAGCAGTGTTCTCTGACAAGGAACTAGTACATCCAGGTGGGTGCAAAGTACTTGAGGGTAAAAGGCAGTTCAAGCTCTGGGAGAAGGAAGGAAATTGCTTCACTTGTGATACTGGTGTCCCTGGCACAGTTCAGAGAGGCAGAAGCAGGTTGTCCTCCAGGCGGTGGAGCCACGATGTCCAGGAGGTGTGACCAGGTCCTTCAGGTAGCCAGTATGTCCAGGCAACAGGTAGGGGCATCCAGGTGGCAGGGTTGTGTCCTCCAGACGACAGGTTCAGGAGTCCAGGTGGCAGGGTCAGGAGTCTCCAGGTGGCAGGAGTAAGTCCTCCAGGTGGCAGGCTCTCGGGTCTGGGAGATGGGGCCAGGGGCCCTCAGGCAGAGGGACTGAGGGACCTTCAGGAGGTAGGGCCACAGTCTAGTGTTCCCAACAGGAGTGCAATTCAGGCCATACTAAGAAATTTTTAAGACAGGAACTTAGATAATCAACTGACAGAAATCCACAGGCAGCTTTGGTGATGTGACGCTTTGGCCTGTTGCCGATTTCAAGGCAGGCAGTACACATCCATCAGGTCCTCTGCAGGAGAAAAATGAGCAGTCTCCTCTCATGTGATTTACAGCTGCTGAAAACCCACTGCAGGGTCAGCTATGTGTTGGTTACTACTCAATGGCAATGACAACAACAACATATGTATAGTCACATTGCCTTCAATGAAAGGCAGTTTTACATCTTTCTTTCCAATTTTCATTCTTATTATTTTCTTCCTCTATATTATGATAACTAGGATTTATAGTATAAACTTGAGGGCATCCATGTCTTATTTCTAATCTCAAGGAGAAAAATGCTAATATTTCATCACTTAATGTGACTTTGTTTTTCTAGGTCTTTTTCAAGTTTGAGGAAGTTATCTCCTATTCCTGACTGGTATAATACTTTTTATTATACTAAATTATAAGGAGGCCATGAAGCACTTGCTGCAGAAATCAAGGATTGCAACCTTAAATGTGGACTGAGGCTGAAAATGAAGAAAATAAAGATTCTTAACACTGGGCCTATTGGCAGCATCAAGATAGATGGTGAAGAGATTGAGATTGTTAACCGCTTCGGTCCACCTGGCTCCAAAATCAACACTCTTGGTACCAAGAGCCATGAAATTAAAAAAATGAATTGCACTGGGACAATATGCTGTCAGAAAAATTTCCAGAGTCCTGAAGAACACTGACGTCTGTCTGGAGACTAAGGTATGCCTTATCCAGGCCATGGTCTTTGCAATTCTGTGCTATGCATCAGAAAGCTGTACAATGATTAGGGATGATAGAAGGAGAATCGATGACTTTGGATTGTGGTGCTAGAGAAGAAAAGTATTGAATATACCATGAACAAACAG
>NW_006399755.1:26168788-26177353 GCF_000299155.1 Elephantulus edwardii
AAATTTGTTCTTCACTTCCTCTAGTTTAAGAAATGCTGAGCGAGTTTGACTCTTGATTTTCTAACTCCAGTTCTTTGCACATTTCATTTCATACTTTGCTTTCTCTTCTCAAGCTGCCCTTTGAACAGCTCCTAAACTCCTGCTTTCTTCCCTTTGCTTTGGCTTCTCAAATACCCTCTAGTGCAATATTTAGTCTCTTCTGACATCCATCTGAGTTTTTTTCTTCCTCCCCTGTCCTTGTAATGACCATCTGCATTCTTCATGGGTAGTACTCTTAATAACCTCTCACAGCTTATCTGGTTTTTGATCTTTTGTGGTCAAAGCCTCAAACTTGCACCTGAGAGAATTTTTAAATTCAGGTAGGATAGGCTCAAGGTTAAATTTTGGTTCTTGTGGCTTGGATTTAACTTTCTTTGGCTTTAGTTTGAACTTGTATATGAGGAGTTGATAGTCTGTTCCACCAGAATCTGGCCTAGTTTTCACAGCCGATAATAGTTTCTACAGATGTAATCAATCTGATTACTGTGCATACCATCAGGTGAAATCCATACAATATTTTTTGCCATAACAAACTGTGGCTGACTCTGAGAAGAATGGGAATCCCAGAACACTTGATCGTGCTAATGTGAAACCTATACTTGCACCAAGAGGCAAAATTGCATGGTTCAAAATTGGGAAGGGCGTACGCCAGGATGCATCCTATCTCCATACCTTTTCAACGTGTATGCAGAACAGATTATCCAGGAGGCTGGGCTCTATGAGGAGAAATGTGGTATCAGGACTGATGGAAGATCTATCAGCAATCTGGGTTATGCAGATGACACAACCCTGCTTGCTGAAACTGAGGAGGACCTGAAGTACTTGTTGCACAGGGTCATGGACTGTAGCCTTTAGTATAGATTGAGGCTCAATGTCAAGAAGACAAAGATTCTCACCACTGGACCAATTGGCAGCATCAGGATGGATGGTGAAGAGATTGAGATTGTTCACAACTTTAGTTTGCTTGGCTCCACAGTCAACACTCTTAGCACCAGTAGCCAGAAAATTAAAAGACGTATTGCGATGGGAAAGTCTGCTGTTAGGGATCTTTCCAAAGTTCTGAAGAGGAATGGTGTCTCTCTGGAGACTAAGGTACATCTGATATAGGCCATGGTCAGCTGTTATGCATCAGAGTCGGATGATGATGACTAAGGAGGATTGAAGGAAATTTGATGCCTTTGAGCTGTGGTGCTAGAGAAGAGTGTTGAGGGTACCATGAAAACAAACAGATTCATCCTGGAGAGGGTTAAACCGGGCTGCTCTTTGGAGGCAAGGATTCTGAGGCTTCGCCTAACATACTTTGGACATGTTGTAAGGATGGACCAGTCCTTGGAGAGGGACATCATGCTTGGTAGGGTGGAGGGACAGCGCAGGAGGGTAACGTCCTCTATGAGGTGGATTGAGTCAGTGACTGGGGTAATCGGGATGCGTGTGTTGGAGACAGTGCAAATGGTACAGGACAGAGCAAAGCTTAGGGCTGTTGTACATAGGGTCACTATAAGTCACAAGCAACTCGACGGCACATAACAGCAACAACAACAGTATTAGCAAATCTTCCTTGTATGCATATGGATATTGCCCTGGATGTGTTCACCATGTTATGCCAAGAAATCTAGAGGACAATTACCTGGCCAACTGACTGGAAGATATCCATACTTATTCTCATTTGAGAAAAAGGTGACCCGACAAAGTGTGGAAATTCTCAAACAGTGTCACTGGCTGCCAGGGACTTCTACAGGGTACTAAAGAGCTATGATGTCACTGTGGACACTAAAGTATGCCCAATCCAGGCCATAGTCTTCACAACTGCTTGCTATGCATCAGGGAGCTAAATAATGACCAAGGATGAAAGAAAGAGAATTGATGCCTTTGAGCTGCGGTGCTGGAGAAGAGTGTTGAATATATACCGTGGACTGCCAAGAGAACAAACAGGTTCGTCCTAGAGAGGGTGAAGCCAGCCTACTCCTTGAAGGCAAGGATTCTGAGGCTTCATCTGACATACTATGGGCAAGTTGCAAAGAGGGACCAGTCCTTGGAGAGGGACACCACACTTAAGGGTGGAGGGACAGGGAAAGAGAGGGAGAACATCGATGGAATAGATTGACTCAGTGACTAAGGTAATGCGGGTAGGTTCGTCAGAGACAGTAAAGTTGGCACAGGACAGAGCAGGTTTCAGGACTGTTGTACACAGGGTCGCTATGAGTCTCAAGCAACTCGACGGCACATAACAACAACAAGCAAGAAAAATCCTGCTGAAGATTATCCAAAAATGACTGCAACAGTACATTAACAAACAACTACCAAATATACAAGTCTTTTTTAGAAGAGTTTGTGGCACTACAAACAGTATCACCAATGTCAGATGGATCTTAGCTGAAAGCAAGGAGTACTAGAGGAATGTCTGTGTCTCACTGACCACACAGAGACATTTGACTATGTGGATGAAAACAAGCTGTCGCTAATCTTGAGAAGAATGAGAATCCCAAAACATTTGTGCTCATGAGACACTATACTTGGGCCAGGAAGCAATCCTTAGAACACAGCAAGGAAACTGCATGGTTCAAAATCAGGAAAGGAGTGCATCAGGGTGCATCTTGACTCCATATCTTTTTTAATCTGAAAAGATCATTTGGCGGTCTGGCCTTTATGAAGAATGTGGCATCAGGACTGGAGGAAGACTCATCAACAACCTATGTTATGCAGATAACAAACCTTGCTTGGTGAAACTGTGAAGGACCTGATACATTTGCTGCAGAAGGTCAAGGACTGAGTAGTCTTCAATATGGACTGAAGCTCAACATCAAGAAGATAAGGATTATCACCACTGGGCCAATTGGCAGCACTAGCACTGATAGAGAAGAGATTGAGATTGTTTACCATCTCACCTTGAAACTGAAGATATTAAGGTTGTTTACAATTTCAGCTCGGCTCCACAATCAACACTGTGGCTCAGAATTGGACAGATTTCAGAGGTATTATATATAGTGTCTCCATGAGTCACAAGTAACTCGATGGCACATAACAACAACAACAATCTTGATGTTGCTGTTAGGTGCCATCAAGTGGTCTCCAATTTATAGGGACACTACGTACAACAGAATGAAACCTTGCCCAATCCTATAACCTCATCGCCATCCCTACCTGATCCTGAGTCATCTCTGCTGTACTTTAAGCTCATAGTTAAAACCACTGTGTCAATCTATCTCATTGAGAGCGGCATCATAAATCTGAGGTAGAGTTAAGAATTTGGAGATCATATAACAATAACATACTAGTGATATCATTAAAAACCAAAATGGACTTCAGAAGAGACCCTAAAAATTTCACTAGAGCATCAAGAAGCCAGAAAAGAGATGCTCAAGTAAAAGAGAACATTTCAAAGTACAGCTCAAGAAGACAAAGCAAAGTATTGTAATGGAATATGCAGAGACCTAGAATTAGAGAATAAAAAGGGGGAAACTCACTTGGCATTTATCAAGCTAAAAAAACTAAAAAACAAATTCAAGCCTCTAGCTGGAATACTTAGAGATGTTATGGGCAAAGTGTTCAATGACCCAGGATGCATCAAAAGAAGATGCAAGGAATACACAGAATTGATGTACCAAAAAAACTGGCTGACACTGAAATATTTCAGTAAGTATCATATAATTAAGAGGCAATGGTAATGAAGAGGCGAAAGAGAGGAAGACCCTCAACAATGTAGAGTGACATAGTGATTGTAGCAAAGGGCTCAAGTGAGTGTATCAGAGATTGTGAGGATAGCACAGGATAGGACAAGATTCAGATCTGTAGTTCATAGGGTCACTATTAGTCATTCTTGACTCAATGACACATAATAACAACATTATCAAGATAACTTATATTAAGTACTGAGATGCATTATGTATTGCCTCTCAACATCAAGAAAACAAAAATCCTTGCCACTGGACCAACACCATGATGGAGAAAAGATTGAGAATATCAACAACTTCATCTTACTTGGATCCACAATCGATACACTTTGTACCAGCAGAGAAGAGATCAGGAGATGTACTGCACTGGGAAAGTTCTGTAGTCAGGGACCTCTCCAAATTGTTGAGGAGCACTGATGCCAATTTGAGGACTAAGGTATACCTTATTCAGGCCATGGTCTTTTCAGTCACTTGCTAAGCATCTGAGAGCTAGAAAATGAATAAAGATGACAGAAGAAGAATTTGAGTTGCTATGTTGGAGAAGAGTGCTGAATATTCCAAGAACTGCCAAAAGAACAAACAGGTATGTCTTGGGGCAGGTGCAGTGAGAGTGCTCCCAAGAGGCAAAGATGATGATGTTTTGTCACACATACTTTGAATACATTGTTAAGGGAGGTTATTCCTTTGAGAGGGACATCATGCTTGGAAAGGTGGAGGGATGATGAAGGAGAGGAAGAACCTCAACCAGGTGGACTTACAGTGATTGCAGAAATAGGCTCACGTATGTCAGAGACTATCAGGACGGGACAGGATGGAACAATGTTCAGATCAGTGGGTCATTGGGTTACTACGAGTCATACTCAACTTGACAGCACCTAACAAGAAGAGAATCAAGATCATAATCAAACTAATTCACTGTTGTGGAGTCGATTCTGACTCACGGTACCTTTCATCAGATTCCTGAGGCTGTAACTCTCACCTGAAGGAGACTGTCCGTCTTTCTTCTACAGAGGGGCTACTAAATTCAAACCACCAGCGGCACAACCTCTTGGTTAACTCTGCAACACTCTACAGCCCACGCCACCAGAGCTCCTAAAATCACGCTAGTAATCTCCAAATTCTTATTTCCAACTCAAAATTTTTTCCTGGACTTCAAGCCTATATATGATAGGGCTTCCTTGGAACCGCATATGAATGTTCCACACTGGAAAGTAATGTTCTCCCCACCCCTAAAAGCTGAATTAATGAGGTGTCCATAATAGCTTGGCTGTTTCAATGGTCAAAAAAGCCCTGGTAGCTAAGGGCCAGCCTAGTGTGTTACAAATTTGACTACTAACTAAAGGTCTGAATTTAACCCACCAACCACTCAAAGAACAAAGGCAAGCTAAGTCCACCAGTCCCTTCCATGATTAAGATTTCCAGCCTTAAATTCAAGCCGGAAATTCTCCATGAGTGGAAATTGAGCAGATGGCCAGGAGATCTTCAATGGTTAAAAAAACCCTAAAAACCAACTTTTTGTCAGGGTAGCATTTTTTATTTAGTCTGGGGAAAAATTAATTAACTTTCACCTTTTTAAAAAACCCCAGTGTGCAGGTGATAGTTTATTGACTGCTTACTTTGTGTCAACACTTTATACACATTATCCCATTTAATCATAACAACCTATGAGTTAAATTTAAAGCTGCATTTTACTATCTAGACTTTAAAGATGAGGACACTCAAGCAAAGTTAAGTGCCTTTCACAATCAGTGTATGATGCCACCGGAATTCAGATCCAGGACAGCCAATTCTGAAGGAAAAACAAAGAACCACTATATTATATTGTATCTTCATGAATACAAAATCATAATTATCAAATTTAAAATGTTAAAATTGTTAGAATTATAAAATATAAGTGATGACACAAATAAAAGCTATGAAACATTCCTTTCCACAACATTCCTAAAGGTTATTGCCTCACTGAATTCCTACCCTTGGAATGGGGTTCTGGGCAAGGACAGAGTCTGGGATGTCTACAAGCCTCGCTCCTTGGAGACCGTGTGCATAAACACATGCCAGCTGCTCCAGGATTGCAAGGAATATAAAGATTGCTCGGATGGAGACTGTGCCATGCAATCTGACTAGCTGCACACACAATTACATTTTACCAAATGCTAGAGACCAAACGCAGATTTAACTGAACTGGGTTACCCCACTTAGTGCAGTAGGAAAATAATTCACTTACCTCTCAAAAGGAAGACACTCACTCGCTAAATTAGCCATGTCCAGTTTTGTGTCACTAGGGGATATCCCATGGACAAGATGTCCAAAAGTCAGTCTCTCTCTCTCTCTGTCTCTCTCTCTCTCTTTCCCTCCCTCCCTCTCTCTCTCTCTCTCCAGGTCAGGTTAGGTGTGATATGGCTGTGTTTATTCCCTCTTTCTCCCTGGTTTTGCTTGGCCCCCAGCACTTGCTGGTATAGCTCTCTACCAGCAGCTTCAGGATAACCCTGGGTCATTGCTGGAATTAGGTTAATATGTCAGCCCTTGAGACAAATAACCCTTCTATGCTCTATATTCAGGGCGCTCTGGTGGCCTAGTGGCAAGAAGCTGTGCTGCAATTCCAAAGGTACACAATTTGAGGCCACCAACTGCTCCAAGGGAGAAGGATGGGTAATCTCCTCCCATGTGATTAACTGCCTCTGAAAAACCTATTGGAAGGTCAGCTATGAGTTGGTTCTGACTCTACAATACACAACAACAACATGGTCTATGTCCAAGCCTCTGCTCTACTATTGAGCTCCTGCCTGAAAGTACCAGCTCCATCCACTCCATCAGCCATCCTGCATCCCCCTGCCATGTGTGCTGTGGGCTGACCGCACCATACAAGTGTCTGTGGGCTTCACAGCTCCCATCACTTGCACGGCCGCCACCACTTCTCTGCCACTCAGTTCTACATACTTGGGGCCATTTCTCTGCTGTTATGTTCTACTGCACTTGCCACCTTTCCTTCACTCTTCACTGTTACCAGCTCAGCATTACAGTCCTTCACCTATATTACAGCTCTTCTGGAAGGTTTTCAGTAAAGGGCTATATGTTTAAGGAAAAGAGATTAAATGTCCAGAGGCAAAATTGGATAGTGTGTACACGACAGACAGACATACATAAATAACCCTTTTAACCCATAATTTTTTTCTGTAATAAAATATTATACTCATAAAACATTGTACTAGTTTTTATATTGCTGTAAGTGGCTTAAAACAACATCCACTTGGTTATCTCCCAGTTCTATAGGTCAGAAACCTAGGTAGTAGCTGAGTTCTCTGCTTAGGGCCCAAAGGTCCAAATGAAGGTTATCAGGTGAGCTGAGAGCCCTGTTCTGAAGACTCAAAGAAAGAATCCCTTTCTCATTAATGTTGTTTGCAGAAACCAGTTTCTTGAGGTATAAGAACAAAGTCCAGGTTTTCTTCCTGGCTGTGTTTCCTCATTCCAAATGCCTTGTAAAGAAGAAGGTCAGTGGGGGGGGGCGGGGGGGAAGACTTTCAACCAGAGATACTGGCACAGTGGTTGCAAAAGCAGATGCAAACGGGTGATTGTGTAGACGGCACTGGACCGGTCAGTGTTTTCACTTTGTTGTACACCGGGTCATATGAGTCAAAGCTGACTTGATGGTAATGAACAGCAAACAAAAGGGAGCTCTGGTGAGATGGTCTGGAGCAACTGTTCCCCCAAAGGCCACGCTTCCCTGGCAGACTGAATCTCTGTGGGAATAAGAGGGGCAGACTTCACCTGATAGGATTTAGAGCCTTGGGAAGCTGAGTTAGAACTGGCTCAATGACACTGAGTTTGAGTTTTGAGTTAAACAACAAAGGCCACTCTCAGGTCCCTGAACATGGTTCCCTCCATCTTCAAAGCCACCAACCATATGTCCATCTTCAAAGCCAGCAACCGTATGTTCAATATCTTGTGTGTATCAAACATCTCTGACTTGTACGAACAGTCAGAGAAAATGCTCCGAGAACCCTGGTGGTGTAGTCTACAGGATTACGCCATTAATCAAAGGTAGTGCTTCGCTGGCGGTTCGAATCCACCTGGGCTGAGGGAGAAACTTCTCGCTCCTCTCATGCGATCTGCACTCTCTGAAAACCCTCTGGAGGATCAGCTGTGAATCAGTCCCAATGCGACAGCAATGAGTGTGAGGTTTCCTTGGTAGATTGAGCACCCACCTAGATAACGGTCTTTTTACTTTAACCCTGAGTCAACTTTTAGCAACTTTAATTACTTTTGCACAAATCCCCTCCTGCCATGGAACGGAGTCTAAGCCTGAGCATGATACCTAATCATATTCACAGTCCCAGGGATTAGGGCAGGAAATCTGAGAGAGCTATTTTTAGAATTCTACCGACCACAACTACCATTAAGCACAGACATCACTTACTGTACACTTACAGGCAGAGCTCAAGCATGACAAAGAGGACCTCTGTACAGATGCCTTACCAGCAGCATCAGAGATCAGACAGGACGCGTGGGCCCAGTGGAGCAATGGAGCAATCCAGCGTGGAAGGGGAGAGCAAAGGTTGGAGGAGGTGGGGTGTGCAGGGGGGAGGTCAGGCATCTGCAAGAGTGATGGAAGATTGACTGCCTAATGGCAGATTGATCAAATAAACCAATAAAGTAAGGAAAATGAGCACCAGTGGTGCTGGAGAAGAGTATTGAGAATACAATGGACTGCTAGGAAAACAAACAGATTCGTCCTGGAAAGGGTTAAACCGGGTGGCTCCTTGGAGGCAAGGATTCTGAAGCTCCATCTAACATACTTTGAACATGTTGTGAGGAGAGACCTGTCCTTGGAGAAGGACATCATGCTTGGGAGGGTGGA
>NW_006399755.1:26177528-26194182 GCF_000299155.1 Elephantulus edwardii
GCACATAAGAACAACAACAATGAGCACAAAGAAGTTATGAAAATGGACTGGGAGAATACGAGGATGAAGGTCAGTGTCAACTGCAATGTGAGTATAGTGTCAGGCTGCAATATATCCCTGAGTGCATTTATTTCATTATAAGTAAATACATAAACAAATAAATAGAGATGCAAATGTGTGTGTATATACTGCTCTCCTTGTTAGGTACCATGAAGTCAATTAGACTCAGTAACTTTATGTATACCAAAACTAAAGGATGCACCACCCAAATTCATTTCAAATAATAACACTCGTTGTTTTATGTGTCCTTGAGTCAATTACAACACTTCGCGATGCTATGAACACAGGCTCTGAACCTTGCCCTATCCTGAGCCAACCTCACTGTCTCAGACACACCTGACCCCACTGCCAGAGTCACTGTGTCAATCTACCTCATCCAGGGCCTTCCTCCCCTGAGCTCACCCTCAATCCTTCCAAGTGAATCTTCCCAACAGTCTCCAAGGACTGGCCTCTCTTGACAACATGCCCAAAGTATGTGAAACAGAACAGTAATGAATAAAACAAAACAGGAAAAGCTTATAATAATATATACTAATACATAGTTAACGTGAACATTTGAAGGGGTATGAAATATTTACATAGTCTCAAAATACGCAGACTGCCAGAACAAACAGGTTCATCTGGAGAGGGTGAAACCAGACTGTTCCTTGGAGGCAAAGATTCTGAGGCTTCGTCTCACATACTTTTTAGGTATGTTGCAAGGAAAGACCAGTCCTTGGAGAGGGACATCATGCATGGTAGGGTGGAGGGACAGAGAAGGAGAGGAAGACCACGGATGAGATGGACTGACTGAGTAACTGAGGTAATAAGGGTAGGTGTATCAGAGACAGTAAAGATGGTAAAGGATACAGCAGATTTCAGGGCTATTGTACATAGGGTCACTATGAGTCACAAGCAACTTGACATCACGTAACAACAACAGAATACTTCCCTATAAATCCTATCAACCTCAAAGAGGAAAGAGTAATTTTATATGTAGCAGTCTGGCAGCTGCTACCAGAATGAATATGATCAGAGTGAACTTTATCAACAATAGGGCAAATCTAAAATGTGGTAGTTTTGCCAAAGATATATAACATTAATCTAATCATGAGGAACCATCAGACAAACAAAAATTGAAGGACACAAGACAAAATAGTGAGCCTATAATCTTCAAAAGGGTCAAAGCCATGAAAGTCAACAGAAGACTAGGGAATTATTCCAGATTGAAAGAAACTAAAGAGAAAGGCAATACACAAAGTGCAATACAAGATTCTGAACTCTATCCCTTCACAACAGCAAACTGAATAAAAGCTTAATGGAATCTGAGAGTTAGATGGTAGTATTTTGACTTTGATAGCATTCTTGTGGTTATGTCACAGAATATCCTTGTTTGTAGGAAACACACAATAAAGTATTCAGGGTGGTAGGGTAGTTGGACAGTAAGGGGAAAACATTGTACAGAATTTGCAACTTTTCTGTAAACTTGAGATTCTTTTAAAAATCACAGATCCACATATTTTGTTGATTGCCATCATCTCTAGTTTAGGCCGTCACCGTTGGATGCTACCAAAAAATCTGTAAACTATAAACTCAGAGAAATGGAGGCTAATTTGGGAATAAAAACCAAGTAGATAGACTATCTCTCGGTGAGGTAACAGAAGTTCCAAAGTCCAGGAAACAAAGGCAAGCTGGGAATAGGGAACAGACAACCAATTATGGTAGAGGGCTGAAGACAGACAGACTAGCTGGTTGGCAGAGATGTGCTGGGAGATGGTGGCACAAAGACAAGGAAAAGGCACACAAATACAGGCACAAACAAACTGCAATAAATTCTATTGCTATACTGGCCTTTATGGTACTAAGAAAGTTTAATGGGAAGGTTCAAACACATAAAGAAAATTCACAAGCATAGGAAATAAGGAAATGAATTTACAAATCTAAACATTACAACGGACTAGAGGAACTCAGATGGCCTAAGGAATTGTGCTGCCAACCCAAAGGCAAGTGGTTCAACCCCACCAGCTGCTCCATAGGAGAAAGAGAGGCAATCTCCCTGCATGCAATTTACTATCTCTGAAAACAGTAAATGTTTACAGACGGTCAACTACAAGTCAATTCTGACCCAACAGTACATAACAACAAGAACACAGTATGCTTAGGAAGTAAGTCACAAAAGGCAAATATTAGCTAAGACCTCTGTCACAAAAAGCTAAGCAAAGGTTTGCATATAGAATTTGTGTCCGATGTTTCTTCATGATTAAATTGATGTTATATATCGTTGGTAAAACTATCACTATTTAGTTTTGCCCTACTGTTGGTACACATAAATGTAGAACTGCAGAAGTGTCTGATGAAAGGTCTTCTCAAAAAGCAGTCAGACATGTCTATATGTGAAGTCCCAGAGACATGAAGAGAATTGGCTGACAGCAACACTTGCTAACCTGGAGCCTAACAAGGTCGTAGTGATATCAGGGACATGGTAAGAGAAAGCTATGAATTCATTAAAATGATATGTAAACACTTACGTATCATGATTATTAGTACTGTTCTGGAGAGAGGGTGTCTAATTTTCATCATTCTCATAAGCCAAAAATGGTTAATTATATAATTACAATAGAATGAAGTAAGTTCACCACCAAAAAAAAAGAAAAAGCGTACACCACATTATACTGCAATATTTGTTCCTCTAAAAATATTTAAGAGCTTGCTCTGTGTCAAACGCATTTAACATAAGTATAGCATTTTAGAACCAAGTAGGTGGTAGTCCCACTCTGTGTCTTATTTTCCTTAGAACAATGTGTCAGATTCTAGGTTAAACATTAGTGATTTACAAAGGTAAATATTACATTGTTCCTACCCTCTGAATCACAATATTGGTAGGGATTATAATTATAGCACAGCCTGGGATAAGAATATAAATTTTGGAATAAAACTGCAGTCCCTTTCCACTCTACCATTAACTAACTATATGAATATCTTGGGCAAAGGGCTTGACATTTTTACACTTCTGTTTCCCTAGCCAGAAAAAGCGAGGAAGGGAGTAAAAAAACCTTATCTCACAGCCTTTAGGCAAGGATTAAATATAACGTAAACAAAACACCAAGTACAGTGCCTGGCAACAGCAGAGCCCAATAAACAAAGGTCATTACTGTTATTTTGGATATCCAGACCAGAGAGAAACCTGTTCTAGCTGCGGCATTACAGACAGATCTTGACTGGACTACATGCTCAATTAGCTGAGGCATTAGGAGAGATACAAAGTAGCTTCTGTTCAGAAAAAAGTAACAGAGCTGGTGAGGAAGCTATATTCCCACACCCAAGCTTTTGAAGGAGACAAAGATGAAAATTTAAAAAGATATGTTGCCAGAGGGGAGGAGGTGGATCAAGAAAGCAATGTTTCATGGAAAACATTGTCATATATTCAATGTACATAAGAAACGTATAACTGAGTGTTAAAAATGAACTAGAATTCAGGTAAAACAGACTTATATGTTGAGCAAAAGGGTTAGATAAAAAGAACATCATGTTTAGAAAACACAGTCAGCAAAGACAACGACCACGAGAAGAACTGACAGAGTGAATACAACAATGGGCTTAAGCACAACAGACCGTGAGTATGGCACAGGCCTGGGCAGGGTTTTGATATGTTGGACATATGGTCACCGTGAGTCAGAGTTAATTCAATGGCACCTAATAACAACAATCACTTCTCCTAGTATTTAGATTTTGTCTGTTTTTGTTGCCATGTACCAATGAGTCAGAACTGACCATAGCTAACCTTCCAGCGGTGTTTCAGAAGCAATAAATCATACTTGAAAGGAGACTGTCCATCCTTCTCTGACACAGCAGCTCATAAATTCGAACCACGTTCCTTTGAGTTTCCACCACAGCTACTCTTGTTGTTGTTGTGTGCCATAGAGTCAGAACTAACCCATAGCTGACGCTCCAGTGGGTTTTCAGAGGCAGTTAACTGCACAGGAGGAGATTGCTCATCCTTCTCCTGTGGAGCAGCTAGTGGCCTCGAACCACATGCCTTTGGGATTGCAATGCAGCTCCTTGCCACTAGAGCTCCCTACTGTTTGTTATTGTTGTTGTTGTTGTCATGTTGTTAAGTGTCTTCGAGTAGCAGGCGACTCATAGCAACCCTATGAACAAAAGTCCTGGACACCTTGTCCAGGACTAGCTTTCGTCTTTTCTCCAGGTTCACAGGGTTTCCCAAGGCAAGCTATTGTGGAAGTGATGCCATTCCTGCTTCCAAGCTTGTTTTAATCGGGGAGCTTCACCAAACACTGTCCACCATGGGTAAAGTATTCAGCTTCACAGCAACCCCGAGTTACCTTTGCCATTAGTTGGTAACATAAAGAAAGAAAACTGTTTATTCCAGCGACAACCATGTATTTTCTAATGGGCTTAGAGGCAAGTTATTTCCTATTTAGTCAGCACATCAGGTGAAAAGAAGCTTTTGCTCTGTCACCCCTGCAGGTCAGGGGGTTAGAGATGGCACCCAATCTAATCAGAATCCATAAGCAATGAAGGAGGAACAGGCCCTCAAAGGAAGATCTGGGTGCTACCAGGAAAGGTAAAAACAACAATAAAAAAAGTGACCAAGTAGGCAACAGGGTAAGGATCCCATCAAGAAAAAAAAATATATTGAGTAGCTAATTGATGATCTGTAGTTCACAAGGTCACTATCACTAGCAGCTGAACTGAAAGCATCTAACAGTTGTTGTTATATGCCATCTAGTCAACTGCAACTCATAGAGACCTTATGCACTATAGCTCTGAACCCTGCTCTATCCTAAACCAATCTCACTGACACACCAAACCCCACTGCCCCAGTCACTGTGTCAAGCCATCTTGTCTGGGGGTCTTTCTCTCCGGCGCCATCCCTCCACCCTTCCAAGCATGATGTCCTTCTCTAAAGACTGGTCCTTCTGGCCACATGCCCAAAGTATATGAGATGAAGCCTCAAAACCCTTGTCTCCAAGGAGAAACTTGGTCTCTCTGTCTCCAGGACAGACTTGTTTCTTCTCTTTGAAGTCTGGGTAATGTTCATTGTTCTTCTCCAGCACCACAAACCAAAGGCCTCGATTCTTCTATTATCCTTATTCACTGTCCAGCTCCCTGATGCCCTGCAAGCAACTATGAAGACAATAGTCTGGATCAAGTACACCTTAATTTCTAGACTGAAATCATTGCCCTTTAGCACTCTGGTGAAGTCCCTGACAGCAGTTTTTTCCCAACACAACTCATATTTTAGTTTCCTGACTGCTGGGGCCAAGAGTGTTGACTGTGGAACTGAGTAAACGGAAATTAACAATCTCCATCTTTTCTCTACCTATTAGGCTGCTAGCAATTGGCCCAATGGGTGCGCTTCAAAAAACAAAGATTCTTGACCTTCTGAAGCAAATGTTTCTTAAGTTTATGGTTGGTTTTTTGTTTTTGTTTTTTATTATTATTATTATTTGGGGGGGGGGCATGTACCGTCAAATCAGATCTGACTGGTACAGGTGGAAATTGTCCCTCCTTCTCCGGCAGAGCATCTGGTGGATTCAAACCATATACCTTTGGGATTGCAGTACAGCTTCTTGCCACTAGGCCACCAGAGCTCCCCAAGTTTATGGTTGTTTTTTAAGATTATCTACAAAAGTACAGGAGGGCCTCTGGTGGTGCAGTCCATAGAAAGCTGGGATGCTAACCCAGAGGTGGCGCCTCTCCGGGGGTTTGAATCCAAGAGAGAAAAAAAAAGGGCCATCTCCTCCCATGTGACTTATGGTCTCTGTAAACTTCTAAGAGGGTCAGCTATGAGTCCATTCTGACCAGACTCAGTGACAATGAGTGAGAAAAAAAGGTACAGGGAATATTGTGCAGCTGAGGGGGCAACAGCTGAGTGAACTCAGAATGCTCAGTTGAAAGGAGAGCTCTTTTAAAAAAAAAAATAAAAAATCTTTTATTGTTTTTTGTGCATGTACAGTCAAACTGGATCTGACTAGTACTGGAGGAGATTACCCTTCCTTCTCCAGCAGAGCATCTGGTGGATTCGAACCGCATACCTCTGGGATTGCAGTGCAGCTTCTTGCCACTAGGCCACCAGAGCTTTCTTGGAGAGCACTTCTGGATAAAAAGCAGCAGTGGGTTCACTTACTTCAACCTGATGTTGAGGAAGCTGAGGAATAAATGCCTTCCAACCTCTCCCATCTCAACTTCTGGCCTTTACTAGTTTCTCACAATTCACCAGTTACTCTATGAGGAAGAAAAAATAAAATCTCCTCCCATGAAATTTACCGCCTCTAAAAACACACTGGAAGTTCAGCTGTGAATTGGTTCTGACTCGATGGCAAAGAGCTGAGACTGAGTTTCTAATTTTTCAGTCTTATTTACTTAATGGGAAATTCCCTTAAATATAGCTCTTTTATAAGTTTCTGCCAAAGACAAAGACAATCCCATCCACGGTTTGTGGTTGACAGAGTGTTTGTAACATGGAGGCCCAGCTTCTACACTAATTAGGGGTACTGTACAACCAGACTGTTAACCTTACACTTTTGAAGCATCGTAGCTTAAGAATTAAAATGCTAACATGCACATCTAAACACCATTTACCATATTCTTTCCACAGCAGAACACGGAAGTCTCCTCCCCAAATTACTAAACATAACCCATTCATTAATTAGGAAGTGGTCTTTGGCCTCTGGACTGGTTATTAACTCACAGCATTATGGTGCTAACCACAGAGCATTCCTCCTCTTCTTGAACGTGTTTTCAGAGCAGAGTTCAAGCATTTCGGAAACCTTTTTTAAAAAATGTCTGCCAAGACTAGAAGCTTATTAAATCAATAGTGTCCCAGAAATCTAGAAGTCTATTCCTCTAGCAGCTGTCAATGTCCTTGGTATATGTGTATTCATGAGAATAGAATAATACTACACTGACTAAATGTAGAATCCACAATTCCGTTCTGTTTAATTACATTAATACAACATAAGAGACAATTTTAAGTACAATATATTGAAGTAAGAAAAGTAATTTATAGAAGTAAACAAGATTATATTTCCCACACAATAAGAGCAATTTCAAAATGAGAAAAGATGCTAGTATTTTTCAGGCCAGGCAAAAGTGGTAAATAACTGACTTTCCAAAAGAGGGAAAAATCACTGAATATACTGCTATAGAGAAAACACAATAATTTTTTGTTGGTGTGTGTGTGTGTGTGTGTGTGTGTGTGTGTGTGTGTGTGTGTGTGTGTACTGTCAAATCAGATCTGACTGGTACAGTAGGAGATTGTCCCTCCTTTTCCCGGCAGAGCATCTGGTGGATTAGAACCATGTGCCTCTGGGATTGTAGTTGCAGCTCCTTGCCACTAGGCCACCAGAGTTCCCCAATAGTTTTTTAAATTTCACAGTTTAAAAGTATGTAAAGGTTATCTCCTACTATATAACGGAAAAGGGAGATGAATAAGTTTTAAAAAAGAGCATCAGTTTCCTACATTTGGGAGACTGTGGTCCTAGAAAGTGTTCAGCTGATAATACTATGCTGAAAGGACGCTGTGAATTAACCATTAAGCTTCTCAATTAACTACCATAATAGAGTGCTTTGAAATGAGAGTTAATAATACCCCGAGTGAAACAATAGAATGCTTCTTCTATTACTGGTCCGGCTGTTTGCCCTGAGCACTTCACAATTTCTTCTAATTAAATTATATACTCTCTCAACTTTTAAAATACACAATACAACATAAACAAAGCATATGTACACATAAGACATTTGAGAAAATAGCTAAACAGTAGAGGAAGCAAAATGCCAGGGGTATCTATACTTTAAAACTCTAGTAACAATGAAAGAGGCCCCGATTAACCATAAATATAAACAATTTCTAGAAATGCAATAAAAATAATATATGAGAGCATCAGTTTAACCAATAAACATTTGTAAATTCAAGGTTGCAAAAAGACTATGCTCACACAGCTCTTATACAGTGACTGTCTTTAAAAAAGCCCAGTGTTCACAACACTGTTATGTTCCCTATAAATAATTACATTCTACAATGCTAACATTCAAAGACATAACTGTAAATATTAAAATCACAAAGGAAAGGCATACTTATGGGAATCTAACAAGTATCTGCAGAGTCTGTTCCGACTCATGATGACCTTGACCATGTCACAGTAGAATGCCCTCCACGGGCAGTCAATGACTGACTCTTCAGAAGTTGACTGCCAGGCCTTTCGTCTGAAGTGCCTCTAGATGAATGCCAACCCCCACCTTTCTGTCCGTACCCGAGCACACCGCCTATGTGCACCCTCAGGAACCACTGAGAAAATCCAGACTGTTTGACAAAGGTCAGGCAGAATGCAATCTAGAGTAATGAGAGATAAGATGGCAGAGAAGCACGATAATGTTTCACAATGCCTAAGAATTTTCAGTTTCTGTCCTGTAATGTCATGCTTTCCAAATGGGTTTGGAGCACTCTGTATGTAAGAGTACAGAAAATTACAAGATATAAACATGGTGCATCTCACATAAACTCATATTTACAAAAAAAAAAAAAGGCTAGGCAACTTAAGGAAGTTAAAACACTCTTTTTATATTAAACATAATTTCACTAACAATATCAGGAGCTCTGGAGACCTAGTGATAAGATACTGTACTGCAATTCTAAAGGTAAGCACTTCGAATCCACCAACAAATTTTCCAGAGAAAGATGGGCAATTGCCTCTCATGTGATTCACAGCCCTTGAAAAGCTGCTGGAGGGTCAGCTATAAGTCAGTTCCAGTTTGCTAGCAATGAGTGAGTGACAATTAAAGACAACATTAAGAAAAAATTCAGCAGTGGTGGGAATGCAGAGCCAATTTTTTTTAAAAATTTCACTTCATAATGTGTTACTATCATTTGAAGCAGGAGGTAATAGAATCAGATTTATTCTTTGGAAATATCTCTGAGGGAAGGCAGTCTATCTGTCTCTCATTGCTGTCAGATCAGAACAGACTCACAGCTGACCTACCCTCCATTGTACTTCTGAGGTTACAGACTACAGAAGGAGACTGTCTAGCTTTTTTCCTTGAAGCCACGAGTGGATTTGAACTGCAGAGTCTTTCAGTCAGTAGTTCAATGCTCTAAGACCTACACCACCAGAGCTCCCTAAAGCAGTTCCTAAAGCATAAGAGACAAGACGGCAATGAAGACAGATGACTAACTAAATGATATCATAATCTGTGAAAAAAGTAAAGAGGATCTGAACCAGAAATGAAGCTGAGAAAACAAACAAGGTCAGGAGATTCAAGAGAGCGTGGGACGCAGACCAGACAGAGTCTGACGGGATGCACATGCCTGGGAGGTATGCAATGAAACTGTCTTTGCAAAGGTATTAATAAAAAGGTGTCAGGTGTTACTTAGAACTAGCATTTCTATAAAGTATTTGAAACACATACCTCTAAAAGCTCCCTGGCTTTTAATATTTGCAATACCTTTGAGAGATAGGAACTATAAAGCTATTATAAGTCCGTTTTAGAAAAAAAAAATAAACAAAGCTGTGTAAGATCAATGTAAATTAAGTTTAATAAAGAAAGCACTCATTTTTTCCCCTAAACATTAAAATAACTGAGTTTGTCCTAACCAGCTGGTAAGTTTGCAAGGGGAAAATATGCCATTGTAATGGAGATCATGGGCGGCACAAATGGTTAAGTATTTATTTAATTTCGAGCCAGAAGGTAATAGGCTTGGAAACCTTAAGGAGAATCTCCACTCTGCAAGCAGGGAGTCACCATGAGCTGCTCCCAGCAGTAACAACAACACAATTTTAACCTGTCCACAGAGATGACACAAAATCAACTCATTTTAACCCTTCAATAGTAAATTCACAATGAAAGAGAATCAGAAGAAACATTATCTCACGAAGAGAAGTTGACAAAAGGTCAGGAACAAAAACATGTATGCAGAATGTTGTTGTTATTGTGTGGTCCAGTCGCTTGCGACTCATAGCAACCCTATGTACAAGAGCCCTAAAACCTGCTATATCCTGTGCCAACCTCCCCATCTCTTACATACCTACTCCCGCCACCCCAATCACTGAATTGGTCCATCTCATCGAGGGTCTTCCTCTACTGCGCTGTCCCTCCACTCTCCCAAATGTGATGCCCCTCTCCAAGGACTGGTCTCTCCTTGCAACATGTCCAAAGTATGTGAGACAAAGCCTCAGAATCCTTGACTCCAAGGAGCATTCTGGCTTCACCTTCTCCACAACAAACCTGTTTGTTCTCCTAGCAGTCCATGGTTTATTCAACACTCTTCTCCAGCACCACAGCTCAAAGGCAACAATTCTCTATCATCCCTAGTCACTGTCCAGCTCTCAGATGCATAGCTAGCACACAACTGTGAAGACTATAGCCCAGATCAGACACACCTTAAGTCTCCAGCCTGATGTCATTGCTCATCAGTACTTTGGAGAGGTCCCTGACAGCTGACTTTGCCAATGCAATTCTTCTCTTGATTTTTGGGCTGTTGGTACCAAGAGTGTTGACTGTGGAGCTATGTAAATTAAAACTATTAACTATCTCTATCTCTTCACCATCCATACTGATGCTGCCAAGTGGCCAGTAGTGAGAATCTTTGTTTTCTTGATGTTGAGTTTCAATATGTATTGAAGGCAGCAAGCGCTTCAGGTCCTCTTCAATTTTGGCAAGTTTGTGTCATCTAAATAAGGCAGGTTGTTGATGACTCTTCCACCAATCCTGATGCCACATGCCTCCTCATACAGCCCAGCATCCCGCATGATCTGTTCTGCATACAGATTGAAAAGGTATGGAGACAGAACCCTGGTGGACCCCCTTCCCAATTCTGAACCATGTAGTGTCGTCTTATTCTGTTCTGACGACTGCTTCTTGGTCCAAGTATAGGTTTCGAATAAGCACAATCAAGTGGTCTGGGATTCCCATTCTTCTCAGAGTCAGCCATAGCTTGTTGTGATCCACACAGTCAAAAGCCTTTGCAAAGTCAATGAAGCACAGACAGACATTCTTCTGTATTCTCTGCTTTCTGCCAAGATCCATCTATATTAGCTATAATATCCCTAGTACCATAACCTCTTCTAAATCCAGCCTGCACATCTGGCAGTTCTCTGTTGATGTGTTGCTCCAGTCGTTTCTGGATAATCTTCAGCAGAATCTTGCTTGAATGTGGTATTAATGATATTGTTTGGTCATTTTCACACTTTGTTGGGTCACCTTTATTTGGAATGGAAATATTGATCTCTTCCAGTCATTTGGCCAGGTGGCTGTCCTCCAGATTTCTTGGCACAACTTAGTGAGCACATCCAGGGCAGCGTCTGTTAAAATAGTCAACTGGTATGCTATCAAGTCCTGGAGCCTTGACTTTGGCCAATTCCTCCAGCGCAGCTTGAACTTCCTCCATCACCACAGGTTCTTCCTCATACGTTATTCCATGGAATTATTCTGTGTCAGCCAAGTCCTTCTGGTACAGTGACTCTGTGTACTCCTTCCATCTTTTTTTAATGCTTCCTGTATCATTCAACACTCTACCCAAAGCATCCGTAAGCAATGCCACTCGTGGCTTGAATTTGTTTTTCAACTCTTTTAGCTTAAGAAAAGCTGAGTTCGGCCCTTTTGATTTTCCAACTCCAGCTCTTTGCACATTTCATTATAGTATCTTGCTTTGCCGTCCCGAGCTGCCCTTTTAAATTTTCTGTTCAGCTCTTTAATTTCTTGGTTTCTTCCTTTAGCTTTGGCTTCTCAGCGCTCCAATACAATATTCAGAGTGTCATCTGACATCCATCTCAGTCTTTTCTTCCTCTTCAGCCTTTGTAATGGTCTTTTGCATTCTTCATGGACAATATTTTTTCTATCCTCCCACAGTTCATTTGGTCTATGCTCATTGGTGCTCAAAGCCTCAAACCTGTTGTTCTTGAGATGTTTTGAATTTAAGTGGGATAGATTTAAGGTCAAATTTTCGTTCCCATGGATTTGATTTCATTTTCTACAACTTCATCTTGAACTTGCACATGGGTAGTTTGTGGTCTGTCCCACAATCAGCACCTGGCCTGGTTTTCACAGCTCCTCCAGCGATTCTTTCCACAAATGTAATCTGTTTCATTCCTATGCATACTATTAGGTGGAATCCATGTGTATCGCCTGCGTTTGTGTTTCTTACAAAAGGTATTTGCAATGAATAAATGATTGAATGTGCAGAATTCTATCATTCTATCTCCAGCCTCATTTCTGTCATTGAGTCCATGTTTTCCAGCTACTGATCCTTCCTCCCTGTTCCCAACTTTTGCGTTTCAGTTGCCCATTATTATTTATGCATCTTGATTGCATGTTCGATCAGTCTCTGACTGCAAAAGTTGGTGAAATCTTCCATTTCCTCCTCAGCAACTTCAGAAGCAGATTATTTTTTTTAATCAGAGCAATAAAAGGAAAGTGTTGTCAACTTATAAAATGTATGGAAAAGGCTATATTTTAAATGTTTTTAGAAACTAGCATGCTTTGGTTGTAGTTGCTACTGGGTGTCGTCGCATCAATTCTAACTTAAGTCAATTCTAAATCCTACACACAAGAGAAAACACTGCTAGGCCCTGTAGACCTTCACCACCATCAGGCTATGTCTGAGCCTACGGTCACAGCCACTGTGTCAGTTCTTCTCATCACTGACCTTTTCTATTTTACCAAGTGTGGTGTTTTTCTCCAGGGACTTGTCCTTCTTGAAAAGATGTTCATAGTAGATTGGCATCTCATCCAAAGGAGCACACTGCTGTATTTCTTCTAAAACAGTTTACTCATTCTTGCGGCAGTCCATAGTTTATTGAGTATCTTTCTCTCATTTCCATCAAGTTAAAACCACCTCATATCTGACCCTCCCCTGGGTTTTTAAAGTTAGACGCTGCCTAGAAGGAGTCTGTCTTTCTCCCAAGAAGGAGCTGGTGGACTTGAACCAGAGAGGAACATTTGTGTTAGCAGTGTTGTCTCCCTATGGACAATGCCACCAGAGCTCCCTGGTGTATTTAATACTCTTCATCAGCACCAGATTTCAAAGGCATCGGTTCTTCTTTGTTCTTTCTTATTTATTTTCCAAACTTCCCATCTGTATGAAGCTACTGACAAGATCATGGTTTAAATTAGACACATCTTAGTCCTCAAAGTGATAGCTTTGGTTTGAAAAAAAAGAGATTTATGAGAGAGAGAAATTTCTTTTTCAGCATATTTGTCCAATGCAGTAACATCACTTGATTTCTTGACTGCCACTTCCATGGGCAATGATTGTGGATACAAGTAAAATAAAACCTTTGACAACTTTTAATATTTTCTTCTTTTGTTTATTGCTACAGTTGAGAGGACTCCTATTTTCTTGGGGTTGAGGTGAAATCCATGCTAAAGGTTGCAGTCTTGGATCATAATAAGTAAATGCTTTAAATTCTCTTCAGTTTCAGCAAGCAAGTTGTACTACCTGCATGCCACACAGGTTGCTGCTGAGTCTTCCTCAAAATCTGATACTTCCTTCTTCCGTTTACAGTCCATATTCTTGGATTATGTGCTCATCATACAGACTGAGTAAGTATTCCTGAATTTAAACCTCACGGTATCTATCCCCTTTTTCATCAAACGAGTATCTCTTGGTCTATATACAGGTTCAACATGAGCACAATTAAGTGTTCTGGAATTCTCATTCTTTACAATGTTATAAATAACTTGTTCTGATCTGCATAGTTGAATGTCTTTGCATAGTCAATAAAACGCAGGGCAAGTCTTTCTGATAATATCTACTTGGTTATGCAATACGGACCACAGACTTTGACTGTGATTGGAAAACTAGCAAAGTTAGTATGAGTCCTGAAGATGACAAAGAACAGAGAGGTCATAACTCTTGAGCAGGTTTCTATATGGAATGAAATAACTGGTCTTCTTAGGTCATAAAAGTTTAGGTTTGGCATATGAATAATAATGCTTTTATTTGGGAAACTATTAGAGAAAAATAATAAATGCTAGAGTAAGTCTGGAAATAAACTTATAGTTCCTAATGTGGTCCCCATTGCTTTTTTTAGATGAAATTATTCTGCTATTAAAAATTATCTAATACAGGTATTTTAATGGAAAATTAATCTTTTTTCTATAAACTTTCATTTAGATCACAATTAAAGATTGTTTTTTAAAATGTATGTAACTTTGAATAGACCATAAGAAATACCATTTGACAGAAAAGACTCATCTAAAGTAGAGATTTTATACCAACTTAAGTGATAATTTGTTTGCTGTTTCACAGAATATTCTGTGATTTAAGCTAAAGATAAATTAATAAAAGAAACAGAGTATTTCCCAAGTACAATCCATTACATTCTTTTTATAAAGCCTCCCTCCATCATTAATACTAAATAACTAAGTAACTAAAGCAGTAAATAATAACTAAATAACTAAGGCAATTCTTTTTATTAGTTCCTTTCATTTATCATATATGTAATATCTTGAGACAGGAAATGGAAAATATATCAACAAGAGTAAACACTGTCTGGATCTTGGGGTCTAAATATTTTTGTTCATTAATGCAAAGAAATGTATTCAAAAGAGTTGGCATTCTAAAAACACAATCAAGACATTCCTCCATCTCTATTCTCTTAGATTATCTAACACAAGGCTGTTCCTCCTTTAATTTTTTTCTTAATGCCATCTGCTTCTTCCTAGCCTGACTTTTCCTGAGCTTACTTGCTGTCTTTATTTGTAAGGGCAGAAAAAGCTGCTGCTAAGAAAACAGCCTGTGAGAGATGTCCTTATCTGAGGAAGTAGTCCACTGGACCAACACTGTCCACAGAAAGTAGGAAAGCTGAAAGAATGATGCAATTCAGGAGGCTGACCGAAAATTTTTATCACTGTATTTCAAAATGAAATGTTCCCTTTTACATATAGATTATTGAGTTATAGGTTCATTATTTATCTCATTGGCTATGTAAAGTCTAAATATCCAGTGGGTACACTTACCAGGACCCAGAAAGCAAAATGGTTAAGTGCTGAGCTGCTAACTGAAAAGTTCTAATCTATCCGCTGGGTTTGGGGCTTAGCAATCTGCTTCTAGGAAGACTATAATTAACTAACTCACTGCCACCAAGTCAATTCTACTACATCCTGTTTCGTAGGTTGTAGATCTCAATGGGAGGAGACTGTCCACCTTTCTTCCCACAGAGCCGCTGCTGGACTCAAACCCCTGGAGGCACACAGCCTTTTGATTAGAAGCACAGCATACTATGTAATTCACCACCAAAGCTCCTCATAAAGACTGTAGCTTAGAAAACCCTATTGGAAAGTGCTACTCGGTCAAATGGGGTTGCTATAAGTTAAAAATCAACTTGACACCACCCAACAATAACATGGGAGAACTGTCATGAAACTGTCAATAGCCAGCTTTTCTACAATTTCATAAAGGTGGTTACAAGAGAAATTAGAATAATTGGCTCATATCTTTCCAACTTCTAGAAAGCATGCATATTGACATACACACATTCAACTGTTTGTTCTATGTTCTCTTCCTCTAGTGAGGACAGCTCACCCTTCCCATGCACACATACAATATGTAAATTCACGTTACATGTGAAAAAATACATGCTATCCAGACAATTCAGAAACTCTGAAAAAAATCAAAGAAATGATGCCATTTTTTTGGTAAAACAAAAATATATGCATACATATGCGCAGTGAAAAGAGAAGGATGTATAAATATTCAGTCTTAACAACAATGGGGATTCAGGAATATGGGTGGTTTCTATCTTGCCCTTTGTGAGACTACTTTCTAGCTTTCCTGCAATGAGCTGGAACTTTTGCAATCAGAAAGAGGGAGAGAGAAAGATGCTAGGCTTCTAATCGTAAAGCAGCAGTTAATGTGGATCAAAGACATACAGAAGCGTATCTTGAAGGCTCATCAGCGTTCCTGAAGAACTCTCTATTAGTTGGCAAGGCTCCCCAAAGTCGAGTGATATCCTCTCTATCCCTGGCCTCAACACAGAGAGCAGGCTGCGTTGTTTCATACAAACTTGATCAAGTCCTTCTGCAGCAGAAACTCCTCGGGACTCTCTGATGGCCCCGCCCTCCGGTGCTGAGGACCCCTGGTGGGACCTCGCGCCCCGCTGAAGGAGCACCTGAAAACTGCCCCCCCACACACACAGCCTGTGCTCCTTTACCTCTTCACCTATTCCCCCACCCCTTCCTTCCACACCACACCCACGAGCAGTAGGGGCAGGAAAGAGTGATTCCCACGACAATGGACAAGTCATTTCACCTCTCCAAGGCTCAGTTTGTTAATCTATCACCCTCCTTCCTAGAGAAGCAGATCGTTCACAAAGTCGGAGGGTTTTAAAAAGCCAGGGATGGGTCTCATCACTGCAACAGCCCCTTCCCTCCCGCCCTCTCGGGGCGCCCGGCCCCCGCCTGGATACCTCGGGGCCAGCGGTCCTCCCGCGCCAGCCCCGCCGTCTCCCCGCCCCGGGACGCGGCGCCCGCCCGACGCGCACCCCCCGCACCTGGCAGCTGCTGTCCTGGGGCAGGTTCTTCACCAGGATTTTCCTGCGATTGCTCAGCTCGCGCCGCATCCGCTGCAGCCGCGCGGTGACCTCGTCGGGGTCCAGAG
>NW_006399755.1:26194299-26195565 GCF_000299155.1 Elephantulus edwardii
CCGCCGCCGCCATCTTCTCGGGCGCCCCGCGGCACCGGGCTCCTCCGGAGGCTCGAGGGGAAGCGGAGCGAGATCGCGGGAGGAGGCCCGGGCGGGGCCAGGAGGGCAGAGGCCGGAGCGAGGGCCCAGCCGCGGGAGAGGGAGGGAGGGAGGCGGCGTCGCAGCCACCAGCCGGCGGGGCCAGGGCGGCGGGCGGGGAGAGGAAACCTGAGGCGCCGAGGAGGAGCCCGAGCACCACCTCGCGGGAACCTCCCCTCGGGCCCCAGCCCCCGCGCACAGGCGCGCGCCCCACCACCGCCCGCGGGGGCCCCGGCGTGCCACCCGGACACCTGTGCCGCGCGCGCGAGGCCCCCTCTCCACTAGGCTGGAGCGAATTCCGGGGCTGCTCGGCCACGGGGTCCCCAGCTCCACGTGACACCTCAGGGCTGCTAGCTCCCCTCAAAACTCCCGCGCTGTGACCTCTTGGGGGGCTGCAGGGTAAGCTGGGCTTCTCAGACCTGGGAAGGAAGGAAGGCTGTAGACAAAAACCTCTCTGTTGTGAATTGTGCACATTTGAAGAAATTTGATGTTACACTGAAAAATAAGCGATGAGATCCTCTTGGAAGTTAAAAGGATATTCTGGAGGACCACTTACAGTTTCAGTACAATCTGATCACAGTATAGGAAAAGCCTGGGCCCTTTACTCAACCTTCTGTCAAAGGGTAGGATGCAAAACTTGATTGGTTGTGTATGCAACATATAAAACAATGTTTAACCAAAGACTACAACGGAAAAGGATTACTGCAAAGGGCTAGAGGATATTTGGAATATTACTTCAACTGATTTTAGGGGAAATTTATATTATAGAACTACATTGTAGAAGTTTTTCAAAATGATGTTACCATGTCAAGCTATCTGCCAGTCTGTTACCATCAACAAAGTTGAACTTTAAAATTAAGTGGGTAACCTGAAAATACTCTTGGGGAAAAAAAACTAATTTAACATCAATATGCCTCTTAATAAGAGATAACATATTTTAAATAAGTGCAACCAAGATATTAAAAAACAATTTAAAGTACAGCTTGTTCAGAAATTACAATGTACCCTTGCATATGTTTGCTTACTGTACATACATTTCATTCACCTTTAGCAATAATTAAATAGGTAATCCTGCTTGCAAGGATTGGCCATTCACTTCTGAAATAGCAGGCCTCTGAAAACCCTATGCACAACAGAACACACGCAGACTAACAGAAAGGGCAACCTAGGTAGAACTATCAAGTATGG
>NW_006399755.1:26199945-26226298 GCF_000299155.1 Elephantulus edwardii
AAGGGAGTTGTGCTGCTAACCCAAAAGATAGCCGGTTTGAATCCAGCAGCTGCTTTGTGGGAAAAAGATGGGCAATCTCCCATGCAATTTGTTGTTGTTGTTATATACTGTTGAATTAAAGCCAACTCATAGATGGAAGGTATTTGTAATTCTATAAATCACTCTATACAGCTGTAAATCACAAGCGAGAAGAGTGCCCATCTTTCTCCCATGGACCAGCTGGTGAATTCAAACCGCGTGCCTTTGGGTTGGCAGCACAATTCCTTACCACTTGGCCACTAGAGCCCCTCTGTGATTTATAGTCTTTTAAAACTCTCTGGAGTGTCAGCTGTTAAATTGGTTCCTACTCAACACAGTGTGTTTATGAGGTCTGTTTAATTAAAAACTCAATATTCTTTTTTCCTTCTTTTTTATTAATTAATTTTAATGAAAGTTTACTGAGACTTTGAATTTCCATTCGTTTCCTTTTCCCCCCCAGCCCACTGCCTGCCACACACACAAATTTGCTCTTCTCTTTGAAAAGTAAAAGAAAAATTATTTTATTGTTATACAATCCCTCCGTCCAAGTGCACTCCCAGCCATCACTCTGAACTCCTGTAATGACAATAATACCTAACCATATATCCCTTTTAAACAGTTCTCTCTCTCATCTGTTTCAATGCAGTATGCTTAATTTATCCTCTTTTTCTCGGTCTCCATCCAACCCTGATGTCAGTTCTATTTTACAACAGTGGCACTATGCACTATCTGTCCTTTTGGGACTGATATATTTCACTCAGCATAATATCCTCCGGGGTCATCCATTTTCTAAAATATTTCATGAGTTCTTTGTTTTTCAATGCAGTAAAATATTCCATTGTGTGAATATACCACAGCTTCTCTATCATTTGTTTGTTGGTGGGCAATTAGGTTGTTTCCACCCCAATGCTATTGTGAACAAACCCGTGATAAACATGGGTGTGCATATATCTGCTTTAGTGGCAGTTATGGTTTTTTGGGTTATATTCCCGGTAGTGGAATTGCTGAGTCAAATGGTATTTCTATTTGCAACTTTTTTGAGAAAGCACCATACTGCCTTCCATAGTGGTTGTACCATTTTACACTCCTACCAGCAGTGAATAAGAATTCCAGTTTCTCCACAACCTCACCAGCATTTGTTGTTTGTTGTTCTGTTAAATTTTGCTATTCTTACTGAGATGAGATAATATCTCATAGTTGTTTTGATTTTTCCATCTCTCTTAGAGCTAGGGATTTTGACCATTTCTTCATGTGTTTGTGTGCCATCTGAATGTCTTCTTTGGTGAATTGTCTGTTCATATCCTGTGCCCATTTTTCAATTGGATTATTTACCTTTATCTTGTTGTGGTGCTCAAGTATTTTATAAATTCTAGATGTAAGTCCCTTATCTGACATGTCATTACCAAATACTTTTTCCCAGTCGGTGGCTTCCCTTTTTACCCTGTTGGAGAAGTTTTTGGATGTGCTTAGGGATTTGATTCTCTGGTCCCATTCATCTATTTTTATCTTCTCCTGGCTGTAGATTAAGACATAGTTCTTGTTGTTAAATACTATCAAGTGAAAATTGCCTCATAACTAATACTCAAGCAGGTTTTCAGAGGCTGTAAATAACACAGAAGGAGAATGCTCATCTTTCTCCCACAGAGCAGCTGGTGGATTTGAACGTTATACCTTTGGGTTGATAGTGCAATTTCTTACAACTAAGCCACGAGTGAAGCTCTGATGGTTTAGTAGCAAGAAGTTGCACTGCAATCCCGAAGGCACACAGTTCGAGGCCACCGGTCGATCTGTAAGAGAAAGATGGGTAATCTCCTCCTATGACATTAACTGCCCTTGAATATCCACCAGAGTGTCAGCTATGGCTTGGCTCCAACTCTACAATACACAACAACAATAAGCCGCCAGTACTTCTGTGCATCATTAATCGAAACTAACCAAATGTTCATCCACATAAAGAAATTTCATCTATTTTGACCGTAAACAGAATAAAAATACATAGAAATGCATTGTGCTAAATAAAAAAAAAAAGGCACACGAAGTCATATATTGCATGATTCTATCAACAGAGGACTACCAGAAATACAGACTGGTTTAGGAGATGCAGACATTATCACCAATGTCAGATATGTCTTGGGGGAAAGCAAAGAGTGTCAGAAGAATATCTATCTGTGTTTTCTTGACTATGTAAAGACATTTGACTATGTGGATCACAACATGTTGTGGCTAACCTTGAGGAAAATGGGAATCCCAGAACACTTGATTGTGCACATGTGAAAACTATACTTAGACCAGGAAGCTATCTTCAGAACAGAGCAAGGAAACCCTGCATGGTTCAAAATCAGGAAAGGAGTGTGTCAAGGATGCATCCTGTCTCCATCCCTTTTCAATCTATATGTGGAACAAATAATTCAGGAGGCTGAACTTTATGAGGAAGAATGTGGCATCAAGATTGAAGGAAGATTCATCAACAACCTACATTATACATATGATACAACCTTGCTCACTAAAACTGAAAAGGACCTGAAGCGCTTGCTGCAGAAGATAAAAACTGTAGTCTTCAGTATGGATTGAAGTTTTGCATCAAGAAGACAAAGATTCTTACCACTGGGCCAGTTGGCAGCACCATGACAGATGGAGACAAGATTGAGGTTGTTAACAATTTCAGCTTGCTCGGCTCCATAATCAACTTGCACCAGCAGGAAAGAAATTAAAAGACAGATTGCTTTGGGAAAGGCTGTTGTCAGAGACCTCTCAAAAAATCCTGAAGAGCAACACTGTCAGTCTGTAAACTAAGGTATGCCTGATTTAGGCCATGATCTTCGCAATTACTTGCTATGCATCAGAGAGCTGGACAAAGACTAAGAACTAATGACAGAAGAAGAATTGATGCCTTTGAGTCGTGATGCTGAAGAAGAGTATTGTACTGCCAATGAGACTGCCAAGAGAACAAACAGGTTATCCAGAAGCAGGTGGAACCAGGATGTTCCTTGGAGGCAAGGCTTTTGAAGCTCCATCCCACTTACTTTGGGCACATCGCCAGGAGGGACTAGGGAAAGAACATCATGCTTGGAAGGACAGTGCAAAAGAGGAAGACCTTGGATGAGATGGACTGACATAGTAACTGGGATAATGGGGGTAAGTGTGTTGGAGACAGTGAAACTGGCTCAGGATAGAGCAGAGTTTAGAGCTATTGTACATAGGGTCACTATGAGTCACAAAGGATTCAATGGCACATAACAACAACATTCAGAATAAGTTGTCAAGGATAGAATAGTGGTGGTTACCAAGAGTTAGAGTACTAAGGAGTAATATCTTCATGGATATGGAGATTGAAGTGGGGAGGTAAGCTTGCTTTTGAGCTAGACAGCAGAATGGTTAGTCATCATTTTGAATGTACTAAATGCTATTAAAGCGTTCACTTTAAAATAATTAGTTGTATTTTATGTGAGTTTTGCCTAAATAAAGAATTAAAATGTTTTGTAATTTACTGTTTTATGCACTGCTTTTAACAGTATCTGCATTTCAGAACGTTTATTTTTTTCTGTTGTTCTTGTTAGGTGCTGTCGAGTCGTAGACAATTCATAGCAACTGAACTAAAGACCTGAACACTTGCATAACTTTCTTTGTTTCTCCAAGTTCATAAGGTTTCCGGAGGCAAGCTATTTTGGAAGGGAACGCCACTCCTGCTCTTTAATCGGAGAACACCACCAATAACTGTCCACCATGGGTAACCATTATCACATCAGTGTCACAGTGTATCAATAGATTAAATCATCATTATTTTTCACTGTGCATGCTCTACTGAGAATTACAATCATTTACTCACTAAACCAAATATATATATACTGTCAAGTTGACCTACGTGTGGTGACTATATGATGTATGACATGTAGTTTTGTGCTCCACAAAATCTGAAGTAGTTGATTTTTCTCAAAGATGCCAGACCTTTCTTCCAGCGTGCCTATGAGTGGACTAGGGGGCTAGTGGTGGGGAGAACCTCCCCTGTTTCAGTTAGCAACAAAAATGTTAACAGTTTACACCATACGGAGTCTCCAGTTTCCTCACCTATCTATTATTGGATGTGTTTAATCTACTATAAATGCCACTGAGATGAATATCCATGTGTCTACATTCCTGTATTCCCGTGAGATGAGCCTGCACAATGGCTGCACCAGTGCAACATAGCAGAGATTGGGGGTGTGGGAGGAGGTCTCAGAACTAGGGAGTGCTTCACTTTGCTGTGTGTACACAAGGACATTGTGGGCTGGGACAGACTTGATGGCATCTAACAATGACAGCATTCACACACTCTTACTTTAGTCATAGAATAAATAAAAGTAATATTTCTGTTAACATGCAAGTGCATTTAAAGGTTTTAATATATATCTCCAAAATATTGTTTTTGTATCACATGCATTTCATGAGAGAGCTCATATGCATGCTTGCATATATAATTAGGAGTGAGTATAATAGTTTTTTCTTTTAAATTTTATTGCTTTGCTTTTAAAAACTGCCAATTTTATACTCGAACAAAACTCTATTGTCAAACGTTGAGAGGCTTTGAAAAACATATCCTTTGCAATTTATAAGAAGCATAAATAATTTTATCATATGATGTGATTTTTTTAAGTTCTTTTTTTACACTGATTTATTTACAAAGTTCTAATACATTGTTCTTCACACAAGATCCTTCCCATTTCTTTCACTCCCCACCCATCGAATTGAGCAACCCTATGATTAACAGCCCACTCCACCACCCCACCACCTCACCCCCCTACTGCCACTCCTCCCCTTAGGTCCTCATACTCGTTCTACAATAATGGTTTTATACAGTATTTATCCTGGTGAGACTGAGTTAGTTCACTCAGCATAATGTTCTCCAGTCCCTGCCAAGTTAGGTAGTAACTTACAAAATCATTGCTCCTGCGTGCTGCGTAGTATTCCATTGTATGAATGTGCCACAACTTCTCAATCTATTCATTTGTGGTTGGACATCTGGGCTGTTTCCAGAGTCTTGTAATAGTACTACGTAACACTGCTATGAACACTGGTGTACAAGTCTCTGAGCCTCAGCTGTCATTTTCTTGGGTATATTCCAAGAAATGGAATAGCTGAATCATATGGAATGTCTATGTTCAGCTTTTTGAAGAAATGCCAAACTGCCTTCCAGAGTGGTTGTAACATTTTACAATCCCACCAACAATGTAGAAGAATTCCCATCTCACCACATTCTCTCCAACATTTTTTACTTGCTGTCTTGTTATACTTTTCCACTGCTACCTAAGTAAGATGGTATCTCATTGTGGGTTTGATTTGCATCTCTCTTATTGCCAGTCAGTAATATGAACTTTCATTTCAGACCCTTGTCTGAGATGATATTGCCAAATGTTTGCTCCCAGTGAGTTTTCTTTTCACCCTATTGGAAAAAGTTTTTTTATGTGCACAGGGATTTAATGATGTGATCTTGAATCATCCACTATCATTTCAAAACATATATTTATCTAAATGAGTACTGTCTTCTTGACAAACATTTATTAGAAGCCTATTATGTACTAGACAGAATGTATACATATGCTAACTTAGGGGTTATAAAATAAGGTTTCAGTAATACAGATATTTGATGTCATCAAAATAAAATTATGTGGTAAGTGCAATTAAAATTATTATGAAGATGCAAGCAGACATTCAAAGACAGTCTTGAAAAAGAGTGGCTGGATTTAGCGTTTGTGATATTCTTTTGCTAAAAAACATCTTTCAAACAGATTTCCTGTTATTGACTTGAGATTCTAAAGTAAATTCTTCTGTGCTCACAAATATCATCTTAGAGATGAGGCCGATTTTTAGAAATAATTAAATGTTATTTAACAACAAGTCTGGTGAATGAACAAGGTGTTGATTGTGTTCTTGGGGTAGTAATTATGTAATTGAGATTTGAGGTTACAACTGGGACATGCTTATAATATCATCAAGTTATTAAACCAATTTTATTAAGTGGCTTTTTGGAACTGATCCCATTCCTTGTACACTATTTCTGTATCCAGAAGGGTAGTGGAATTAAAATTGGTTGGTTTATTTGTTTTAATCTAGTCCAATGAGAAATATATTGTCTATGTCAACACAGTAAACATGCACACAAATGCAACTGAAACAGAGATTTTTTTACAAAATTATATATTTTTTTAAATAAAATTATATGCTCTTATCTCATGCAGGACATGATAGTACTTCTCTATTCGATTCTGTTTTTAAATTGCTGGGGTGGCACACTTAATTGATTTTGTGGGACACAAATAAGCCACTACTTGAATATTTTATAAACCTTACTCCAGGTTTAAATCAACCACCTTTCCTGGCTGTATTTGTTTAGTTGTTTTCAAGAAAATAATGAAACAAAAAGCCAATTACAGTAATATCAAGTTGATTTTGACTCCTAATGACCCTATAAGACAATGCAGGATTACCCTTTAGGAACAGCACATCAACAGAGAACTACCAGAAGTCCAGGCTGGGTTTAGAAGGGGTCGTGGTACTAGAGATATTGTAGCTGATGTTAGATGGATCTTGGCTGAAAGCAGGGAGTACCAGAGGAATGTCTATCTGTGTTTCATTGACTATGCAAAGGCATTTGACTGTGATCATAACAAACTATGGCTGACTCTGAGAAGAATGGGAATCCCAGAACACTTGATCATTCTAATGCGAAACTTATACTTGGACCAGGAGGCAGTAGTCAGAACAGAGCAAGGGAACACTGCATGGTTCAAAATTGGGAAGGGCGTACGCCAGGGATGCATTCTATCTCCATACCTTTTCAACCTATATGCAGAACAGATTATCCGGGAGGCTGGGCTCTATGAGGAGAAATGTGGGGTCAAGATTGGTGGACGATTTATCAACAACCTGCTTTATGCGGATGACACAACCCTGCTTGCTGAAACTGAAGAGGGCCTGAAACGCCTGCTGCAGAGTGTCAAGGACTGCAGCCTACAATATGGATTGAGGCTCAATGTCAAGAAGACAAAGATTCTCATCACTGGACCAATTGGCAGCATCAGGATGGATGGTGAAGAGATTGAGATTGTTCACAGCTTTAGCTTGCTTGGCTCCACAGTCAACAGTCTTGGCACCAGCAGCCAGGAAATTAAAAGGTGCATTGCCATGGGAAAGTCTGCTGTTAGGGACCTCTCCAAAGTACTGAAGAGCAATGGTGTCTCTCTGGAGACTAGGGTGTGTCTTATAGTCTTCGCAATCACTTGTTATACATCAGAGAGTTGGACAGTGACCAAGGAGGATAGAAGGAGAATTGATGCCTTTGAGCTGTGGTGCTGGAGAAGAGTATTGAGAATACCATAGACTGCTAGGAAGACAAACAGATTTGTCCTGGAAAGGGTTAAACCGGGTGGCTCCTTGGAGGCAAGGATTCTGAGGTTCTGTCTAACATACTTTGGATATGTTGTGAGGAGAGACCGGTCCTTGGAGAGGGACATCATGCTTGGGAGGGTGGAGGGACGGCGCAGGAGAGGAAGGCCCTCTATGAGGTGGATTGATTCAGGGACTGGGGTAATCGGGATGGTTGTGTCAGAGGCAATGTGATTGGCACAGGATAGAGCAGGGTTTTAGGGCTGTTGTACATAGGGTCGCTATGAGTCGCAGGCGACTCGACGGCACGTAACAACAACAACAACAGCAAATCTTTATGGAAGCAGATTGCCACGTCTAATGGAGTGGCGAGTGCTTAGTCAGTGCTCCAGCAAGTCTCCTTAGGGAAATTGTACACTGTATTAATTTAAAATGTTTTTCACCTTTACAATTTGTTACTGACACATAAAAGAAATACAGGAAAGTTATAGAGACTTGGGAATGCTTCTGTAATTCACAAGCATTCCCCCTTTTGCCAAGTTTGAGCCTGGCCCTTTCTATAATAGCTTCTGTGGCAAGCTAAGGGAACATTCTAATCTGAACTTGAAAGAGTACAATTATCAAACTGCAACATACTTCCCAATACCCACAGGTAATTATCATAATCTATATAACTAGCAGTTCATAAAAACAAGTCATATGTTCACTTTTGCCTTTATTATCTAACCTCTTCCTCCAATATTGGTAGTTTTTCGGTGTTTATTTTGTTGTTGTTGTTGTTGTTGTTATTTTGTTTTTAGTTTTAAAAATATTTTTCTTTTATGAATATTTTATTTGTATTTTAAAGATCAGCAGTTGGGGAAGATCTTGGAGTTGAATTTGTCTCTATTTATAACTTTAAAATATAAGCCTCTTATATCAAAACAGGAGTGGCATCCACTTCCGTAAATAGCTTGCCTCCGGAAACCCTATGAACCTGGAGAAAGAGTGAAAGTCACACAAGTGTCAAGGACTTTCGTTCATATGCTTGCTATGAGTCAACTACAACTCAAAGGCCCTGAACAACAACAACAACAACATGTCAAAACAATCCTAGGCTTACATACTTTTATAGTATGATAAAAATAAACTCAGTCTCTTTGTAAAAAGACTAAATTGCAAGAATTGAGTATTTTGTTGTGACTCTGTAAACAACAGACATGAAAGTTGCCCATCCCGCACTATTCTCACCATCTCTGATATGCTCGAGCCCATTGGTACAGTACTAGTGTCAATCTGTAATTCTTTTGTTGGGAATCTGTCTTTCTCTGATCCCCCACCATTCTCAGCATGATACCTTGAGACACGTTTTTCTCATCCTTGCTTAAAAAGACGCTGAGTTGCTCTGCTCAGCCTCCAAGACCAATTTGTTCCTTCTTTTGGCAGTCTGTGTGATTGTTGATATTTTCCCCAATATTGCAATTCAAAAGCATTGATTTTTATGTCATTTTTATTAATTGTTCAACTTTCAAATGCAAAGGAAACAGTTGAAAATACCATCACTTGGGTCAGGTATACCTTGGTCTTTAAACTGACATCCTTGCTCTTTAGTACTTTGGAGAGATCCTTGACAGATTTTCCTAATGCAGCAAGTTGGTTGTTTTTGTTTTTTTAAAAAAATGTCTTGACTACGGTTGGTTTTGGTGTGTCAGAGTTAGTGAGACTGGCTCAGGACAGGGAAGTGTTCAGAGCTGCTGTACATAGGGTCGCTATACATTGTAGGCAACTCAATGGCACATAACAACAATAATATACTGTGACAGGTTTGGAAGCAGGAATGGCATCCACTTCTTAAGCAACATGCCTCCAGAAACTTGATGAACTTTGATAAATGTCTGTAGTTTAGAGGGGCTTCAGGCCTTTTGTTTATAGGGTTGCTACGAGTTGTGCTCAACTCAAAGGCAAACAACAACAACAACTGTGCCATGGGTATGATTGTGGATCCAAAATGAACTTGTTGACATCTCTAATCTTTTTATCTATCACAATATTGCCTAAGTTATCATTAATTGACTCAACAATATATATTGAGAAAGTAGCCATTCTAAAACACACTGGATTTGGTTGATTTATTTCTTTTAAAATTCAGATATGGTCTCTTTTTTGGGGGTGGGGAGATGACAATAGCAATTAAGCATGAGAAATTATATGGATATATGCTCTTAATAGTATAGACATTGAACCTACATTTTACTGGGGAGAGAGGCATGAGAAGTTGGGTTTTGAAGAATAAGTAAGAAGCTCTTAGATGAAAAGTGGGGGCAATTAGTAAAACAGGAAACAGAAAAGAGCTCAAAGGTATCAAAAAGACTAATATTTTTATGATAGAAGGAAAAATTGGTGTTAATGCAGGGTATATTTCTTTAGTGAGAGCAGCAAGAAATACATGGGAAACAGCAGATGTCATTCCATTTTTTAAAGTTTGGGTCCATTTTAAGTCAGTTCTTTAATGTTGCATAAAAGACAACCCCATTGGGAAAGAAACATCAGAGACTTTTAAGCAGCAAGTGACACCATTAGACTTTGCTATGTAGAAAATTATTCTGACAACAAAATACAGAAAAAATGTGGCAGATTTTGTGTTAGGGAGACCAGTTAGGAACCTTTTGAAACAAAGTGAACACCTTTGAAGTCTTAAACTGTAGTAAAATATTAACAGCAGTGGCGAGCTCTGGTGGTCTGGTGGCAGGAAGCTGCACTGCAATCTCAGAGGTATACGGTTTGAATCCACCAGATGCTCTGCTGGAGAAGGAGGAACAATCTCCTCCTGTATCAGTCAGATCTGATTTGATGGTACACACACAAAAGATAATAATAAAATCAAATTTAAAAAATATTAACAGCAGTGATCTCTATAGTGCATTACATGGGCCATCTGTGTTTTTATTATTTTTTCCTGTACTTCTGTATTTAAACCATAAAGTCAATCTATAAGGTAGTTATTGTTTTATACTGTTGAGTCAGAACTGTCTCATAGCTGACCCTCCAGTAGGTTTTCAGAGGCAATTCAATAGAATGAGAGGAGATTCTCCAACTGGTAGATTCAAAACAGCTTGACTTCTGGATGGCAGAGCAGCTCCTTACCAGTAGGCCACTGAGGCTCCCTAAAGGTAGCTAGTGTGATATCTATTTACTAACGGGGAATCAAAGGTAGAGGTCAGATAACCAAGCACTTAGTGCAGGCAGGAACCCTCCATTTCCAGTGTAAAGCCAACTGCTTTTGGAGCCTAGGAGTACAAACTTGTATAACCATCATCAAAAGAGTAGCTGCATTTGTAAACTTTTTTCCTGAAGGAAATAAAGCCATGTAGAAGCAGAATAAATGGGTTGAAATATAGGATCTGGAGTCACACTGACGAGTTGACTATTGTTATATACTGTTGCTTTGAAACGGACTCTGTGATGGATGTTCAGAGGCAGTAAATTGCATAGGATGAGATTGCCCATTTTTCTCCTGCAGAGCAGCTGGAAAGTTTGAAACATACACCTTTGTGTTGGCAGTGCAGCTCCTTACCACTAGTTACTAACACATTGACTCTGACTCATGACTCAGCACCTAACAACAACAACATGGCAACCCCACATTGTGCCACAACAGTACTGTGCTCTGTGGCTGATTTTGGGGAGTAGATGTCCAAGTTTTTCTTCCTAGACACGTCTGCATAGTTCACGATATTCAACTCTTCAGTTAAAGCCAAGTGCATTGACTGCTTACACCATCCAGAGACTCTGGAATCACACAAACTTAATTCAATTACATGTAAAGCAGAACAAGTTGTTTACAGTTAAGAGCAAATAAGTGTGCTGAGCCTCAGACCCTTCATCTCAACAGTGGAGATAATAACAGTACCCCATAAGGTTGTTAAAGGTTATTGTGAAGATTAGATGAAGGAATATATATTATGAATGGTTTAGCAGTGTGGCTAGCCCCAGGGCTAACCAAAAGAAGTCATAAAGTTAATAATATAAATTAGTAGTGATAATTAATACCTCAGTCAAAAAACTCATTGCTGTCAAGTGAGTTCTGACTCACAGTGACTGACCCTCCAGTGAGTTTCGGAGGCTCTAAACTATGATGTAAAGAGACTGCTCATCTTTCTCTCAAAGAGCTGCCTGGTGGATTCAAACCACCGGAGACACAGAGTCTTTGGGTCAGAAGTGCAACTCACAGCAGATGGTGCCGCAGAGCTACCTAATAAGTGAGATGTAGCAAATTTTATTTTGAAATGCCAGTAGCATAGCTTTCATCATCACAGAAATCCTTAAGCTACTATAACACAGCAAACTGATGGAGAAATAGCGATAGTGAATTTGTTAAGGATTTCATTTTACTTTGAGACACAATCAATACCTCTGAAACAGTAGTCAAGAAATCAAATGGCAAATGTGCTGCAAAGACTTCTCGAAAGTATAAAAAATCAAAGATATTATTTTGAGGACTAAAGTGCATCTGACCAGGGAGCTCTGGTGGCCTAGTGGCAAGAAGGTGCCCTGCAATTCTGAAGGTACACAGTTTGAGGCCACCATCTCCTCTGTGGGAGAAGGATGGGCAATCTCCTCCAGTGTCATTAATTGTCTCTGAAAACCCACTGTAAGGTCAGCTGTGGGTTGGTTCTGATTCTATGGTACACAACAAAAAAACAAAGGGCATCTGACCAGGCCATGGTGTCCTTAACTGCCTTATAGTGTGCAAAAGTTGGACAGTGAGTAAGGAAGACTAAGGAGAATTGATGCCTCTGAATTATGATGATGGCAAAGAATATTCAATATATCATGGAATTCCTAAAGAACAAACAAATCTGTCTTGGGAAAAGTATAGTTAGAGTGTTTCTTGAAAGTGGAGATAGAACGATTTTGTCTCATGTATTTTGAAGATGTTACCAGAAGGGACTTGTTGTCATCAGGTTCCATCAAATCTACTATGACTCATGGTGTAGCCCTGTAGCCAACGAATCTGAATTTTGCTCTACCTGTGCCATTCTCACCATCTCTGACATACTCAAGCCCATTCAAGGGACTAGTTCCTGAGAATAAAACATGGTGCTTGGAAGAGAGGAAAACCTCAAGGAGATGACCTGACACACTGACTGTAGCCATGGGCTTGTAAGGATGCCAGGGTTCTGAGCAGTGTTCTGTTATGTTCTATTGTGCAGGAGGCTGTGTGTGAGTCAGATACAGCCTGACAGCACCCACCTAAAAACAAAACAACTTTTATTTTAAATATCTTGTTGATTTAATGGATGTCAACAATGAGAAAGGACTTAGGAATGTTATCAGGGCTCCTTGGATGAGTTGTTATATAATTGCAACTGAAAGAAGGAACACATTTGAAGTAAAGATACAAAATTCATTTTAAGCAGGCTGAGTTAAAAATACTGCAGGATAAGGAAGAAAAGATACTGATATATAGTCTGGAAGTTACAAGAGAACTGGGCATTTAAATAATGAGTCTGGATGAGATCATCCCATCAAAGAGGCTAGGGGAATAAAGTGGAAGGCAGTTAGCAGGCCCTTTAACACTCATGTGCCCAGCCTCTGAAAACTGAGCCAGGTGAAAATGAAAAAGGTGTTAGGTAAAAAATAGTTGTATTACGTTAAGTCTTGCTCCTGTATTCTTGTCTCCTGTTACCTTAGCAGCGTCCTCCAACTCCTGAGCCTTGGCTTTGACTCTTAATTATAGCTTCTGGCACATCCCCTCCCAGGCTTTTGTGTTTGCACAGCATTGACCTTGGTCTCAGTTTTCTGTTTCTTCTTGGATCATGAACTGAACCAGCTCACTACTCACTGCTTTCCATGACTTGCCTTGCTTTCCTTGTCCCCCTTGATAGCTCAGTTGTAAAAGAAACCAAAAAAGCCAAGAGGGGTGGGGGAAAGATTGGGATGAACTAGAGAAGAGTGGTTTCAGAGAAGAACAGGAGGCAAAATGTCTCAAGAAGGCTATGGTGGCCAGTGTTCCATGCTGGTAGCAAAGACAAATAAAAAGAGGGGCGAAAAGGAAGTGAAGCTCCTGGTGTCCCTGAAGAAGAATCACTTCAGTAAAGTGGCAGGGGACAGACAAATCCACCAAAGACTATTGATGGGCTGAACTTTATGCTCTCTAATTTTCTTCTTGAACCAGGAAAAAAAAACCCAAACAACTTATCTTCTAATTGTGAAGAAATGAAGAAGCATGGGACACTAAAATCTATCCCCATAGTGATTTACAGAAAATTAATTTACACATTCTTTAGAGATGGCATTTATTATTCCTGTGTCTTAGATAATGCAACTACATAAAGAAGTTAAGTAACCTGTCTTCAGTCAATGCAGCTCATTAATTAATTAATGAGCCAGATTTTGAACTTAAACTCAGGTCTATTCCTAAATCCTGCTTTTAGTATGTATTACTTGCTATGCATCAGAAAGCTGAACAATGACTAGCGATCATAGAAGGAGAATTGATGCCTTTGAGCTGTGGTGCTGGAGAAGAGTATTGAATATAGTATGGAATACTAAGAGAACAAACAAGTTTGTCTTGGAGAGAGTTAAACTAGGATGCTCTTCAGAGGCAAGGATTCTGAAGCTTCATCTGACATAATCTGTACATGTTGCAGGGAAGCACCAGTCCTTGGAGAAAGACATAATGCTTAGGAGGGTGGAGGGACAGTGCAGGAAAGGAAGATCCTTGATAAGATGGATTGATCCAGTCACTTGGGTAATGGGGGTAGGTGTGTCAGAGACATTAAGATTGGCACAGGATAGAGTAGGGTTTAGGGTTGTTGTACAAAGGGTTGCTATGAGTCACGGGTAACTCAACAGTACGTAACAACAACAACAACAACTACAAAATGACATGTGAAAGCATTGACAGTGGTAGTAATGATGAGTCAGATGGACGAGATCAATGTGACTGCACTTAATAGCTTCATCCACCACCCACCTCCCAGTTTATTTTCCATAGTGCAATGATGCTGGAAACTAAACTACTAATATTTCAAATATCAGCAGCATTACTCCTGGTGGACAGGTTCCAATGAGGAATAAAGACCTAGAAATCTATTTTTAAAAATTAGCTAGTGAAAACCCAATGGATCACAACAGAAACATGTCCAACACAGTGCTAGAAGATATGCACCCTGTGAGGAAGAAACTACACAACTGCTGAAACAATGAATCCAAACATACCAACAATCATGAAGATAGAACAAAGTAGACAAAATTTCATTGTATTATACATAAAGTGGCCATGTTTTGGTGTCAGCTTTATGGCAACAAACAATAACATTTTCATCTCTAATATTATGCTATAAAACCCAGGACTTATTGACATACCTACAAATAAATGACATAACTTAAAGCAAATTACTGTTCTTGGCTTAAATATAACACTAAAACAACATTCAAAGACTTTCTTTTTATTTTAACTCAAATATAGTTTTAAAATATTGTAAGCATTTTACTGTAATTCAGTATTCCTTATATTTACTTATAAAGTTATGAAATATACTGTGACATTTATACAGATATAAACACCACACAATTATGTTCTAGAGAAAAGTTGAAAGGGCATATCATTCTCTAACCGCATCAGGACCAGGATCATTAAGTTTAGTTGTGGATTTCCTCAGAAAGTCGGAGCTGAAGGTGTTACAGGGTTGAGATGATCAATGGTTGTAGGAATGATAACATCCTAAGACAATAGAAACCAAATTGTTGCTGCTGTTGCAAAAATGCTAATTGCAAGAAGCCATATAATTTCTATCACTATAACTACTGGCCGAGTTGTCAAGAAGACATAATCTACAGGAAATTGTGGTCAGTTGTGGTGATGAAGAAGGGACCTGTATATTCCGTGGACTTCCAAAACAACAAACAGATATGTCTTGTCTCCAGATATGCTCCTTGGAAGCAAGGATAGTGAAGTTTCATCTCAAATACTTTGAATATGTTGCTAGGAGAGGCTATTCCTAAAAATAACAGAGCGTCAGCAAAAGAGAAGAATACCCTCAAAGAGGTGGGTTGACACAGTAGCTGCAGCAATGTACTCAAATGTGTCAGAGATAATGAAGATAACACAGGATAGGACTCGGTTCAGATCTGTTGCTCATAGGGTCGTTATGAGTCATAATTGACTTGATGGCACCTAACAACAAAAACAATGTCTTTATGACCACCCAGAGAGAGTGCTTTTTAATGTCTACATGATTAGACAGGGAGCTCTGGTAGCCTAGTCTGCTTGCAGTTGGGTTGGTCACTCAAAGGCCACACCTACAAGTGAGTCCCTGAGAGAAAGCTATGCATCTCTTCCTGTTCGACGTAGAGCCTCAGAAACCACTACAGGATCAGCTATGAGACAGTTCTGAGTCACCAGCAATGAGATAAGATTGGATCAGGCAAGAATGGAGAAACAAGAAGATGAGGGTAGTTATCCCAATAAAATTTATGATTCTTTGTTCAGGTTCTAGACCTGAGAAAATTTACAGGCCCAGCACTCAATAACTGAAGAGATGGCTGGGAATGCAGAAAGTAAAACAACATAATATCAAGTTTATACTGTAATTATTTCCCCAGTCCTTACGAAAGGGCCTTACAAACAAGATAACATATAGATATGTATATTCCTCGGGTTGCCATGCTCCCTTTTCATGCATTGCTTTCAACTACTTGTATGACTACACATTTCTATGACTCAAACTTGTATTTTAGGCACAGGTGAGGCACAAAACTAAAATTCATAGTTGCCTACAGGAGCTGTGTACTTGGACAGCTTGTAGGAATTTGTGCCAACAGGATTCATTATTATCCATCTTATGCCTCCTAAATCTGCTTCTCCTTGTGTTTCCATTCTCATTTCATTGATCAAGTTAGAAATGTTTACTTTTCCTGATCTAAATATGTCTCAAGTCTGTTCACTTCTTTCTATTCCCACTGTGATTACATTAGTCTAAACCTTCATCTTTCATCTGAAATACTGCAGAGGTCTCCATCTGGACTCTACCTCTACTTGTACTTCATTTCAATCTATTCTTTCCCTGGTTCTTCTAATATGAGTCATAGATTTAACAGCTTTGGATTTCAATAGCTACTATATGTTGGACCCTGCAATAAGGTCTAGGGATAGAAGCAGAGTATAAAATAGAATGCCTGACCTCTTGAAGTTTACATTTAAATAGGAATGAAGCAGACATTAAACAAACAAAATAACTTATGACAATATCAGAAGATCTCGGAAGTTGTAACTGTGTATAGTTAACTCTAAGTGTAATTTTTCTATGTATTCTATGTAAGTGTGTACTACCTTAATAGAAAGACAGTGCATCAATTTGGTAGGTTAAGGATAATGTGTTTTTGTAACTAAAGTATAGAAAGACATAGTCAAGATAAATAAACTGTAAATAGTTTACACTTTTACAATCACACAATTGGGATACACTGTTTGGCAATTTGACACAATGGAGCAGAAGGTCCAACTAAGATTCTGTTGTACAGGCAGCACTTCTATCTAGTTGTCTGTCCTACAGAACCCGTCTCCCTCATAATAATGCTATCATGCTGAGAGTAAAATGTGAAGGAAGAGAACTATAATTGTTGTGAGGTACTGTTTGAATAGACTCTGACTCATGGTGACCTTATGTATAACACAACAAAATAAGACTACAGCCTTCGATATGATTTACATCTCAACATCAAGAAAATAAAAATCCTCAACACTGGACCAATAGGCAGCATTATGATAGTTGGAGAAAAAGATTGAAGTTGTCAATTATTTCATTTTATTACTTTTACCTGGATCCATGATCACCACATACGGTATCAATAATCAAGAAATCAAAAGGCTCCTCTGTGAGCCAGGCATTTGAGAGAAATTCAGGCAGGGTGAGCTGTCCTTCTCTCTTCTTCAGTACTAAGCTTCCCAGCCAAGATAATGAGATCAAGGATTTGATGTGGCTCCCCTCCCCCGCAAAAAAAAGAAAAAATTATAAACCCCCCTACACTTCAAAACCCTATCACAGTAATGACACAGGAGATGCAGACTGCCTCGCAGCATACACAAAACAAACAAACAAAAAAATTTCACCCCAAAAAGTGATCAAAACACAGAATCATTTGATTTCTTAAGTCAGAAAGTATGATAGAACTTTCTGAAGCAGAGTTCAAACGAAAATTGAAAAATATTTTCAATAAGTAAAAGAAAAACTAGAAAAATTGCAGGAGTCTATAAGCAAAAGTCAAGAGGAACTTAAAAAAAACAATTCAAGACCATGCAGATAAAATAAATGGGGTATTAGAAACCTTATAAAATCGAGAAACTGCATCCAGAATATGAAAACCACTGCCTCAGAAACTGTCAACACATTGGAGGATCAGATAAGCAGAAATGAAGGGATGGAGCAGAGAATCAGCAAAATAGGAGAGCTCTCAGCTCTGAGCTGCTAGAGCAAAACTCAGAGTAAAAAAGGAAGATGAAGAAAGCTTAATGGGACATGGGACACCATCAAGAGGAAAAACATGTGCATAATTGAAATCCCAGAACAAGAAGAGCAAAAAACAAAAAAAAATGGGGGGACACGGATAAAGTTGTGGTAGAATTACTAGAAGAAGACTTTCAGGAATAATGAAGAATGAAAGAATATGCATACAAGAAGCTGAACAAACTCCATATGGGATAGACCTCAAATTAAAAACACCAAGGTGTATCACAGTCAAATTTGCCAGTGTCAAAGACAAAGAGAGAATTCTGAAAGCAGCTAGGGGAAACCAAAGAGTAACTTACAAAGGAGAGCAAGTAGGATTAAATGCCAATTTCTCAGTAGAAACTATGTAATCAAGAAAGACATATATCAAACATTTGAAGAACATAACTTTCAACCAAGAATATCATACCTAGCAAAACTGTAGCAGGATACAAGATCAACATACAAAAATAATTTTAATTTTTCTATAGTTACAAAGAGAATACAGAAACAAAGTTAAGAAAAACAGTATCAATTACAATAGCTAATTACAAGATTAAATACTTGGGAGCAAATTTAACTAAAAACACAAAAGATTTATACAAAGAAAATTACAATACATTACTACAAGAAACAAAAAGAGATCTGAAGAAACTCAAGAATACATCATCCTGATGGATAGAAAGACTCAATATTGTGAAAATGATAAATCTACCAAAGGCAATTTACAAGTTCAATGTGATCCCAATTCCATCCTTCAGTGAAATGGACAAGGCAATTCCCTATTTTATCTGGAATGGAAAGAAATCCCAAATAAGCAAAAGACTATTGAAAAAGAGAAACAAGGTGGGGGGCATCACACTTCCTGATCTCAAATCCTACTACACAGCCGTGGTGGTCAAGATAGCAGGGTACTGGTACAGTGACAGATAATGAAATAGAATTCAGAATCCAGAAATCAGCCCATCTACAATGGTCAACTAATCTTTGACAAAAAGGTGAAATCAGTTAGATGGGGAAATGATGGTCTCTTAACAAATGGTGTTGATAAAATTGGAAAACCATCTGCAGAAACCTTAAGCAAGACCGACACCTCACACCATACACAAAAACCAACTTCAAGGTGCATCAGGGACTTAGAAGTAAAACCAGAGACTGTAAACTTCATCAGAGAAAAGCTAGGAAGGAATCTAGAAGCTTTATTCCACAGTATGAACAGTTTTCCAAGTGCAATAAAAAACTTTCAACCAGGAGAGAACAAAATTGATTAATGCAACCTTCTAAGAATCAAATCATTATGCATGTCAACAAGTTTCTCTAATAGGGAAAGAAGAAAACCCACAGAGTGGGGAAAATATTTAGCAATAACAGCAACCAGGAAATAAGAAGATGCACTGCACTAGAAAATCTGCAGTTAGGGACTTCGCCTAGTTATTGAGGAATAATGATGTCAGTTTGAGGACTAAGGCACACCTGATTCAAGACATAGTCTTTCTGATCACTTGATATACATCAGAGAGCTGAACAATGAATAAAGATGACAGAAGAAGAATTGGCACCTTTGAGCTGTTGTGTTGGAGAAGAGCACTGAATGTCTCATGGATGGCCAAAAGAATGAACAGATATGTCTTGGAGAGGGTGCAGCCAGCATGCTCTTTGGAGGAAAGAATGATGAGGCTTCACCTCACATACTTTGGACATGTTGCTAGGAGGGCCTATTCCTTGGAGAAGGACATGATACTGGGAAGAGTGAAGGCTCGGGGAGAGAGAGGAAGACACTCAACCAAGTGGATTGACACGGCGACTGCTGTAATGGGCTCTTGTGTGTCAGGAAGTGTGAGGTTGGTGGTGCAGGATAGAACAGGGTTCAGATCTTTTGTTCTTAGGGTCACTGTGAGTCATACTTGATGACATCTAACAACAACAATATTTGACAAGGGACTTGTATCTAAAATTTAAAGAATACTCCAACACCTCAATGTAAACAACTTAATCACAAAATTGGCACAGGATATGAATAGACATTTCACCAAAGGAGAAATGCAGATGGCAAGCAAACACATAAAAAAATGATCAAAATCCACAGCTACTGTTGTGTACTGTAGAGTTGAAATCAACCCATAGCTAACCCTCCAGTGAGTTTTCTTTCAGAGGCAGTTAATCTCATGGGAGGAGATTGCCCATCATTCTCCCATGAAGAAGCTGGTTACCTTGAACCAAGTCCCTTCAGGATTTCAGTGCAGCTTTTTGCCATTGGGCCACCAGATTTCTCTCCCGGCTATTAGAGAGATGCAAATAAAAACAAATATGACATATTATCTCACTCCTGCAACAATAGCAAAGCTCAACAGAACAACCAACAACAAATGCTGATAAAGTTGTGGAGAAATTGGAGCGCTTATTCACTGCTGGTGGGAATGTGAAATGGTACATTCATTATTGAAGGCCATCTGGTACATTCTCAAAAAGCTGAAAATTGACATACTATTTGACCCAGCAATTTTACCACTGGGAATATACCTTAAAGAAACCAGAGCTACGATTCAAACAGATGTATGCACATTCATGTTTATTGCTGTGTTATTCACAATAGCAAAGAGATGGAAGCAACCCAAATGCCCAACAAAAAACTAATGGAGAGAAAAATCTATGGTAGATACAGACAACGGAATATTATGCAGCATTGAAAAGCAATGAACTCATAAAGCATTACACAAGGTAGGGAAAATGGAGGAAATTATGCGGAGTGAAATATCTCAATCACAAAAAGAAAATTTGTATAACACCACTCTTAGAAAATAGGACAAATGGGATTGGGTTGGAGAGAAAATGGGAAAAGAGTGGATGGATAATGAACACTGCATAGAAAAAATGAGAGGAAAAACTGCTAGAATGGAATATGTGATTAGGTATTATAGGTAAGACAACAATCTGAACAAGGGGTGCGTTGTTGGGTAGGCTAGAGAAGGGGGAAGAAAATGTGCAACAAAAGAAATCAAAGACATAATGCATAGCGAAAAATTACTGTTAAGGATCTCTCCAAAGTGCTAAAGAAAAGGATGCAACTCTAAAGACTAAGGTGTGCTTGATCAAGCCACGGTACTTTCCAATTGGTTCCTATACATATGAAAAGTTTGACAATGACTAAGGAAGACTGAATGAAGGAGAATCAATGCTTCTGAATTGTGGTTTTAGAGAAGAGTGCTAAATACTATTTCAAAAACTGCCAAAAGAAGAAATAAGTCTATCATGGAGCAAATGCAATGAGAGTGCTTCTTGGAAGAAAGGAGGGTGAAACCTCTCACATTATTTGCTCATGTTGTCAAGATGGATCAGTCCTTGGAAAAAGTCATCATTCTGGGAAAGGTAGAAGGCCAGAGTTGTTGTTAGGTACCTTTCAGTCAAGTATGACTTATAGTGACCCTATGAACAACAGATCTGAAACCTGTCCTATGCTGTGTCATCCTTATAAACTTGAGCCCATTGTTTCAAATCATGTCAGCCCATCTCACTGATGATCGTCCCATCTTTCTCTGCCCTTTCACCTTTCTAAGCACGAAGTCCTTTTCCAAGAAATAGTCCCCTTCCTGAAGAAGCATTCTGGCTTCTCTTTCTCTGAGACATATCTGTTCTTTTGACTGTCCATGGAATATTCAGTACTCTCCTCCAACATCACAACTCAAACGCATAATTTCTTCTTCTGTCATCTTTATTCTTTGTAAGCTCTCAGATGCATAACAGGTGATTGAGAACACCAAGACTTCACCAAGATGCACTTTGATCTTTCAACTGACATTTGCTCTTCAGGACTTTGGAGCTGTCCCTGAAAACCCATTTTCCCACTTCAGTTTATTTCCTCCTCTCCTGACTGCTGGTACCTTGATTGTTAATTGTGAATCCAAGTAAGATGAAATTGTTAACTACATCAATCTTTTGTCCATCTATGATGAGGTTGATTATTGGTCCAGTGGTGAGGATTTTTGTTTTCTTGATGTTGAGATGCAATCCACATTGAATCTTGATCTTGATCTTTTGCAGCAAGCTCTTCAGGTACTCTTTGCTTTGTAATCAAGGTTATGTCATCTACATAACACAAGTTGTTAATGAGTTTTTCTACAATTTGAGGCCAAATTTTATTAATGAAATATATTTTTTCAAATTATTTCTTAGCATACAAATAGAATAGGTATGGAGAAAAGATGAAGTCTTGACACACATCCTTCTTCATTTGAAACTATGCAGTGTTCCCTTGCTCTGTTTAGATGATAGTTTCTTCGTCTAGGTCTAGGTTTTGCGTGAGCACAAGTAAGTGTTCTGAGATTCCCATCTTTCTTGGTGTTAGCTTGTTGTGATCTATAGTCAAATGCTTTTGTTTTGCACTTCAGGATAGACCATTGCAGGAGGCTGCGATGATGGAATACTATCCATATGTACATAAGTAAGATCTGTTAAGTTAAATATATGTTACTAACAGCTAAAGTCAAAGAGGAGAAAATGGAAGAATTCTTTGAAGTTTGAAATTTAATAAACATGGAGTCAAGATGCATTAATAATAAATGATTACTTGAATGCAAAAGTTTGGGGGAAATAAGAGGGAATGGTAGTCAGAAATTAAGGGCTTGGTGACAGATATGAGGCTGGAGATTGAATGATTGAATTATGCACATCCAATAATTATTCATAGCAAATAGCTTTTTAAAGAACTAGAAACCCATGAATGTCGCCTGATAGATTGCTCAGTAATCAGATTAACTACATCTGTGCAAAGATGAGTTTGAGCAGCTCAGTATTAATAGTCAAAACCAGACCACCTGTTGACTGTGGAACAGACCATCAATTACTCATGTGCAAATTCAAATTGAAGTTGAAAAAAAATTAAGTCTACAAGAACGAAAATACTATTTTGAGTATATCCCACCTTGTTGCGGAATGTTGGGGAAGAAGGGAAGACCTCTGGCCAGGACGGGTCACCCGAACTCCAAACAGGTGCAAGCCTCCCAACGGCCTTTAATACCGGGTAGAGTGAGATCCCCTGTGTTTGGCTGTACCGGCTCAAGAAAGCTTGCCACCCGGGAACACAGCTGCCATGTCTGTTGAGCCTGGAGTGATCCACGCGAGGCTGAGGTTCTCCTGACCGATCCACATGTCCCACGTCTGTACACCCACCCTATCCTGTCTTCCTGTGTATATAAGTGCAGTGCTTAGCCTAATAAACTGGATTAGCCTAATAAAGCTGGATTGACTCTCTGATCCTCTCCCGGAATGGCATCTCTGTCTTGCTTACTCCCATCAGGTTGTTGCTGTTAAGTTGCCGGTCAACACCACCTGAATTTAAAAATTATCTCAAGAACATATTTGAAGCACTGAATACTAATGATCAAAGACAGAATGAATTGTGGATGACATCAAAGATATCATCCATGAAGAAAACAAAAGTTCATTACAAAGACAGAGGAGAAAGAAAAGACCAAAATGGATTTTAAAAAGATTCTTAAAATTGCACTAGAGTGTTGAGAAGACAAAACAAGGAAAAGGATGCCAAAGTAAAAGAGATAAACATCAGATTTCAAAAGGCAGCTTGAGAAAATGAGGCTATCATAAAAAAAAGTATCAAATGGAATACGCAGAGCTGGAGTAAGAGAAGCAGCAGGGAAGAACTTTCTTGGCATTTTTTTAATCTGAAAGAATAAAAAAACCCGAACTCAGGTTTAAAGTTACAATACCAAGAGATGCTATGAGCAAAATCTTGGATGATCTAGGAAGCATCAGGAGAACTTGGAGGGAACACATAGAGTCATTGTACTTAAAAATTCATTGGCAATGAAATATTTCAAGAAGTAGGAAAATGGAGAGAATACACAGAGTCATGATATTAAAAAAGAATTAGTTGACAATAAAATATTTCATGAAGTAGCATACAATAAAGAATCAATGTTGATGAGGGAAGAAGTTCAAGCTGAATTAAAGACATTTAAAATAAATTAATTAAAAAATTAATTGAACACCAAATGATATATGACAAGTAGCTCTAAAAGTGTTAACGAATCTGTGCCAGGAAGTTTGGGAAATAGCTACCTAGCCAACTGACTGCAAGAGATCCATATTTGTTCCCATTCCCAAGAAAGAACCAGCAGAAAGTGGAAATTGTCCAATAATACCATTAATATAACATACAAGTAAAATATTACTGAACGTCACAAAAATTGTTAGAATAGTATATTTTTGCTGAAAATAAAAAAAGAGTTGCAGCAGTCATCCACGATTCATTCTGTCTTTTGATCGTTAGTATTCAGTGCTTCAAACATGGAAATTCAAATTGGAAATTCAAAAGATAATTTAAATCAAGGGATAACATTTAGATCTTGGCTGGAAACAGTATCCCAGATATTTACCTGTATTTTATTGACTATGGAAAGATGTTTGATTGTGTAGATAATAACAACTTATGAATAGCATTGTGAAGAATGTGAATTCTAGGACAGATGACAATTCTAATTGTACTCAAGGGACCTATACACAGACCAAGAGGCAATCTTTTGAACAAAATAAGGACATAATGCATGGTTTAAAATCAGGAAATAAGTTTCAGTATTTTATCTTTTTACTATATTTATTCAATCTCTATGCTGAACATATAATCATTGAAACTGGACTATATAAAGAAGAACATGACATCAGGGTTGGTACCTTTACATGCAGATGACGTACCTTTCTTATTGAAAAGTAAGAGGGCTTAACTGATTTAATTCAAAGACTATAGCCTTCAGTAGGGAGCTCAGGTGGTGTAGTCTATGGAGTCCTTAGTGTGTTGTGCTGCTAACCAAAAGGTGGGATAAAGACAGATAATCTCATCCTGTGTGATTTACAGCCTTAGCTGTCCTCTAGATGACGAGCTATGAGTTAGTTCAAACATGATGGCAATGAGAGGAGAAATAGTCTTCAGCATGGATTACGCTTTAATATGAAACAAAAATTCTCACAATTGGGCCAATAATCAACATCATGATAAATGAAGAAAAGACTGAAGTTATTAAAATTTCTTTTACTTGGTTCCACAGTCACCACTCATGAAATCAACAGTCAAAAAATAAGGTGAATATATTGTTATAGGTAAATGGACTGCAGAAGAGTTCTTTAAAGTATTTCTTTGACATCTTCAAATGATGTCATTCTGAAGCCTTACCCTGACCCCAAGCCATGGTATTTTCAGTCACCTCATCATTGATTCAGTGACTGGGGTAATGGGGGTAGATGTGTCAGAGACAATAAGATTGGCACAGGATAGAGCAGGGTTTAGGGCTGTTGGACATAGGGTTGCTATGAGTTGCAGGCGACTTGACAGCACATAACAACAATATCTAAGAAGAATTGATATTTTCCAATTGATGCCACAATGCTCTTTAAGTGTGAGAATAGGGGGACTCTGGTGCACATACTTTGAGAATATTAGCAGAAAAGACCTGTCTCTGGAGAAGGATACCACATTTAAGAAGTAGAGGGTCAGTGAAAAAGAACAAAGTCCTCAACAAGATTTATTGACTTTGTCACTGCAACAACAGCTGAGCAATGATTGTGAGGTGATACAAAACTGGACAGTGTTTCCTTCTGTTGCGCATAGAGTCACTGTGAGTTGGAACTGACTTGATAGCAACTAACAACAACAACAACAACAACATGTGCTCATTTTTATTTCAGTACCTTAATGTTTGATTATTTTAACTGTATAATGTGTTTTAAAACCAGGAAATAATTTGCTTTCTTGACTGCTGCTTCTATAAGCATTGGTTGATCCAAGTTAAATGAAATTGAAGGCATCAATTTCCTCACAATCATAATGTTGCTTATTAGTCCAGAAGCAAGAATTTTCCATTTTCTTCATGTTCATCTGTAAGCCATATGGAAGCTGTAATCTGTGACCTTCATTTTAAAAAAGCAACATTGTGTCATCTGCACATAGCAGATGGTTAAGTCTTTCTCCAATCTTGCTGCTGTGCTTTTCTTCAGATTATTCAATTGCACAGATTATTTGTTCAACATATAGATGGAAAAAGTAATGTAAAATGGTATTAGTCCTATAACACACCTTTTCCAAATTTTGACCATGCAGTATCCCTTTGTTCTATCTGTACAATTGTTACTCCATCCAGGTAAAGGTAGCCTATGAGCACAATAAATCTTTGAGATATTAATTCTTCATAATATTATCCACAATATGTTGTGATCTATATAATTAAATATCTTTATGTACTATCTTTGAATACTTTTATTTGTCAATGAAAGACAAGTAGACATATTTCTGGTATTTTTTTAAAATCCATTTGACATTAGTAAATGATATCCCTTGCGTCAGTTCTTCCTCTGAATATGACTTGAATTTATGGAATTCTCTAATCCAAAAATGACTGGAACAGCACATCAACAGAGAACTGCCAGAAGTCCAGGCTGGGTTTAGAAGGGGTCGTGGTACTAGGGATATTGTAGCTGATGTTAGGTGGATCTTGGCT
>NW_006399755.1:26227153-26232667 GCF_000299155.1 Elephantulus edwardii
AGGTCCTTGGAGAAGGACATCATGCTTGGGAGGGTGGAGGGACAGCACAGGAGAGGAAGGCCCTCTATGAGGTAGTTTGATTCAGTGACTGGGATAATTGGGATGGGAGTGTCAGAGACAGTGCAATTGGCACAGGACAGAGCGGAGTTTAGGGCTTTTGTACATAGGGTTGCTGTGAGTCGCGAGCGACTCGATGGCACATAACAACAACAACAACTAATGTATACATATTCACAACCTTTTCAAATATCTCTAGTAATATTTTTCTATCATGTTATATTAATTTTACTGTCTAATAAGTTCTGCACATGATTTAATCATTTTTATTTGGACTGGGCCTGAATATAATTTTTTATCTCAGTTGACCATGGATCTATAGTGTGTGAAGTGGCTGTAGTGTTCAAAATAACTTTCCTAGGCCATTGCCTTTGAGTTTGCCACATGGTTGGGCAGAAATATGCAAACAGGGTCTATCAGAGAATTAATTGTAAGAAGTTGTGCTGCAGTCAAAAGGCACATGATTTGAATCTCCATAGAAAGGTGGGTAATCCTATGTAAGGCTTTGAAAAACCCACTGGAGTGTCAGCTATGGTTTGGTTTTGTCTTTGTGGCACCTAACAACAATAAAAGTATATCCATAAATTGAGCAGATTTCATCCATAGGTACTTTGGAATCTCATTCCCAGCAAGAAAGAAGAAACAGAGAAAGGAGCACACATCATTCTGGGGCCAGAGATTCCTGTGCCACTCATATGGGAGCCTACAGGAGAATTGCAGTGAAAACATAGTGACCTGACGTGAAACAGGGCTGACCTGTCTGCTGCCCTCCAGAGCTGGAGTCAGGAACCTTCACCCAACCTTGCTGGAAGACTAGGGATGGGAGGAGATGCCTCAATTGACAGGACTAAGGGAGCTTTGCAATTCTGCCCTAAAACCACAAAGCTGAAGACTGAAGGACCTACAAGAAGGTTTAAGAAGATATTCAGACTGAGCAATTATATCCTGTTCCCAACCTGAGCTGTTACCTATTAGTTTTCCTAATAAACTCCATAATCATGAGCATTGCTCTATGAAGTCTGCATAGTTATTACTATGGTTTTTTTACTCAATACAGCTGTAGGACTGGCCTTGAAAATAGTACAAGTTGGTGCAGGAAGGTGTAGGGGTGGGCATGTCTGACCTCATGGGAAATTTTTGTGTGTTGGCAATCCTATTGATTGGGGCAGCCCCTCATGTTGGGTTAGTGGAGGACACATATGGCTATCTTCATGCTGTCCTTGCTTTAGGGTTTGGGTTTTTTTTACAGTATACATCTTGCAGATTTCTTGACACAGACAAGTGTTTTCGACATTATATCCAGTTGTTGAAGAATTTTAATTGGTATTCCATCAATTCCTAGACTTTATTTACAATTGCTCTTGTTGTTGTTGTCATTGTTGTTAGGTGCTGTCGAGCAGAGTATGACTCATAGTGACCCTATGAACAACAGATCTGAACCCTATCTTGTACCATCTTCACACCTGCTGACACATTAGAGCTCCTTGTGGTGGTCACCATGGCAATCAACCTGGTCAAGGATCTTTCTCTCCTTCACTAATTCTCCGCTCTTCCAAACATCATATCCCTCCCCAAGGAATAGCCCCTTCTAGTAACATGAGCAAATTATGTGAGGTGAAACCTCATCAGTCTTATTCTGAGACCTCTGAGTATTCATGACTATTTATGTCTCCTTCAGATTTCAACAGTCTTCAGTAGGGGTTACAACTCAACATAAATATATCCGCACAATTTTTTTAAAAAGAAAACCAACATAATTTCAAAGAAAGAAAATACAGAATTTACCAAGGACTTATTTTTACTAGATTACTTTTACAATCAACACCCATGGAGGCAACAGTCAAGATATCAAACAATGGAGGTGGGGGAGAAATAAAAAAAAAATATATTGTACTAGGCACATATTTTGCAAAGAACATCATTTAAGTGCAAAGGACCAAGGATATCACTTTGAAGACTAAGATTCACTTGACTCAAGCCACAATATTTTCAGTTATCTAATATGTTTGTTGAAGTTGGATGATGACTAAGGAAGGATGACTAAAGAAGAATTTATGCGTTTGAGTTGTGGTGCTGATCAGGAAGTGAATGGACTGTTAACTGTCTTTGAAGAAGTGCAGCCAGAATACTTCTTAGAGCCGAAGATGGTGTAACTTCATCTTGCATACTTTGGACTTGTTATCAGGACGGGTCAGTTCCTGGACAAAGACATCATGTTTGATAAAGCAAAAGATCAGTAGAAAAGAGGTAGACTCTCAAAATCAGGAATTTGCAAAGTTACTGCAAAGTGAGAGTTGTTGTTACATGCTATTGAGTTGACATAGTGACCCTTCGAACAATGGCTCTGAACCTTTCCCTATCCTGAGCCAACCTCACCATTTCCCACACAATTGACTGCATTGCTACTGTCATTGTGTCAATCTATCTTGTAAAGAGTTTTCCTGTTTTGCACTGACTCTCCAACTTCCCAAGCATGATTTCCTTTTCCAGTAACTATTCCCTTCTGACAGCATGCCCAAAATGTGTAAAAATGTGTAAGACAGAAAGTAGATCAGAAGTTATTAACAGGGGCTCAAGGGAAGAGGAACATAGTTTTTGTTTGACATAATGGAAGGGTATTGATGTGATTATTTCCACTGAATTACACACTTGGAAGAGATCAAAGTGATAAATATTGTGCTATATGTGTTTTCATATTGTGGTGTCAGAAACCTTGAAAACTGGCTTTTTTAATCAATTACATTAGCCCCTGTTGGGGACATGGTCTTCAGCTACTTTAACTGCAGCCATATGGTCTTGCAAATCATCAACAGTTGTAGGACCAATATAAATGAATGCTTTACACACTGTGAAAAACAGTGGTGGAGACAAGGTGAGAGACTGTGGCACTACTGTGAAGAGACTGTGGCAAGGTGTAACCAGAGGAACCCTGGAAATGGTGGCACAGTTAAAGGTTTTGTTTCTGGACAACTGAAGAAAAAGCTCATTTGTAACTACTTGGAGATAAAGTTTGCTTGATTAGTTAAGAAACCAGAGGTCCATTTGTGCTGCTGAACTGAAACTGGACTTTCCCTAACTGAGATATTGTACTCTGTTAATCTGGATTGGAACTGCTGAACTAAACCTTGATTTGCATTGTATGATATTCTTTGCTTCCCAACTTCCCAACCAATCTCTCCACTAAACCCCACAATTGTGAGTAAAGTCTATGAGTCAAGTGTCAATGAACACTGGACCCAATGATTCAGAGAAATAGGTACAGGACTCTGTGTGGTGGCATGTCTGACCATGTAGTTATTTGTTTAGTGCTATGGATATTATTGACGAGGACAGTTCTCCTTTATGAAGTTGGCAAAAGTCAGAGTTGGCCACCTCCACACTGAATCTATTCTTTATACAATTGGTGTCAGGAGTGGAATTCAAACCTCCCCATGCCCCACCCCATGCCTCCACGTACAATAAGAAAAAGAAATAATAAATTACAATAATTAAAAATTATTGAGCCTATCAAAGGAATAATAAATTCATGTCAATTTTTTAAAAGTAGAAGCTACAAAAAAAATTGTTCAAAAGATGATTTGGGATTTATGAGTTTGTTTAAGCTGAATGAGTAATTGAATTCATTGACTTTTGATTAAAAATAAAAAATAGTCATTTATGTGAACATTCATTGATATTATATAAAATACCCAGAGGGAGCTTGGGTACAAGGTTTCCTCAGTATATGAAAAAGAAAAAGAATTTTTAAAAGACTTCTATATTAGACATAATTAAAATAGATTTAAGCTGTAACAGAGGTATTTTTATATGCAGAGAAGAAATTCCTGATAAAGAGAAATTCATTGTTAAACTCTAGAGAGAGGTTTTGGCAATTTTTCTTGGAGAGCTTTTTGTCCTATTTGGATTGTTTATGTACAATTTTGCCTGAAGGCAAGAAAGTACAGCAGAACTATCTTCCAAAAACTCCTTCAGGCATATGATTCTCTAAGGTGGTCATTATATGGTATATTACAGATAAGTGTACACTATGATGGACTTAATTCACTGGCAGCTTGGATGAACTTTTTTAAATGGATGCACTGTAAAGGTATTATTTCTAAATTTATTAAAAATGTGCACTTTCATCAAAGATGAAGGTTCCTTTAATTGTGGTCACCTGAGAAACCTTCAATAGGATGTATAGAAGTAGCACAAACCTAGTTTACCAAGGTTTTCTTTGTCATGCCCTAGCTGGAGATCTTTTTTTGTGTGTGTGTTAAAAATAAATACACCAGCTGAAAAATATATTAAGAAAAAAGGTTTGTATTCATGTGAAAACTCCTCTGGAACAGTTTAACTTCAAAGGTTGAGTTTCTCTTACTGGGTGAATAAAAGCAAAATGTTATCCATAAATGGGCAATTGAATGCAAAAGCAGGAAGGGTAATGGAATATTCCAACTAAAAAAGAAATGGAAGAGTTGGCAAGAAAACTGGGATATTATACAGTGAAATGGAGGGATGTAAAATTAGCTGAAAACAGACACAGTTGTAGGAACACTCCTGTTGAGTGGGCAGCTGAAATGCTAATGAGTCTACAAGAAGTTCAGGTTTTAACTAAAGAATCCTAGGAATTTAGATCTAGCAATATAGTTGGGAAGGTGTAGGGGGAGAGTTAGCTTGAAAATATACAGCTCAGTTGCCCTGTCAGGGAGCTAGAAAGGTAGACTCTGTGAAGGGAAGATTAATATCTTTTTTTTTTCAGTTAAATAAGAACAGCTAATTTATGGTTTGAGGATGTGAAACACTCATTAGCTTGGTTTCAAAAAGCAATAATTACCCAAAGACTTTATTCGTAGACATAGTTAATTGTTGTTGTTGTTGCTCTGTGCCATCAAGTCACCTGCGACTCATAGCAACCCTATATACAACAGCCATAAAAAAAAACAAAACAAAACAAAACAAAAAACCAGCCATAAACCCTGCTCTATCCTCTGCCAATCTTATTGACTCTGACACACCTACCCCTATTACCCCAGACACGGAATCAATCCATCTCATCGAGGGTGGTCTTTTCTTGTGCTGTCCCTCCACGCTTCCAAGCATGACTTCCCTCTCCAAAGACTGGTCTCTCCTTGCAACATGTCCAAAGTATGTCAAATGAGGCTTCAGAATCCTTGCCTCCAAGGAACAGCCTGGTCTCATCTTCTCTAGGATGAACCTGTTCGTTCTCCTAGTAGTCCATGGTACATACAATACTCTTTTCCAGCACCACAGCTCAAAGGCAATCATTATCCATCTATCATCCCTACTCACTGTCCAGCTTTCTGTTGCATAGCAAGTAATTGCAAAGACTATGGCTTGGATCAGGTGCATCTTAGTCTCCAGACTGACATTACTGCTTTTTAGTACTTTGGAGCCATCTCTGACAGCAGACTTTCCCAATACAATTTGTCTTTTCATTTCCTGGCTGCTGGCACC
>NW_006399755.1:26234452-26240701 GCF_000299155.1 Elephantulus edwardii
CCTTATTTTTTGCTATTTCCTTCAAAGCAGCTTGAACTTCTGCCTTCATCACCATAGGCTCTTGCTCAAATATTATTTCATTAAATTCTTCTGTATCTGCCAGTTCCTTTCTATACAATAACTCAGATAGAACACATATTATTTAGTGATAAAATTCTCACTTTCCATGCAGAAGACTGAGAGTCGATTTCCAGTCAGTGCACTTTAGATGTAGCCAGCATTTGCACGTCAGTGATGGTGTGCATGCTGCTATGATATTCAACTGGTTAGCAGCTCAACGTGCTATGGACTATGCCACCAGAGCTCCATTTACCACATATGCATAAGAAAGTTGGACAATGAATACAGATATCTGAAGAAGAATTGATGTCTTTGAATTGGGGAATTGGTGAATATTATCAAACATGTCATGGACTGATTAAAAAACCAAACAAATCTGTCAGGGAAGAAATACAATCAAAAAGTTCTTAGAAATAAAGAGGTGAGATTTCATCTCATGTACTTTGGCCATGTTATTAGGAAAGACTAGTCACTGCAAAATGATGCAAGATAAAGTAGTTTTTGTTATTTACTATCGAGTCAAAACTGATTCATAGCTGATCCTTTGGAAGGTTTTCAGAGGCAGTTAATCTCATCGGAGGAGATTGTCCATCCTTCTCCCACAGAGCAGCTAGCTGGTAGATTCGAATCTTGTGGCTTTGGGAATGCAGCACAGATTCTTACCACTAGGCCATCAGAGCTATAGTAGAAGGTTAGCTAAAGAGAAGATTTATTGGCACAGTGGCTTTCAGAGTTTGGAAGGATGGTGCAGGATTGAGCATTGATGTAGTCTATTGAATATAAGATCACTACCAGTTAGAGCCATGTCAATAATACCTAGCAACATAGCAACACTATGTTCAAACCCTTCCAGCCCTCAACAATATTTTGAGTTTGTTGCATTGTTTATTACTTCACAATATTAAAATTGCCCTAGTTTTGTATATTAAACCACTATAATCAAACTAATTAAAAATTCCAACTCAAATTCAGTGGCATTTTTTCTTTCTAAAGCTCTGCCCTAGAATACACTATGAATCATAGAGTCAGTGGGGATGTTGTCTGTTATTTTCTGGGTTTCTGTGTATATTTCCCATCCTTCCTATGGTTCTTAGTTCTTTATAAATTAAAGTAGGACGATGCCTTTTCAACCTATATGCAGAACAGATTATCCGGGAGGCTGGGCTCTATGAGGAGAAATGTGAGGTCAAGATTGGTGGACGATTTATCAACAATCTGCATTATGCAGATGACACAACCCTGCTTGCTGAAACTGAGGAGGACCTGAAGCGCCTGCTGCAGAGTGTCAAGGACTGCAGCCTACAATATGGATTGAGGCTCAATGTCAAGAAGACAAAGATTCTCACCACTGGACCAATTGGCAACATCAGGATGGATGGTGAAGAGATTGAGATTGTTTATTGTACTTGGCTCCACAGTCAACAGTCTTGGCACCAGCAGCCAGGAAATGAAAAGGCGCATTGCCACGGAAAAATCTGCTGTTAGGGACCTCTCCAAAGTGCTGAAGAGCAATGGTGTCTCTCTGGAGACTAAGGTGCGTCTGATACAGGCCATGGTTTTTGCAATCACTTGTTATGCATCAGAGAGTTGGACAATGACCAAGGAGGATAGAAGGAGAATTGATGCCTTTGAGCTGTGGTGCTGGAGAAGAGTATTGAGAATACCATGGACTGCTAGGAAAACAAACAGATTTGTCCTGGAAAGGGTTAAACCGGGTGGCTTCTTGGAGGCAAGGATTCTGAGGCTCCATCTAACTTACTTTGGCCATGTTGTGAGGAGAGACCGGTCCTTAGAGAGGGACATCATGCTTGGGAGGGTGGAGGAACAGCGCAGGAGGGAAGGCCCTCTATGAGGTGGATTGATTCAGTGACTGGGATAATTGGGATGGGAGTGTCAGAGACAGTGCGATTGGCACAGGACAGAGCGGAGTTTAGGGCTGTTGTACATAGGGTCGCTATGAGTCGCAGGCGACTCGACGGCACATAACAACAACAACAACAATGCAGAAAAGTGGCCAAAGATTTCTTTTGAAATTGGCTGGCAAAGATTCTAGGTTATGACAGATAATAAAACACTATTTCTAGTAAAGTGCTTTGTGAACACATTTGAAATTTGTGCTTGTCGCTCATCTCCTCCAACCTTCGGAGGACACTTACAGTGCAATCTGTGACATACAGTACATACAGATATTCGCTTGCTGAAAAAGAACAACAAAAAAAAACCCATTATGCAACTAATCTCTCACAGACCACAAAAGGTCTACTCCAGTGGTTTGCCTCCAACCTTTCCTGCTAGGGTAACTATGTGAGTACACACATGGTCATCTCTTGGCTGGGATGATTGCAAGATTATCCTAACTTATTTACTTAGTGAAGACTGTAGTTGTTATGTATCTTCAAGTTGACTATGACTATAGCTACCCTACAAACAATTATTCTGAACTCTGCCCTACCTGGAGCCAATCTCACTGTTTCTGACACACTTGTCACCATTGCCACAGTTGCTGTGTTATTCCATTTCATCCAGGGTCTTCCTCTCTTGCACAGATCTTCTTACCCTCCAAGCATGAAGTCCTTCTTTAAGGACTGGACCCTCCTGACAACATGCCCAAAATTTGTGAGACAGAACTTCAAAATCTTTGCCTCCAAGGAACAACCTGGTTTCATCTTCTCCAGGACAGATCTATTATAGCAACTCCCAAATTGAAGTAGAAATCTACCCTCACTCATATACATGTTCATGCAGATTTGCCAGGGAGCTTTGCTTACCATGGTCATTAAAAGACTTATGCAGATGAAACTCCATCTTTACTCAATCCTTACTCATCCTTCACACACTCTTTGCCTTTGGCTTGAACTCATTACTGACCCTGCATTGTGTTTCCGAGTCTGACACAAAAGGAGGGTGCCCATCTTTCTTCCCAGATACTGCTGGTGGAATTGAACGTTCAGAGGCCTTTGCATTAGCAGCATAACCCACAGGGGACTATCCTACTAAGACCCTTTTACTTAGTTATAGGAGGAACAAAAGAATAATATAAATCTTACAATGGCTCACCAAGCTTTGTCCAAGTGTGAGAACCCTTTTCTGCCCATATCTCATGAACCAAAACCCATTGCGTACTCATCTGAATTGAAAGAGTATGAGCACATGCAATCTACATGCCCAGATGGGGAGAATATCTTTCACCACTATCTAGTGACTACTACATCCCCACATGGTCCAGCTGGCCAAAAGGAACATTACAAACCCTGGTAGGATGGGCAACTCCCATGTTTTTTTCTCCTTTTCTTTCCCAATAATTTGGCTGATAGAAGCTTTCATTGTCATCTTTTATTTTTATCACATAATTCCTTAACCCATATAAGGTTCTCCATAAACTTGTGATTAACTGGTAACAGAATAAGATCGAATGGAGAGGATGACATTAGAAGTATTGTCATGTCAGTTTGCATCTAGGTGGGAGAAAGAGGCCAGTCAGGGTCCATTTTTGTTGTGTACCATCGAGTCTGAAGTGAGCTATAGCTGACTCCAGTGTTCATTTTTGGAAAGCAACTACCCACAATGTCTCTGAGTGTTCACTTACTGCCCTTCTCAGATGACTCGAGATGGGGCAATATGTCTCTTACTTCTCCTAAAGAGGTAGGAAAAAAATGCCACAGGACCCTAGAGTCTCTCAACAACATTGTTTTAAGAAATTATCTTCCTTTAGTGAATCCTTTGAGGGACAGAACAAGATCTATCTACTCTTGGTAAGTCAAGTTATCTTTTATTTGAACTTGGGTTGATCTGAGGCTCAAGTTTCACCTTCATTCTGAAACAACGGCTGCCACAACAGAAAATCTCCCAGTTTAGGAAGCTAGACGTCTGAATTGAGGATTCTGGCTCTAGGAGAAGGCTTTCTCTCTGTATCAGTTCTGAAGGAAGGTCCTTGTTATCTCTCATCATTTGCGGTCACATCATTCCTTGGAGATTTCCATGTGCCAGCACCAACATTCTCCTGAATCTAGGTGGTTGACCATGCAGGAACCATGGGTCCTACAGACTTGATCTGCTCTCACTCCTTCTTTCTTGGTGGTACTGAGATCCCATTTCACTGCTCATTTCTTTCTCCTTTTTTCTCTTTCAAACTAAAAGATATTTCAGACCACATCCCAGGGATATTCCCTTTACATGGGAGGAGAGTGGTAATGAGAGTGATGCATCCCACTTTTAATCCTCTTACAACTGTTTGGCTTGTCAGATTATAGGGGATCATTATGTAGCTTCCATAACATATCATTATACCTAAAAGGAGGAGAATCGTGACCCTGCCAAGTAAATACACATTTTTGGGGGGGGCGGGGAGACAACTTAATCCATGACAGGCATCTTATTACAACTGGGGATAAATTACTAGACAGGCAGGAGGAAAGTCAAAGCTTCTAAGTCTTAGAAACCAAAGAGAGTGTTCTAAAAAGAAATAAAGCTTCAACAGTTCTGAATTTGTTGAAATGCTAAAAAATTAGAAACAGAAAAGTGTCCATTAGATCTGGAGACAAATGTGATGACTTCACTCAGGATAATTTTAGCAGGAAAATATGGAAGGAGTCACCTAGCAGAGGGCTGATGACTAAGAAGTAAGTGAGTCATCATAATGAAGTCTTACAAGAAGTATGACTGTGAAGTGAAGAGGGGAGGTCAGGTAGGAACTGGAAAGGAAACATGGGTTTAAGAACTTAAGATGAGAGACTTGATCATATTTAATGCAAATAAAATGAGATTAAGAAAGTACATGGTGTTGATGGAATGGTTTTCAATCAGTAATTTCTCATTTTCAAAGGACAATGAACCCACATAACAGATGTTAAAATCCATTTAGAGATGCTGATAAGCAGTAGGAGGACGCTTGTGATATTGGTGAGAGTGATGAGGAAAAAATATGAATTCGAACACTGTTTCTGTGTGAATAGTAATGGTGCTTAAGTAGTTGTGGGTTTTCATTCAACAAAACAGATACATTCAAGTTGTTTTTTGTTGTGCACCTTTGAGTTACAATCGACTTGTAACTGACCCTCCAATCTGTTTTGAGAGGCTGTTAAAAGCATAGGAGGAGATTGCCCATCCTTCTCTCGAGGAGCAGCTGGTGGACTCAAACCACATGCCGTTGGTATTGCAGTGCCGCTTCTTACCACTAGTCCAGCACAGCTCTCTGGTATATTCACAGGACTCTAAAAATTTATTAACATTTTTACATCCTCAAGTGAATACACCTATTCTCTTGGCTGTGAACAAGAGGCTTAGCTTACTCCCCTGGTGCTGGTTAAGCAGCTCATTAAAGTAACTTTTATTTGTTTTCTTGCTTATAATAGGAAAAACACTAAAGGGATCTGTTAGCACTTACAAGACACTAATCTGCTAAGTGCTTTTTGTCTTCTCACTCCCACTCAAGCACTTTGCTGCAGCAACAACCACCTCCTTCCTCCGGATATGTAAACCTTTTGATTTCTACAAATTTTAAATCATTTCATTTGGGATGATTTTTTTTTTAAACTAGCTTCCTGTGGAAAAAGATGTGTTTTCAAATCTCTATTTTGAGTATAGTTTCAAATTACTGATCACTGAATTTCATCTGGAAACGTCCCCGAGTCATAACTACTAACCAGGTGATGATTCTGATCTGGTTCCCGCTGTGCCCATTCATTCCTTCACATCTCTATCCGCATCACAGCCACCCAGCAGGTGGCTAAGACATAGGTGTTCAATTCCTGTCAACTGAAAAAACTGATTAAAAGATGGAGAAAGAAATGTATGAAAGAATAAATATGTTAATAATATAGATGTGGCAGATAATAGAAGGAGCCCTGACTAAGCTCTCGGCTACTAATGGAAAGCTTAGGAGTTGAAAACCACAGCTCTTCCACAGAAGAAAGATGAGGCATTCTGTTCCATAAATATTTAGCATAGGAAACCCTGTGAGGCACTTCTACTCAGTTCTGTAGAATTGCTCTGAGCTTGTATCAACAGGATGGCAGTGGATTTGGGTTTTGGCTTGGTGCAGATAATATAGATAGTTCTCCATAACGTCATTTCAAAACCCTTAGCTAACTGCCTTGCTGAGCACTAGGCGTAGGAAAACTCACAGTTTTCTGTTTCAGTGTTCTTACTACTGTTGTCTGTATACAACCTCATTTCCTTTTTTTTTTTTTT
>NW_006399755.1:26241216-26256805 GCF_000299155.1 Elephantulus edwardii
CTTCAGTTTTGGGAGGGGCAGGGGCTTCCTTCTTCGCTTTCGGCGCCATCTTCGTAGAAAAGGCTACAACCTCATTTCTAACAAGTAAGAAGAATGATGCAAAAATCAAAAGATCGACGTGGAAAGTTCTCCGTGGAGACCTTGACTTTGAGCACCTGAGGTAGCAGAGGTTCCAGTGTTTGGCTCTTAATTCTAAAGGAATTGAAAGGATGTGCCTTGAAAGCATAGGGAACAGGGTGCTTCAGAAACAAACAAAAAAAGTGGAACTGGTTTCAGGTGTCATGGCCGCAGCGCCATTTATGGTTCAGTTCTGCTGTGTTAAACTGAAAATGTTTGTGGATTATCTACCAGTCTCTCCCTCCTCCAGTCTTCTGAATGATTTATGCTGATTATCAAATACATTTTTTACTTTCTGCTTTCCAGGCACGTAGTAGTCCTTTGGAGTTACATTTAGTGTAGTGATATGCTTGAGTTAATGAAATGTAAACGAAGTGAACTTCCTGGATGGAAGCTTTTTAAGATAATACCATACTATCCCATACTCAGTACCATTGAGTGGAACTGACTCATAGCTGACTCTCCAGAGGGTTCCCAAGGCTGTAAATTGCAATTCTAAATTCTTGAAGAAGACTGATCATTTTTCTCCTTGAAGCTGCTGGTGGATTTGAACCTCCAGAGTGATGCTGCATTGGGGCTAGCAGTACAGCTCCCTATGGATTATGCCATCAGAAATCCCCCAAGAGGTAGTAGCTAGGACACTACTTCTCAATTTGGGTACTGTTTCAGAAAGTGATTGCATTATCAGCTTGGAATGAAAATGCTGCAGAAGGTAGTTATCAGCAAACTCATGATACCCACGAAGCATGAGTGAGAAAGAAACCTTTATTCTTTAACAAAAGGAGATTCTGGGGGCTATCAGTTATTGCAATCAAGCCCAGGCAATCCCGATTGGTTCTGTAAGTCATGACATTCTTCCTTAACAATTGTTTTTGTTTTTAGCCACCATCAAGTGAGTCCCTGATTCATGATCACCCCAAGCTCGATGAAATGAAAAACCACTTAGCCATGCACTAGCTCTGTGATTTGTAACAGACCTGACTCTTATGATTCATAGGGGTACATTGGTTGATTTTCTGAATTAGATTGTCAGGTCTTTCTTCCTAATTTCTCTTAGTCTGCTGACACGTGCATCAGCGTACCATGGAAACCTACACAAAACCCTCCACTGACATACAGGTAGTATCTGACATGAGAAACACTGGGAATCAAGCCCATGTTTGCAGCACAAAGGGTGAGAATTTCACCACTGAATCACCAGTGCCTCTTTTCTTAAGCTACCTAGAATTAAGGCAACAGTCCACAGTTGAATCCTGAGTGATTATTCCTAGGACTATGACATTAGCATGTTGTTGTTGTTATGTGCCATCGAGTCCTTTCCGACTCATAGCAACCCTATGCACAACAGCTCTAAACCCTGCTCTATCCTGCTCCAACCGCACCGCCTCTGACACACCCATCCCGATTACCCCAGTCACCGAATCAATCCATCTCATAGAGGGTCTTCCCCTCCTGCGCTGTCCCTCCACCCTCCCAAGCATGATGTCTCTCTCCAAGGACCCGTCCCTCCTGGCAACATGTCCAAAGTATGTCAGACGAAGCCCCAGAATCCTTGCCTCCAAGGAGCAGCTTGGTTTAATCCTCTCCAAGATGAATCGGTCTGTTTTCCTGGCAGTCCATGGTACATTCAGTACCCTTCTCCAGCACCACAGCTCAAAAGCATCCACTCTCCTTCTGTCCTCCCTAGTCATTGTCCAACTCTCTGATGCATAACAAGCGATTGCAAAGACTATGACCTGTATCAGGCGCAACTTAGTCTCCAGAGAGACACTGTTGCTCCTGAGTACCTTTGAGAGGTCCCTAACGGCAGACTTTCCCATCGCGATACGCTTTTTGATTTCCTGACTGCTGGTACCAAGAGTGTTGACTGTGGAGCCGAGCAAAGTGAAGCTGTGAACACTCTCAATCTCTTCGTCATCCATCCTGACGCTGCCAATTGGTCCAGTGGCGAGAATCTTTGTCTTCTTGACGTTGAGCCTTAGTCCATACTGAAGGCTGCAGTCCTTGACCCTTCGCAGCAAGTGCATGAGGTCCTCCTCAGTTTCAGCAAGCAGGGTTGTGTCATCTGCATAACGCAGGTTGTTAATAGATCTTCCACCAATCCTGATGCCACAATTCTCCTCATAGAGCCCAGCCTCTCGAATAATCTGCTCTGCATACATGTTGAAAAGGTATGGAGACAGGATGCATCCCTGGCGTACACCCTTCCCTATTTTGAACCATGCAGTGTTACCCTGCTCTGTTCTGACTACTGCCTCTTGGTCCAAGTATAGGTTTTGCATTAGCACAATTAAATGTTCTGGGATTCCCATTCTTCTCAGAGTCAGCCACAGTTTGTTATGATCCACACAGTCAAATGCCTTTGCATAATCAATGAAACACAGATAGACATTCTTCTGGTATTCCCTGCTTTCAGCCAAGATCCATCTAACATCAGCAACGATATCCCTAGTACCACGACCCCTTCTAAACCCAGCCTGGACTTCCGGCAGTTCTCTGCTGATGTGCTGTTCTAATCGTTTTTGGATGATCTTCAGTAGAATCTTGCTTGCATGTGAAATCAATGACACTGTTCTTTAGTTTCCACACTCAGTTGGGTCACCTTTCTTTGGAATGGGAACAAATACAGATCTCTTCCAGTCAGTTGGCCAAGTGGTTGTTCTCCAGATTTCTTGGCACAACTTGGTGAGCACATCCAGGGCAACATCTGTTATCTGAAATACTTCAATTGGTATACCATCTATTCCTGGGGCTTTATTTTTTGCTATTTCCTTCAAAGCAGCTTGAACTTCTTCCTTCATCACCATAGGCTCTTGCTCATATGTTATTTCTTTAAATTCCTCTGTATCTGCCAATTCCTTTCTATATAATGACTCAGTATATTCCTTCCATCTTCTTTTAATACTTCCTGGATCATTTAATATTCTGCCTAAAGCATCCTTGATTACAGCAACTCTAGGTTTGAATCTGTTCTTCAGTTCCTTGAGCTTAAGAAATGCTGAGCGAGTTCGGCCCCTTTGACTTTCTGACTCTAGTTCCTTGCACATTTCATTGTAGTATTTTGCTTTGTCATTCCGAGCAGACATTAGCATACAGCTTAAAAACTAAACAATGCTGCTAAAATTGAAAGAGAATCATTAATTTTCATGATCTTTTTAAAGCAACTATAGTCCAGCTTACTGGAAAAATGGCTGGAACTTATATAGAGACATGGAACTTCTTTTTATAGACATGGAACTCCTAGAAATTTAAGAGGAGGCTGTAATATGAAGGATATCATTACTGGTGTCAGATGGATATCAGATGAAAGCAAAGGATACCAGAAAGATGCCATTGATTATGCAAAGGCATTTGACTGTGTGGATCAACAAGTTATGGGTAACGTTGAGAAGAGTTGTGCTCATGCAAACCGATACATAGACTAAAAAGTAATTGTCCACACAAAAAGAGGGAACATTGTATAACTTAATATTAGGAAAGATGTGCATCATGGTTATATCTCTTTCCCATATCTATTCAATTTGTATGCTGAGCAAATAATTCCAGAAGCCAGACTATTTGAAGAAGAATGTGACATCAGATTAGAAGAAGATTCAACAACTTATGTTATGCAGATGATATAAATTTGCTCCCAGAAAGTGAAGAAAAGCTTCATCACTATTGTGATAGTCGTATCATGAAGTTGTTTCGTGTCAATCAGTTCCTTTAGGTATAGTGACTCTGTGTACTCCTTCCATTTTATTTATTTTTTTTTAAATACTAGTTTATTGACAAAGTTTGTCTACATTGTTTTTCACACCAAATCTTTCTCATTTGCTTCACTCATCCCTCCTTCCACCCATCAAATTGTATGACCCTATGATTAACCATCCTTGACTCCCACTCATCTTCACCCCTCTGTTGCCCCCATGCTCACTCCTCTGCTCCCTCCTTTGATCCTCATACTTGTTCTACAATAATGGTCTTATACCATTTTTGTAGTTATGGGACTGAGTTAGTTCACTCAGCATAATGCTCTCCAGTCCCTCCCAAGTTAGGTAGTAATTTATAAAATCTTTGCTCTTGCATGCTGCATAGTATTCCATCATGTGAATGTACCATGATTTCTCAATCCATTCCATTGTGGTTGGACATTTGGGCTGTTTCCATGTTTTTGTGATGGTGAATAACACTGCTGTGAAGACTGGTGTACAAGTTTCTGTTTGTGCCTCAGTTTTCATTTTCTCAAGGTATATTCCAAGCAGTAGAATAGCTGGGTCATATGAATTTCTATGTTCAGCTTTTTGAGGAAGAACCAAACTGCCTTCCAGAGTGGTTGCACCGTTTTATAATCCCACCAACAATCTAAGAGTGTAAGAATTCCTATCTTCCAGGGTCACCCATTTTGAATAATATTGCATGAGTTCCTTGTTTTCCAATGCAGTGTAGTATTCCATTGTGTGAATATACCACAGCTTTTATATCCATTTGTTTGTTGATGGGCACTTGGATTGTTTCCAACTCTTTGCTGTTTAGGACAAAGCCATGATAAACATGGGTGCGCATATATCTGCTTGGATGTAGGTTATGGTCTCTTTAGGATATATTCCCAGTAGTGGAATTGCTGGGTCAAATGGCATCTCTATTTGCAACTTTTTGAGAAAGTGCCACACCACTTTCCACAGTGGTTGCACCATTTTACACTCCCACCAACATTTCTTCATGGAGGACATTATGCTGAGTGAAATATCCCAGTCACAAAAAGACAAATACCGCATAGTGCCACTGCTGTAGAATGGGACTGACATTAGGGTTGGGGTCAGATTGAGAAAAACTGGATAGATGATGCATACGGCATTGAAACAGATGAGTGAGAGAACAGTTTAAAAGCGATATATGATAAGGTATTATGGTTATCACAAGAGTCCAGAGTTAAGGTTGCATAGTGGAGTGTACTCGGGGTGGGAGCGGGGGCAGGGGTTGTATACCAATGAAGGAATTTTTCTTTTACTTTTCAAAGAGAGGAGCAAACTGCAGGAGAGGCTTGGGCTGGGAGAAAAGTGCAACAATGAATGAATGGAAATCCAAAATCTCTGTAAGTGTTCACTAAAGTTAATTTAAAAAAGGGGGAGGTGAAAGAGTTCCTATCTTTCCACATTCTCTCCAAAGTTATTACTTGCTGTCCTGTTAAACTTTGTCTCTGCTACTGGAGTGAGATGGTATTTAATTTTCTTTTGATGCTTCTTGGGACAGTCAACATTCAACCCATGGCAACCTTAAATGGTGCAACTCGAGACTTGAATTTGTTCTTCATTTCCTTCAGCTTAAGAAATGCTTAGTGAGTTCAGCTTTATTAATTTCCCAACTCCAGCTCTTTGCACATATCATTATAATACTTTACTCTTTCAGAGCTGCACTTTGAAATCTTCTGTCCAACTCCTTAGCTTCCTGCTTTCTTGTCTGTTTCACACAAGTGCAGTAAGAGGCTAGTCTAGAGTATGGCAGGGTCACAGATCTGTCCAGACCCCAGGCTATTATTTTCAGCTGTCTTTCATGCTGTCCTCCAAAAGGGCCACTCAAGCCAGGTTTATATTTAGGAAGCAAGAAGATGAAGAGGGAAGGGGAGGGTGTTCCTTCCCTTTAAGGATATTACATCACAGAACTACATGCATTTGATTGGCCAATTCTTCATTACATCATCATACTTAGTGTTTAGAGTGGAAAATGAAGTATTTATTAACTAAATATTAGCTAAAAACTGAAGTCCATATTACTAAGAAAGAAAGGAACAACAGAATTAATGGCTTATCTAGAAATCGTTGGTTAGTTGAACATTGTAGCTATTTATTACCAAATCCCTTGATTGACATAAGGAATCTTGGCAGTACATTGATTAATTGCTTTTCTGCTAGCTTAACTAAACCCCTCTAAGGGAGCGCTCACAGTATTTTCTGTAGGGAACTGTGCTTTCAATTCAAATGTGGTGTCTCTCTAGAAGTTTCAATCCACCAGAGGTTCCATGAAAGAAAGATACACAACCTCTTCCTGTATGATTTACAGCCTCAGAAAACTCCCTGGAGGGTCAGTTATGAGTTGGTTCTAATTCCATGGTAATGAGTTAGCGTGGGTGATTTAACCAAATTATTCAGTGGCTCCATGAAAGAAAAAGCAGTTTATTTGCTTCTGCAAACATTACAGCCTCAGAAACCTTATAGTGCACTTAAATTCTATTCTCTAGGCTCACTTGGAGTAAAAAATGACTCACCAGCACACAACAGCAATGCAGTAGACATAGCATAGATAGACTAATCATATCAGTGCTTCACTGAGATAATTACTGTAATAATTCAAAGGCAGATTGCCACTATACCACTTTGGCAGGATATCCATGGTTAAGGATCTTGTCTCTCACTATTGTGCTGTAACCATGATGTTCAAGAAAATGGAAATGTAGTTTAAGCAATTTACATTCATTTAGTACCTTCACTCTTGCAAATCCAACAAGAAAGTCTGGGTGATCTGCTTCACAAAACCAGTCAATGAAAATTCTGAGGATCCCAGTGGTGCCTGATTGGCAAGCTATCACAGAGATGGTGCAAGTCTGAGCAGTGTTCTATTTGTTTGTGTATGAAGTTACCAGGAGTAGGAGAGCAACCTGATCACAGTGAACAACAAGTAGTGAGCACCTAGCGTGCATTTCCTCCTTGGAGCCTTGCAGCTATCCTGTGTGGTTTTACAGACTAGAAAACAGAAGAGGTTAAGTACATGATTTACATACAGTCAAGGGGAAAGTCAACACTTATACCAGGTTTTCCGACTCTCAAGTCCAGGTTCTTTCCAAGGGTGACTATTAAGGCAGGAAATAAATCACTCACCTACTTAACAAAATGTCTTTGGCCAAGAGCCAATTACTTTACAAAGGACACTGAGTTTTTCTAGTGACTTGTCTTTTTACATCTGGTTCCCACGTCAATACGATTAAACTCAAAGTAGAAAATTCTCTGTGTGCTAGGCACTGAAGGAACAATGATATCTAAGGCAATCCTCTTTCTCAAACTTCTGTGAATCTAAGCCATTGGCTAGGAAATATGGGTGGTGCAAATAGTTCACATATAAGCTGCTAACTAGAATGTTGTTTTTGTTATGGGCCATTGAGTCGTTTGCGACTCATAGTGACCCTATGTACAAGAGCCCTAAATGCTGTTCTATCCTGTGCCAACCTCCCTGTCTCAAACACATTCATTCCCACCACTCACAGAATTGATCCATCTCATCGAAGGTCTTCCTCTCCTGCACTGTCCCTCTACTCTCCCAAACATAATGTCCCTCTCCAAGGACCAGTCCCTCCTTGCAACATGCCCAAAGTATGTCAGACAAAGCTTCAGAATCCTTGACTCCAGGGAACATTCTGGCTTCACCCTCTCCAGGACAAACCTGTTTGTTCTCCTAGCAGTCCATGGTATATTCAACAATCTTCTCCAGCACCACAACTCAAAGGCATCAATTATCTTTCTATCATACCTATTCACTGTCCAACTCTCCAATACATAGCACGTAATTACAAAGACTATAGCCCAGATCAGGCGCACCTTAGTCACCAGCCTGACATCGCTGCACTTCAGTACTCTTGAGAGGTCCTTCACAGCTGACTTTCCCAATGCAATTCTTCTCCTGATTTCCTGGCTGCTGTTACCAAGAGTGTTGACTGTGGAACTAAGTAAACAAAAACTGTTAACTATCTCAATCTCTTCACCATCCATAGTGATGCTGCCAATTGGCCCAGTGGTGAGAATCTTTGTTTTCTTCATATTGAGCTTCAATCCATATTGAAGACTGGAGTCCTTGACCTTCTGCAGCAAGCGCTTCAGGTCCTCCTCTGTTTCAGCGAGCAGGGTTGTGTCATCTGCATAACACATGTTGTTGACGATTCTTCCACCAATCCTGATGCCACATTCCTCCTCATACAGTTCAGCATCTCAGATGACCTGTTCTGCATACAGATTGAAAAGGTATGGAGACAAAATATATCCCTGACGGACCCCTTTCTTGATTTTGAACCATCCAGTGTCTCCCAGCTCTGTTCTGATGACTGCCTCTTGGTCCAAGTATAGGTTTTGCATTAGCACAATCAAATGTTCTGGGATTCCTATTCTTCTCAGAGTTAGCCATAGATTGTTGTGATCCACACAGTCAAAAGCCTTTGCATAGTCAATGAAGCACAGACAGACAACTAGAATGTTAGAGGCTCGAATTCACCCAAAGGTGCCTTGCCAGAAAGGACTGCTGGTCAAGAATTTTACTCACCATTGAAAATCCTATGGAGAACAGTTTTACTCTGAGACACATGGAGTGACCATGAATTGTCATCATTTAACAAGTGGTGCTGGTGGGCATAAGACATCTATCAAAAGTACAGAACTTTGATCACTGGTTCTTACACTTTCATTGTCATTGTAATGTACCATCAAATCAGAACAAATCCAAGCTGGCCCTCTGGCAGATTATCAGAGGCAGTTAATCACACAGGAGAAGATTACCCATCCTTCCCCCACAGAGCAGCTGATAGATTTGAACCATGTGCCTTTGGGGTTGCAGAGTAGCCCTTGCCAGTAGGCCACCAGAGAAAGCCAGATTCCTTGGGCATAATTTCAATTATATATATATAATGCAAGGTCCAGCTGTGACCTGTGGCAGCACTGCAGGATAGGGCCCTGAGAGAGCCTTCTGGTTGAGGAATGTGACCGGCAGAAAAAGAAGGTATCAAAAGAAGATGGAGTGAATACACAGAATCACTGTATCAAAGAGAATTGGTCAACAATGAAATATTTCCACAAGTACCATATGATCAAGAGCCAACGATAAGGAAGGAAGAAGTTCAAGCTGTACTGAATACATTGGCAAAAAACAAGGCTCCAGGAATCGATGGGATACCAACTGACATGTTTGAACTAACAGATGCAGTTTGCGATGTACTCACCAGTCTATGCCACAAATTTGGAGGACAGCTTTCTGGCCAGCTGACTAGAAGGGATCCTTATTTGTTTCCACTCCCAAGAAAGATTATCTAAAAGAATGTGGAAATTATTGAACAATATTATTACTATCACAAGCAAGCAAAATATTGCTGAAAATTATCCAAAGATGGCTAGAACAGTATACAGATAAATGCAAGTTCAAGCTGGCTTTAGAAGAGACCATGGCATAAGGGATATCACTGCTAATGTCAGATGAATCCTGGCTAAAAGCAGATAATACCAGAAGAATATCTGTTTGTTCTTTATTGATTATGCAAAACATTTGATTATATGGATCATAACAATTTATGGCTAACATTGAGAAGAATGGGAATTCCAAACACTTAATTGTGGTCACTCAAAACCTGTACTTAGGCAAAGAAGCTGTTGCCTAAAAAGAGCAAGAAAACATTGCACAGTTCAAAATTAAGAAATATCTATTCGGGTTAAACACCTATTCAATACTCAATCTGTATGCTGAGCTAATCATTTAAGAAGCTGGTCTATGTGGCATTGGGATCAGAGGAAGACTCATCAACAACCTATGTTATGCATATGACAAAAACTTGACAACTGAAAATGAAGAGGACTTGTGCTTGCTGCAACAGATCAAAGATTACAGCCTTCAATATGGATTACATCTCAAGGTCAAGAAAACAAAAATTCTCACCAGTGGAATTATAGACAACATCATGATAGATGGAGAAAAGATTGAAATTGTCAATGATTTAGACTTACTTGGATCCATAATCAATATCCTTGGGTATTGCCTGGGAAAGTCTGTAGTCAGAGACCTGTCCAAATTACTGAGGAGTAATAATGTCAATTCAAAGATTACAGTACTCCTGATTCAGGCCATAGCATTTCCAATCACTTGTTATGCATCTGAGAGCTGGACATTGAATAAGTCAGACAGAAGTGATGCCTTTGAACTTTGCTGTTAGAGAAGTGTTTTGTCAAAAGAAAAAGCAGGTATGTCTTGGATAAAAAGTACCAGAGTGCTCCTTGAAGGCAATGTAAACAAAGCTTTGTCTCAGTTACTTTGGGCATATTGTTAGGAGAGGCTAATCCTTGGAAAGGGACATCATGCTTTAAAAGATGAAGGATTGGCCAAAGAGGAAGACGACCATCAACGAGATGGATTGAAACCATGACTGTAGTAGTGGGCTAAAGTTTGTCAGAAATGATGAGGATGACACAGGATAGGAACACGGTTCAGATCTGTTGTTCATAGGGTCACTATTTGTTGTATTTGACTCGATGGCACCTAATGACAGTGAAGTCTTATAGACATCAGAATACTTGAGAGTAGGGCCCAGGAGCCCATATTTTTTAAAAAAAAGTATAATGATTCTTAATCTCTCTGCCAAACCCTACTTTTTTTTTCTTTTTTTTTTTTTTTGCTGGTGTGCCCAAATTTATTGAAAATATTACAGCACAGCAAACAGACTCAAACGGCTCCACGTGGTGTTTTGAAATTCATCTCAACTGTGGGCTGAGTGACCTGGAGGTTGGACAGACTGCCAAAGTCCAAGAGTTTCAGCATTTCCTTAGTATCAGGATCTACTTAAATGATCTCCTGATCCAGGGCTGAAACCTCTGTTACATAATTATCTCTCCTTTCTCTCTCCTCCTCCTGCAGCTTAATGGAGATGCCCCTCACAGGCTCTCTCTGAATCCGCTTCATCAGATGTATGACATAGCCTGCTATCTTGTTCCGGAGTTTCTTGCTGTGAATAATGGCGATCTCCTCGCACACGCGCTTGTTGGTGTGGAAATCATTACCCAGGCGCGTGTAGTATTTCTCAATGATAACCCCGGCCGCCTTCTTCACGGTTTTGGTGCGAAAGCGGCCCATGTTGGCAGGTCCTTGGTGAAAGAGAGCCAAACCCTACTTTTTATAAATAGATGCTTTACTATTATAGAGCCTAAGTACTGTTACAAAGTGTTATTGAGCAATTATGAGTCACAGTGACTTTTATGTACAAATAGGACAAAGCACTTTTTGGTGCCATCCTCACAATGGCTACTGTGCTTAAACCCAGTGTTGCAGGCACTGTGCCAGTCCACCTTGTTGAGACGTATCTCTTTACCGAGCACGATTTCTTCTCAGAAAACTGGCTCCTCTTGATACTATGACTAAAGTATGTGAGATGAAGTCTTGCTATCCTCATTTCGAGGGGGCATTACCACCGAGTTGCTAAGAAAGATGTGTTTGTTCTTTTTACAAGCCATCATGTTTTCAATAGTCTTTGCCATTATTGTGATTCAAAAACATTAGTTCTTTTTTGGCTTTTGTTACGCATTTTCCAGTGCATAAGAGAATGGCTTGGGTCACCTTAGTCCTCAAAGTGACATCCTTGCTGCTTATTACTTTTTTTCTTGTTTAAAATTTATTGAGATTTTATTGTTAGTTTATAAATAACTTGGATTTACATTCATTCAGTGTTGTATCCTCATTGTCCCCCTCCCCCCAGTTCATTTTTTCTTTAGAAAAAAAGTTCTTTCATTGTTATGCAGTCCCTCCCCTCCCACAGACCAGTTTACCATGCAGCTCTTATTCTGGGCTCTTGTCACATAATCATCTTTCCTTTTATACAGTTCTCTCCATTGTCCATTTCAATACTGTGTACATTATTTATTCCCTTTTCTTAGATTCCCCCCAATCACTCTGTCAGTCCCGTTTTATAACAATAGCATTGTGCAGTATTTGTCTTTTTGTGACTGAGATATTTCACTCAGCATAATGTCCTCCATGGTCACCCATTTTGTATATTTCATGAGCTCTTTGTTTTTCAGTGCTGCATAATATTCCACTGTGTGAATATGCCACAACTTCCCTCTCCATTTATTTTTTGCTGGACACTTGGGTTGTTTCCAACTCTTTGGTATTGTGAACAAAGCAGCAGTAAACATAGCTATGCATTATGATGACAATTTTCAATACCAACGCCCTGCATCAGTTCTCCTCCATCTCGTTCAACTCTGTGGAAGTAACTCTTAGTGTTTTGGCTGCTTATTACTTAAAAGAGGTCCTCTGTAGCAGATTTGCTTAATGAACTATGTCATTTAATTTCTTGACTAATACTTCTGTGGACTCAAGCAAAACCTTGAAAACATCTATCTTTTCTCCTTTTATTGTAATGCTGCTTATTAGTACAGTTGTGAGGATTTATGCTTTTTTTACTATTACAGTAAATAAAATTACTAGTTTCATAGATTTTTTTTTCCAAAAAGAAGAGTGAACTGGGCGGGGGGCGGTTGGGCAGGGAAAAAAGTGCAACAATGAATGGATATCCAAGTCTCTAAACTTTCATTAAAATTAATAATAATGAAAAAGAAATTTTATAATTATATGTTATTATAGTAGTTGTATACTACCTGTTTCTCTGAGGGGCTCAAATATAGAACACTGTTTACACAATTCTGATGCACAATTAAAATGCCCCTCTGAGAGTGGAACAGCATTTCTTATTCTTTTAATTGTTATAAAAAGAAGTGCTAAAGGGACCATATGATCTTATTTATATTCCATCCAAACTATTAACAATTACTTAGTCTTATAACATCTAGCTATTTTAGATTGGTTATTGAGACAATGGTGGTTCCCTTTTCAAAGTTGCTCGTGGTGACTGCGGAAATTTGAGAGGCACAAAGGCTGTAGTATATCAGCCATCATCTGAACTCAGATTCTCCATAGCCAAGGAACTTTAAATCATAAAGTTAAAATTTTACTTCAGGTCTTTGCCTATTATAATATTATCAATGTGCAATAAATCCACTATGTCTTAAATCTCACTAGAATTATGCTTAACCTTCTCACCCCCTCGGAATTTAGGCTAGCTTTCTTTAGCTTTCTTCCCACTCAGCAGTGAATGGAATGCTCTGAAGATGCACTCTGCTTAATAGACACAACAGCTGCCAAGCAGGCTTACTGGCAACTTATTTAAATTTTTAATCATTATGGCAGAGGAACACAGAAGGAAAGAACTATATAAAATTTCCCACAAGTGTAGTAATAAAAATATCCAAACAGTTATGGAAGAACCAATATAACCATTTTCCATTTTATGGAAATAAGTTTTCCTGGGAACGCTGAATATTTTATATCTTCATTTTGGGGAAAAAAAACCAACCTGACAAACAAACAACTTCTAAGGCATTGGATATATATTTAATTTAGTATGATGATTAACAGATATAAAATTTCCTTTAAAATATTTCCCCATTATAATAAAAAACGTTAAATTAGAACAGGAATTGATTTAGATATCCTAGTCTTATAATTCTTTATGCCAAAAATCCAAGAGTTCTTTTGACGTCTCACTCACATATGCTATTTCTAAGCCATCAGGAAATTCACTCTACCTTTAAAGATATCCGTATTTGATCACTTCTCATCACTTCCACTCTGGTTCAAATTGTCATTATTTCTTTTCTAGAAGAATGGAGAAGCAATCAACTGAAATGGAAACGACTTCAGCTGGAGATGATTGTAGAGGGAACTCTGGTGGTTGTTCTGAATTCACTGCAGTGAGTTTATTGGAGTTGTATTTGGTTCCTAGCAGTTGACTGTGAGAGAGTTCTCGCGGCATTGTGGGTAAGGAGTTGTATTGCTAACTCAGAGCTTCCCAACCAAGATCAACTAGAAGGGCAGGTGATTTGAATTCACTGGCTGTTCCCAGGGAGCAAGATGAGCAGCAATCTCTTCTCATGCTATTTACAGCCTCTATGAACCCTCTGGAAGGTCAGCTATGAGTCATTTCATTCCAACTTGACAGCACATAACAACAATAATATAGGTTCTAAATACTTTCTAATTGCTATCTGTAATCTTTGCACATAACAACAACATCAATATTGAAAAATTATCCATAAACAGATGACTTATTGTTAGATTTCTCACCTTTTATTCTGTTGTTGTTGTTATGTGCCATCGATTCACTTATGACTCATAACAACCCTATGTACAAGAGCTCTAAACGTCGTTCTATCCTGTGCCAACCTAGCCATCCCAAACACACTAATTCCCACCACTCCAGTAACAGAATCGATTCATCTCATCGAAGGTCTTCCTCTCCTTTGCTGCCCCTCCACACTACCAAACATGATGTCCCTCTCCAAGGACCAGTCCCTCCTTGCAACATGCCCAAAGTATGTCAGACAAAGCTTCAGAATCCTTGACTCCACGGAGCATTCCAGATTTACCTTCTCCAGGACAAACCTGTTTGTTCTCCAAGCAGTCCATGGTATATTCAACACTTTTCTTCAGCACCACAGCTCAAAAGGCATCAATTATCTTTCTATCATCCCTATTCACTGTCCAACTCTAGCATGTAATTGCGAAGATCAGGTGCACCTTAGCCTCCAGCCTGACATCGTTGCTCTTCAGTACTCTTGAGAGGTCCCTCACAGCTGACTTACTCAATGCAATTTGTCTCTTGATTTCCTGGCTGCTGTTACCAAGAGTGTTGATTGTGGAGCCAAGTAAACTAAAACTGGTAACTATCTCAATCTCTTCACCATCCATAGTGATGCTGCCAATTGGCCCAGTGGTGAGAATCTTTGTTTTCTTGATATTGAGCTTCAATCCATATTGAAGACTGCAGTCCTTGACCTTCTGCAGCAAGCACTTTAGGTACCCTCCGTTTCAGCAAGCAGGGTTGTATAATCTGCATAACGCAGGTTGTTGGTGACCCTCCCACCAATCCTGATGCCATATTCCTCCTCGTACAGCTCAGCATCTCGGATGATCTGTTCTGCATACAGATTGAAAAGATATGAAGACAAAATATATCCCTGACGGACCCCTTTCTTGATTTTGAACCATCCAGTGTCTCCCAGCTCTGTTCTGATGACTGCCTATTGGTTCAAGTATAGTTTTTGCATTAGCACAATCAAATGTTCTGGGATTCCCATTCTTCTCAGAGTCAGCCACAGCTTTTTTCCTCCTCACCTTTTATTCTAGAGACCTGGATTCATTCCTAGGCCACTGTACCTCAGGCATGCTTGCCACCTATCTGAAGTGGACCTTTGTTTGTTGTAACGATATTGAACAAAGATGAAGAAAGATCTGGAGAATTCTGAATATTAGCAATTGATAACATTTGAATGACAATAGGCTGGTTTGCAAATGATCGTGGAATAGTGCAGGGTCAGGAAGCTTTCTAAACATTATGAAAAGCAGGTTTCTAAAGCAGTGCTAACTGTTCATACATGGGGTCACGATGAGTCAGAGCAACTTAACGGCAGTAACACAATATCTATAACGACATAACGAACCCATAGCCATGTGAGAGTACTGAAAAAATTTGTAAATCAAAGTTGCTGTAATACTTTATTCCTTTTTAAAAATATTTTTTATTGGGAAAAACATATTAGGGGTACAAGGAGGTGAAGGTTGGGGGCAGAAGGGTGAGGATGGGCCAGGATGCAGTTGCAGAGCTGCACAGTTTGGTCGGTGGGGGGAGCAGGTGAAG
>NW_006399755.1:26264633-26265896 GCF_000299155.1 Elephantulus edwardii
TCGCTACTACCGCAGCTCACCACACTGTCTCTGCCTCTGCCGCCATCTTGGATCTCTCAATACTTTATTCCTTTAGAAAAGGCGAAAACTTGCTTGTTAAAGATTATTGTCCTGAATTTAAAAAAAAATTAGTGCTATTCACTGCAGGAATTTTGGATAATTTAAGAAATTATAAAGTAGTGTTAGTAACCATTAGTTTTTCCACCCAGAGATAAACTTCTATATATCTTTCCTCTTTCTCATCCTCATGAGTTATTTTTAACATATAATTTTGTTATTATAAATATATGCAGCAAATATATATTATAAATATATGCCAGCCCAATAGCTGTTACATGCACAATTCAATGATGCTGAATGATTGCTCTTGTATTTCATTCTCCTTAATCTATCAACATTAATATAAACTCAGTACTCTTCAAGCAAAACTCCCCCTTTTCTGCTCTATCCTAGCCCTAGTAACCTCTAATTGGTTATGATTTCTATACATTTACTTATTTCAAATGGGAGATCATGTAGTTTTGTCTCAGTGATGATATACGTGGTGACTTAAAGAATATATATATATATATTCATCTATGCCTAGCAGAATGTGTAAATTGTCAAACAATATCATTAATATTGCATGCAAGCAAAATACTACTAAAGATCATTCAAGATGTCTAGAACAGTACACCAAGAACTTCCTGAAATTCAGGCTGGATTTAGAAGAGGCTGTGGTATCATTACTGATGTTAGATGGATACTGGCTCAAAGCAAAGAATACCAGAAGAACACCTATTTGTGCCTTATTGACTATGAAGGGCATTTGACTATGTGGATTGTAACAAACAATGGCTAACATTGAGAAGAATAGGAATTCCAGAATATTTAACTGCACTCGTGTGAAACTTGATAGGTGACTGGAATGCAAAAGTTGGGAACAGAGAACATGATTCAGTAGTTGGAAAATAAGGACTCGGTGACAGAAATGGAGCTGGAGAGAGGATGATTAGATTTTGCACAATCAATGACTTATTCATTGCAAATACGTTTTTTAGAGACATAAACACAGGTTATATACATGGATTTTACCTTATGGTATGCATAGGAATCAGATTAATTACATCTTTGGAAAGAACCGTTGGAGAAGCTCAATATCAGCTGTGAAAACTAGGCCAGGAGCTGATTGTGGAACAGACCAACAACTACTCATATGCAAGTTCAAGCTGAAGCTGAGGGAAATTAAACAAAGTGCACGGGAACCAAAATATGACTTTGAGT
>NW_006399755.1:26267705-26278213 GCF_000299155.1 Elephantulus edwardii
GCTTGGTAGGGTGGAGGGACAGCACAGGAGGGGAAGGCCCCCTATGAAGTGGATTGAGTCAGTGACTGGGGTAGTCGGGATGGGTGTATCAGAGACGTTGCAAGTGGCACAGGACAGAGCAGAGTTTAGGTCTGTTGTACATAGGGTCGCTATGAGTCGCAAGCAACTCGACGGCACATAACAACAACATGTGAAACTTGAATCGAGACCAGGAGACTGTTGTGTGAACACAGCAAGAGAACAATTGTTATTGTCCTTATGTAGTGTTGAGTTGCCTGTGACTCAGTGATGCTATGTACTATAGCTCTAAAGACTGCCCTATCCTGAGCCAGTCTCACTGACTCTGACACACTGACATTGTTTAAAATTAAGAATGGTGGGCATCATGGTTGTATTCTTTCGCCATGCCAATTTAATCTATAATAATAAGCAAATTACTTGAGAAGCTGGACTCTGAAGAAGAATGTCGCGTCAGGATTGAAGAAAGACTTCAATAACCTACATCATGCAGATGACATAATCTTGCTTGCTATAAGTGAGTAGGACTTAAAGCCCTTGTTGCAGAAGTTCAAAGAATACAGCCTTTGCTATGGCTTTCACCTCAACTCAACTCTGGGCTAATAGGCAGTAGTATGATAAATGGAGAAAAGATTGAAACTATCAGCAACTTCATCTTACTTGCATCCACAGTCAATACTTTTGGGCCCAACAATCAGGAGATTGGGAGATGAATTGCATTGGAAAAATCTGCAGTTAGCGGCCTGCCCAAATTACTGAGGAGCAGTGATGTCAGTTTGAGGACTAGGGTGCACCTGATTCAGGCCATGGTCGTTTCAGCGATGAATAAGAATGACAGAAGAATTGATGCCTTTGAGCTCTGGCATTGGAAAAAGTACTAAATATCCTAAGGACTGCCCCCAAACCAAAGAGATATGTCTTGGAGAAGGTGCAGCCGGAGTGCTCCTTGGAGGCAAAAATAACAAAGCTTCATTCCCGCTTACTTTGAGTATGTTGCTGGGAGAGGCTTTTCCCTATAGAATTTCATCATGCTTGGGAAGATACTAGATTGGCAAAAGAGAGTATGACCAGATAGATTATTTGACACAGTAACTGCAGCAATGGGGTCAAGTATGTTGTAGATTGTGAGGGTGGCACAGGTAGGGAAAGGGTTCAGAGCTGTTGTTCATAAGCACCTAACAACAATAACAGTGGTTCTAAATACTTTTAATTGCTGCCTGAAATATCTTCAGTATATGATCATGTTATTATTATTATTATTAATAAGTTCCAGTTTTAATCATGAATGCAGGTTCTTCCCACACACCCAAGTCCTTTATCATCTCCTCTTCCCCATCTACAGTCACACTCAACTAGTTTCACAGCTTTAAACATTACACATATGCTGATAACATCCATGTTTATTTATGAATCCAGGGTTCTGTTTTCTCCGGGCTTGTATACCAAATTATCTCTTCACCAGTCTTAACTCCAGGTCAGTCAAAACCTTGACATCATCCCAGACTCTTCTCTCTCACATTTCATATCCAGTTTCTCAAGATATTCTGTTGACTCAACCTCCAAAATATGTCACATTTTGCCATCTTCACTGCAAGCTACCTTGGGTCAGAATCTACAGCAAAGAACTACAACAATCTCAGTTTAAGATCTCATCATTCTGCCTGGATTATGTCGACAGTAGTCTATTATATATTATCTATGAAGAACAACAGTGCCATGGAGACTAAAATGTGTCTGATCCAGGCCATGGTCTTTGTAATTACTTACAGTGCATCTGAGAACTGAGAATAACTAAGGATAATAGAAGAAGGATTGATGCCTTTGAGTTGTGGTGCCGGAGAAAAGTGTTGAACATATCATGGGCTGCCAGGAGAACAAACAAATTTGTCCTGGAGAGGGTGAAATCAGTTTGCTCCCTGGAAGCAAGGATTTTGAGGCACCGCCTCACATACTTTGGGCACATGGCCAGGAAGGACCAATCCTTTGAGAGGGACATCATGCTCGGAAGAGTGGAGTGACAGCAGAGGAGAAGACCCAGAATGAGATGGATTGACTCAGTGACCGGGGCAATGGGATTAGGTCTGTTAGAGACTATGAGATTGGTGCAGCAAAAGGAAGCTTTCCAAACTAATGTATGAGTTGCAGGCCACTCAGTGGCACACAACAACACCAAAAATAACATATTAGGTCCAGATTTATTCTTTCCTAAGTTAACTCATTTCACTCTGCTCCAAATCCTAAACTGACTCTTCATCTCACTCAGTAAAAGCCCAAGTTCTTAAAATAAATAATGAGGCATTACATAATTGGCCCTTCCCCTACTTCCCTTTTCTTATCTCTCTAACCTTTTCACTTTCCTCTCACTTACTAATTTTGTTCCAACCAAACTCTTCCAGCTACTCTTTGTTATTTCTTGATTGAAAACGGCATCCATGATCCTACAGTGCGGTCTGTTGGCTATAGCTTCCGCCTAGGAAAACTCTTTCCACAGATAGTCACATGGCCCTCATTTCTTTCAAGTCTTCGTTCAAATGCCTCTTTCAAAGGCTTGTCCTAGACTGTCCTGTTCCTGTAAGTTGCATAGCACCCTTGGGTCCTTCTTCCCCTAATTCTTCACTTCCCCTCCCTCTTCCATTTACACTTACCATGTTCTCACATGTACATACGTTTCCCTCCCACTTATTTTCTCTTACCTCCACCAGAATATAAGTTCTAGAAGGGCTGAGATGTTTCTTTCTCATGTTCACTGTTGTGTCCAAATTCCTGGCATAGTGCCTGGCACATCCTGTTCTCAATGAAGAGATGTTGACTCAAGATAGTACCACATTCTCTATTGCACATGACATTTTTACAAAAATAATTTTCTCTATTTTGAATCTAAAATATTTGTCAGTAATGTGTTTACTGACACCTCTTTGCCAATATGTATCCTGAACATTTTATTTTTACTTTGAGAGTGTTAAAACACATGAGTTAGTGCATATTTAAATCTGTATGTCAAAAAAAAGCTCACTTTCTCATTCAGACCTTTTACTGTGTACTTTGCTTGTTTGAAAGGCTTCTCTCTCGTTTGCAAAATTATTAGTCATCCTTAAGATCTTAACTTGAAGATCATTTACCAGGCAGACCTCCCTGACTCCTAGGGTAGCTGCAGGTTATTTGCTCTCCAGTCAGCTCTCTGTCCTTCCTTTGTTATCATGCCCTGTGGTCGATGTTGTTAGGTGTCATTGAGTCAAGTATGACTCATAAAGGACCTATGAACAACAAATCTGAACTCCATCCTATCCTGTGCCATTCTCACTATCTCTGACATACATGAGCCCATTGTTACAGTCTCTGTGTCAATGCATCACATTGAAGATCTTTCTTCCTCTCTTTTGCTGACCTTCCATCTGTCCAAGCATGATGTCATTCTCCAAGAAATAGCTGTTCCTAACATGCCTAGGAGCTCTGATGGCAGCCTACTGGCAAGAAGCTGTGCTGCAATACCAAAGGCATGCACTTCAAAGCTACCAGCTGTTTTGCGGAAGGATGAACAATCTCTTCCAATGTGATCAAGTGCCTCTAAAAATCTACAGGAGAGTCAGCTGTGTGTAGGTTCTGACACAATGGGACACGGCAATAACAAACAACAACGACATGACCAAAGTATGTGAGATGAAGCTTCATTATCTTTGCCTCCAAGGAGCAGTCTGGCTACAAGACATACCTTTTCGTTCTTTTGGATATCCATGGGATATTCAGCACTCTTCTCTATGCCTGAATTAGGCACTTCCTAGTCTTCAAATTGAGATCATTATTCCACAGTAACTTGGACAGGTCCTTGACTACAGTCTTTCCCAGGGCAGTATGTCTCCTAATCTCCTGACTGCTGGTTCCATGGGTGTTTGTGGATTTAAGTAAGATTAAGTTGTTGAAGGTTTCAATCTTTTTCCCATCTATCATGATTTGTCTATCAATCCAGTGGTGAGAAATTTTGTTTTGTTGACATTGAGATGCAGTCCATAATGAAGGCTGTATTTGTTGGCCTTCTGCATCAAGTGCTTCAAGTCCTTTTCACTTTCAGCAAGCAAGATTGTGCCATCTGCATAATGTAGGTTGTTGATGAGTCTTCCTGTCTTCATGATACTATGTGCAAAGGTTAGTATAGCAAGATTAATCAGGTCAACATAATCTTAAATGTTTAATCAGCTATGTAAGTCCATACTTTGTATTAACAGCTCCATCTGTGACAACATTCCTCAATTCTTCTGTGGCCTGTGGGTTTGATGATTTGCTAGAATGTTTTCCAGAGATTCATACCCTTCAGGGAAGTGCCTCATGTGATTGTAGGTATGCAGGCTGGGTTGGTTTTTGTTTGTTTGTTTGTTTGTTTTTTTAGAAACTGGTGAGTGAGCAATGGGCTAGGCTGGATGCAGCAGATGCTTAAACAGTCCCACTGCCACTCCTGTGTTGGTGTTTACACACACACACACACACACACACACACACACACACACACACACTCTATCTCTCGGTGTAGAGAGTGCACTCTTTATATAGATCCTCCAGCTGTTGATGATTTGTGAGAACATGCTGATTTGCTAGACCATGTGTCTGCAATTAAGGTAGTTGGAGACCAGAAGGGGCTAAAGTAATTGCTAAGGAAGGCCAGCTTTAGGCTAACACCTCAGCCCCACTCCCTGGCTTTCCTAGACACTATTTCTCATTATCTAAAGGATCAGTCTTCCTCTTACCATAATCTATGTTGTTGTTGTTTGTTGTTATGTGCCGTCAAGTCGTTTGCGACTCATAGCGACCCTATGTACAGCAGCCCTGAACCCTGCTCTATCCTGTGGCAATCTCATTGCCTCTGACACACCCATCCCGATTACCCTAGTCACTGAATCAATCTACTTCATAGAGGGTCTTCCCCTCCTGCGCTGTCCCTCTACCCTACCAAGCATGATGTCCTTCTCCAAGGACCTGTCTTTCCTTGCAACATGTCCAAAGTATGTCAGACGAAGCCCCAGAATCCTTACCTCCAAGGAGTAGCCTGGTTTAACCCTCTCTAGGATGAATCTGTGTGTTTTCTTGGCAGTCCATGGTACATTCAATACTCTTCTCCAGCACCACAGCTCAAAGGCATCAATTCTCCTTCTATCCTCCCTAGTCATTGTCCAACTCTCTGATGCATAACAAGTGATTGCAAAAACCATGGACTGTATCAGGGGGACCTTAGTCTCCAGAGAGACACCGTTGCTCTTGAGTACTTTAGAGAAGTCACTAACAGCAGACTTTCCCATCACAATACATTTTTTATTTCCTGGCTGCTGGTGCCAAGAGTGTTGACCGTGGAGCCGAGCAAATTGAAGCTGTGAACAATCTCAATCTCTTCACCATCCATCCTGATGCTACCGATTGGTCCAGTGGTGAGAATCTTTGTCTTCTTGACATTGAGCCTCAGTCCATACTGAAGGCTGCAGTCCTTGACCCTCTGCAGTAAGTGCATGAGGTCCTCCTCAGTTTCAGCGAGCAGGGTTGTGTCATCTGCATAACGCATAACCATAATCTATATTTACGGAAATAGGTAACCAAGCTGCTTTACTCCTTATATACTCCTTAATACCTCCTATTTTAGATAGCCCAGTCTTATCAAACCAGTACTCTGAGGAGATAAAGATATCTTTTTCTCTGAAGAATCTTCCATTAAAGTTGAATCTTCATATATAAATGAAGATCTAGTCCAGAGTATAAAACACAGAAATCAACACTAGCTTACAGAATAAAATGTCTTCTCATCTAGTTGGGTTCTGGTCAACATATTACCAGCCATTCTTGGCTAGGTCCAAATGTGACACTCAGGTGCCCACACTTCTTCCTGTGTTTCAGACCAACTGGCTCTCTTACTCAACTTTAGCCCCACATGGGCCAAGTCAGTATATCATACTAGGGATCTACAAATCAGTAACCTTTATTCATTTATCCATTCATCATGCTAAGTGGATGGTGTTGAGGGAACAAGTTACTTACTGTGTGTCTCCCACTTCCACTCATTAAGTGGACCTATGTGGTCACTATGAGTTGAATATATTTGCCAACTTTCTTTACTTTAAAATCCTGGATAGGGAGTTCTGATGCTTCTTCCTTCATCTCATCAAGTAGACCAAAGTGGTTTTTACCTTGCCTCAGTTCCATTGCAAAAGTCTCTCTTTTTCTGCTTATTCGCCTGTAAATGTAGTTCTCCTCAGAGTACTGGGTGGGGCTCTTTCTATCTTAAGCTTAGCTTCACACTCTATACCAAATTCTGCTCCTGTAAGCATTCTTTTAGGGCAGATTTTCCCTTTTTGAATACCCAAATAATATCCAACTGGCTTGCATCTTTTCCTCTAATTACAATACGGCCCACCAAAACCCTTAATCATTTTTTTGCAATATTTGTCAACATAACATTGTTACATACAAAGAGAGGGAAAGCAATGCACGTAGACTTTTTAAAGAAAATCTCAGATTCATCTTCATTAATCTTTCTACTCTTTTGTCTCAGGCTATAAAGCAGCTTCTTAACTTTTCTTTCTACCTTAGTAATAGCAAAAGTAACCTTTTCAGGTTTTCTTTCCCACTTTTTAGAAACAAAAATAACTATTTTAATTGTACATCTTCCCAAGCTCCACATTCACAAAACCAAACCAAGTTTGTGTGAGTTTGAAACAATAAATCCCTCTAATGCCTATTGCCTAGGGAGTTTAGAATGGACATAAGGGCACAGGCCGTGAGCATCTCTCTGAAAGGACTAGAGGGAGTGAGGATAGTATAGCCCCTCAGTGCCCCAGAGCAGAAAGCAGATAGAGCCTGGAGCTCAGCCCCATGGTGCCTCTGGAGCCGCACCAGCAAGGGTTCATTTATTCATTCTTGACTCACAGACTCCCAGTTGTGGTGCTGAGAATGGAGTTTATTAAGGAGGAGAGTTGGAGAGTGGGGGAGCCAAGAATATCACCCAATGCAAATCCAGGGTTTCGCCCAGCAGTCCTATGGCACAGTTCCTCAATTAGTCCAGGCTCTGGTTTGAATTCAGGAACACAAATTCAAGAAGCTTTTGGTTTCCTCAGTCATTCAGCAAGGTTTGCCTCAGAGCAGTTGTAAGTCAGCTAAGGCAGATGGAGATCACCAGGCGACTAAGGTAATGACTAAAAAAAAGCCAACTTTTGGCTAACACTGCACTTCCTCTGATTCTAAAACCAGATTTTTCTTCGTAGAGTTTAGCTTGTCAAATAATTTTTTCAGCATCCAGCTTGAATAAGTATGGAAAAAGGACACATCCCTTACACACACATTTCTTAATTTTTAACTATGTAGTGTTCACACTTCCATATAATTGGTACATGCTGGTCAACGTTATTGTTGTTAGGTGCTGTTGAATTGGGTATGACTCATAACAACCTTATGGACAGCCTGAACCCTGAACCCTGCTCTGTTTTGTACCATCCTCATCATCTCTGATACACTAGAGCCCATTGCTGAAGTCACCACATCAACCCATCTCATTTGGTGTCTTCTTCTCTTTCATTGACTCTCTGTCTTTCCAAACATGTTATCCTTTTTTCAAGGAATAGCCTTGTCTAACCTCATGTCCAAAGTTTAAATAATGAAGCTCCAAGGAGCACTGTGGCTGCACTTTTTCCAAGACCTATGTATCTGTTTGCTCTTTTGGTAGTCCAAAGGATATGGAGTTAGGAGCAGAATAACTGGGTAAATCAGTCATAGAAGGAGGCTGGATGGAAGGAGTGTTGAAGCAGATGCTAATGAGATAAGGAAGGTCTGAGAATTATATTAGTCAATGGAAGGTAAAGATCCATGAAAGGAACCAGTCAATCAAAACCAGGGAACCAACACCATTGGTTATGACAATGCATAGTGTTTTACATGCATGTGTGATGCCAAGAACAATACCTTGGAACTGCCCACTAAATCATCCCATTGGCCCAGACTTAAGCTTAGAAACAAATCCAAACGCAGGCACCAGTCTGTTATAACAATCCACACCACATATGAAGAAGGGTTTTTTCTTTCCATATTTATTTCTGGAAGACTGGCCCATATCACTCTATGGGACATATATTTTCTAATAAAATGAGCTTTACTTCCCCTCCATTCCTGTATCATTACCTTTCCTCTTGTGTGTTTTAATCAGAACTCAGCTTATGCTGTCATTGTTTTTGAGCAAATCATAACCAGGCCAAACCTAGGAAACTCATCCATTACCTGGTCTTTCACCTGACAAGACATTCACTGCACATGACAATCATAACCACTAAAGTCTGTCTTCTCATTTCATCATAAGTCCTATTACAGTACAACTTGTTCTTTTTTCTTTTTTTAAAAAAAATTGTTGCGGCCCTCCTTGCCATTCCTGTAATGCCTGCTTCGTAGGAAGTGTCACATGGAACCTCTTAGCCTCAGCATCTAGAATTCTGTGATCAGAGTCTTTTAGATAAGAATTGTGTATATACCCCATTTCTTTGGAACCATCAGCCCTCAAGAGCTCAGCATCATGGCTTCTGTTGTATCGCAGCTGCTGCTGGTCCTCGTGTCTCTTCTTGTGGTGCTGCCCGTCGTTGAAGCAGTTGAAGCAGGGGAGGCCATTGCTCTCTTCTTAGGTGTGGTTCTCAGCATCGCAGGCATCTGTGCTTGCCTAGGGTTGTATGCACGAGAGAAGTGGACAGATGTGACTTTGAAGGATCTCCTGAGTCACACCTCACCCTTCAAACCCCATTACTCCCAGTGGAAGTTAAAACTGTTCTTTGATATCTGACAGTTTCTAAGAAAACAGATAGCAGATAGGGTTGTTTCACTTCTTAAATGTCTGCCTCTACCTGGGAACAGATTAATGTATGTCCCATGGGCAATGATGTTTTCTTCACATCAGATATGCACACTACAGTTAGTATTTGCTGATTAGGAAGGAGGGGCAAGAAATGACTATGGTATATGAGATGGTAAAAAATTAATGCATCTTGATTCCATGTTTGATCAATTTCTGACTGCAAAAGTTGGTAAAAATCTTCTGCTTCCTCTTCTTTGACTCTAGTTGTTGGTACATATATTTGAATGATAGTGGTATTCACTGGACTTCCTTGCATGCGTATGGATATTATCCTGTTGCTCACCACATTGCATTTCAGGATAGATCTAGAAATGATTTTTTAAAATTATGAAACCAACCCCATATTTTCCTCACCTTTTCATCTCCAGCATAGTAAATCATATAATCATCTGATTCAAAATGTCCCATGCCAAGCCACCTCATTTCGCCAATACCCAGTATGTCAATATTTGTGTTCTATTTCTTTCTTAACAATGTCCAATTTTCCTATATTAATGCTCCTCACATTCCACGTTCTAATCACTAGTGTCTCCTTAGCTGTTTCTCTTTCTCCGTGTTTCCATTTCTAAGATCTCAGTTTCAATTGCCATGTCTGTTAGTCTAAATGATAATCTAAGTGTGCTCTATTGTACATAGGATTTTTGAAGGCTTGTAATTTCAGAAGTGGATGGCCAATCCTTCTTCCTAGTCTGTCTCAATTTTTAAATATATTTAATAATATCTGACAGACAAGTATTCTACAGAAAAGAATAGATGAAAGACATTTACCAATTAGAAAGACCAATATTCAATGTCTGCCCACTGGCTACATGTTTCGTTGGTTTGGGGTTTTGTTTGTTTTAAATCCACCCTTTCCCTACTCCATCACCAACCTTTCCTACTTTTGCTTACAACATTCAACACCCGTCTCCCATTGACCAGAGCCTGATGTGATGTCCTAAGTCTCAAGCAATCAGGATTTCTCTGATTCTGACCATATCATGCTGCTGTCAGTCTCTTATGATGCGGTCAGTATGACTTCAATTTAAAGTTCTTGAGTACAACTGTCATGTACAGCTCTTTTCCTGGAAGATGCTGAGAAAAAGGCCTCTTAAACTTCCACTCCAGGATTGACTTCTTGTGGGTTAATACCACTTGTCTTCCGTTCGCAGCCTGGTGCTGATGCAAGCGGATGGCTTCCCAGTAGAGAGAATGTGTCCTCCAGGACCAGTGTACAACTTTTGCTTCTTGGCTTGAGGGCCACAGGCCCGAGGGCCCAAAACTAATTCTCTGGCAAATGGCGTCCTTGGGGCCCCTCTCCTTTCTTTCCGTGGGGTGCCTGAATGAGGCATGGAAATGAGGAAAGCTCAGCCTCTGTCCTTGTCCTGGATTCCCAAAACAAGTTCTCTGGCAAATTGCGTCCTCAGAGGCTCCTTTGCTGTCTTTCCGTGGGGTACCTGAATGAGGCGTGGAGATGAGAAAAACTCAGCCTCTGTCCCTGCTCTGGATTCCCAAAACTAATTCTCTGGCAAATGGCATCCTTGGGAACAGGGAAGAAGGATCAGTAGCTGAAAAACCGGGCTCAGTGAGAGAAATGAGGCTGGAGATAGAATGATAGAGTTCTGCACATTCAATAATTTATTCATTG
>NW_006399755.1:26280443-26289298 GCF_000299155.1 Elephantulus edwardii
GACTCAATGGTACATAACAACAACCACAACATATGAGATGGGGAAGAAGGGGCCTGTTGTCCAGAAGTCTAGGAAATCGCCATTGTTTAATTAGAACTCCTGCATCTTGGCTCATGAAGGACTCTTCTCCAATTTTTTGGGGGTTGTGTTATTCTCTAATTCCTATTGAACTTCTATATGAAACTCACTCACTGCCATTAATGCGGTTCTGACTTCTGGTAGCCACTTTCCAGTTTCACAAGCTGTAAATCCTACTGGAAGGACATAGACTACCTTTTCCCCAGTGAGTGGCTGGTGGAGTCAAACCACAGGAGACAAGGATGCTGAGTAAACCACTAAGAAACCAGAGTGCTAGACGACCACCGGGTGAAATTTTGTCAATCAAATATCAAAACCTTTATTTCTTTGGAAGAAAAAAGTTTAGAAAATTTACACAATGTATCTAACATTAAAATGGAGGGGGAAAATGAATGTTAAAAGACTATATTAAAATGGAGAAAAGATTTATTGCTTAAAATTTTAAAAATTTTCTATTGATTAATTCATCCATGGTGAGAAATGCTATATTAAACACAAAGCCATTATGCTGGAAAAAAAAATTGTTGGGTGTTTCATTCATGTACACTGCTTTGGTTTTTGGTTTTTTATCCTCAATCAACCCACCAAACACTGCAAGCCCATAATTTCCTCCTTCCTCACCCTTAATCCCCTTGCCACCTTGTCTTTCCTCTTTGGATATTCATACACATCTTACCGGTTATCCTTCTGTTTTTAAAACAATGGTTTTCTACACTATTTGTCCTTATGCATCTGAGTAAGTTCACTCAACATAATGCTCTCTAGTCTTCCCTATGTCATGTTTTTCAAAATTATTGCTCTTGAGTGCCACATAGTATTCCATCGTGTGGATAGACCACAGTCGTTTGTTGATGGATATTTGTGCTTTTTCCATGTTCTTGCTGTTGTGAATAATGCTGCTGTGAACATTGGTGTACAAAATATCTGTCTATCAGTTCTATTTTCCTTGGTGTATATTCCTAGGCAGTGGAATTGCTAAGTCATATGGAATCTCTATGCTTAGCTTTTTGAGGAAATGCCAAATTGCCATTCAGAGTAGTTGTACCATTTTATAATCTCATCAATAGTGTATGAGAGTTCCAATCTCTCCACATCCTCTCCAACCTTCATTGCTTGTTGTCCTATTAAGGTGAATTTGTCCTTTTCACTGGTTTATATTTTCCTAGTGCTGAGCACATGATGTGGCAAATGATGATAGTCCGTGATATTTTCATTATGTATGCTACTGCTATTGTTGTTAAATGCCGTCGGGTCGTAGATGACTCATAGTGACCCTATGAACAAAAGACCTGAACAATTGTATAACTTTCATCGTTTCTCCCAGTTCATAGGGTTTCCAGAGGCAAGCTGTTTCAGAAATGGATACCACTCCTGCTTCCAAGCTTGGGGAGCTCCACCAAACACTGTACACCATGGGTAACCACTATGACATTTGACACATCAGTGTCACAGCATCACAGCAACCATGAGTTACCTGTACAGCAAATGGACAGGCCAGTGTTATACCATATAGAAGAATGTTTGACCAAAAACAATTAAAACCAAACCTGAGGGTTGCAGATTAATATTACCCACCTTTGACTTGGTAGCATAACTTTATTTCCATCAGGCCCACAGAGCTCTCTCTATGTACATCATGATGTATAGAGAAATTTAATGCAAATATTAACTCCCAACTTACTTGAAGAAAATACAAGTCTATTTCTCAATGAGTTAAAGGTGTATTTAATACAGTTGTATGGCTGTGCTTCACAGGGCTTCCCTCTCATTTCAATGGATTCTATCAACTTCTTTCTCCAGGCTTATGTAACTGTATAAACTGTGGTAGACAGTTCCAAATTAGAAACTGAATCCATAAATTAACAACTTGACATTGCAAGTTGAAGGCAGCCCATTAAACAAGTTTCAGAGTCTTTTAAGTGTTTTATTTAAATTTAGTAGGTTACAAAACTGCTTAAAGACTTCACACTGTCACAACATTCAGTAAGCTATTAATGCAAGTGGTTTCTCAGCTTTAAAACATATGCTCTCATTTCTGATGTAAGATTTTTGGAGTTGTTAGAAACTTTAGAAATTTGACCTGGTTTCATCATTTTAAAATCCTCTAAACTTTTACAATGCATTCTATTTATATACTCTCTCTCTCTCTCTCTCTCTCTCTCTCTCTCTCTCTCTCTCTCTCTCTATATATATATATATATATATATATATATATATATATTTTTTTTTTTTTTGTCCTGTTACCTTGGGAGCAAAAGATTCAACTCAAGTAACTGCACTTTCTCCAACTCATCAGGATTTGTGTGAGAGAGTTGAACTGCATACTGTGGTTGTTTGTAGAATGTCTGAACAAAGCAATAATGAATTCTAGAAAGTGCTATTGTGTTACTTATACGTATTTTTACTTTTACATATTGATTGCATTATTTTCCTTTGATGAAGAACTTCCTATACTTTTCAAATGAAGATTTTTGCCTCTTAGCAATTAAGGTGAGGTATTTAGCTATGCCTAACTTTTAATTTGCAAGTGAATTTAAAAGCCAAAAAATTTACAGTGAAATTGAACAAAAGATGACACTTCCCAGATCATATATATTGAACATTATTTTTTCTCTAGGAAGATTGAAAAGGTGCCTTAGAAATATTCTTTTCAATAACCCTGATTTATTCTTATTAATTATTAAATAGGAAGCTATAGCAAATAGGAGTAAAGGCACAGCAATGCATCATTCATTATTTCTAGCTGTCATCAGCAAGCATGCATTGAGTACCAACCATATATCCTAAACTGAGCTAAATGGTGGAAACCAGAGGTGATAAATACATTCCTTGTCCTCACATATTAATATTTTTCTGAAGCCCACATAATAACATAGGTTTCTGTCTTCATGTTACTAAAGATATTTGTATTAGTTAGACCACTTTTTTCAAGAGATAAGAATGAAAAATTCTTTACAGAATGCATGATACTTCATGGAATCTAAGAACAATGATGCAAGGCTTCAGAAAGGAGGGGAAGTAGGATAGCATACATCACAGGCACCAAAAGGCCCTTTCTTGTTCTCTCACCTCTCTTTCCCAGCATTTTGGCTGCGTTCTATTCTGCTCTGAAGATTATTTTCTCAAGACAGCACTTCCAGGAGAATGCAATTTAAATGGCTCAGTTTATGCCAGATGCTCATGTATAGACAAATTCAATTGTTGCCCAACTAGCAGGATAATTGTGTACACTCCTGTGTCTTAAGGGTTACCTTCATAGCTATTACAGATTGAACTGTGTTTCCCCAAATCCTGATCTCTCTGTCTCTATAACCATTTAAGAACGAGTTAACTTTGTCATGTCAGTGAGGCAGAGTTAGGGTTGAGTATATCTTGAGTTAAGCTCTTTTGATGTGTAAGAGAAATTAGGCAAGAAGTTTCTCAATTAATAAGGATGACAGAAGAAAAATTGATGAGCTATAGTGTTGAAGAAGAGTCCTAAATATCTTTTTTGGACTGCCAAAAGGACAAACAGGCATGTCTTGGAGAAGGTGCAGTCAGAGTGCTTCTTGAAGGCAAAGATAGCGAAGCTTCATCTCACATACTTTGGGCATGTTTTTAGGAAAGGCTATTCGTTGGAGAGAAGCACCATACTTTGGAAATAGAGAAGAAGAGGAAGACCCTCAACCAGTTGTATTAGCACAATGGCCACAAAAATGGGCACATGTATCAGTTCTACTCTGCTCCACATGGGTTTCCATGTATCAGACTCCCTTCAATCCCGATGTCTGCCCCACTTTACAACAATGACACTATGCAATATTTGTCCTTTTGTGACTGAGATGTTTCACTCAGCATAATGTCCTCCAGGGTCATCCATTTTGTGTAATATTTCATGAATTCCTTGTTTCTTAATGCTGCACAGTATTCCATTATGTGGTAGAGAAGTTGGAACCCTTGTTGGTGGGAGTGTAAAATGGTGCAACCACTATGGACGGCAGTATGGTGCTTTCACGAGAAGTTGCAAATAGAAATACCATGTGACTCAGCAATTCCACTACTGGGAATATACCCCAAAGAGACCCTAACCACCAGCGAAGCAGATATATGCACGATCATTTTTATTGCAGCTTTGTCCACAATAGCAAAGAGTTGGAAACAGCCTAAGTGCCCATCAACAAATGAATGGATAGAAAAGCTCTGGTATATTCACACAATGGAATACTATGCTGCATTGAAAAACAAAGAACTCATGAAATATTATGTAAAATGGATGACCCTGGAGGACATTATGCTGAGTGAAACATCTCAGTCACAAAAGGACAAATATCACATAGTGCCACTGTTGTAAAGTGGGACTGACATCGGGGTTGAAGGGAGTCTGAGAAAGAGGGAATAAATAATGTATACCGCACTGAAACAGATGAGGGAGAGAACTGTTTAAAAGGGATATATGATTAGACATTATTATCATGACAGGAGTTCAGAATGAAGGCTGCATAGCAGAGTTGTCTTGTGGGGAAGGATTGTATAACAATGAAATAATTTTTCTTTTCTTTTTCAAAGAGTGAACTGGGGTGGGGGAGGGAGAAAAATGCAACAATGAATGAATGGAAATCCAAAGTCTGTAAATGTTCATTAAAATAAATAAAAAGATAGGACATGGTTTAGATTTGCTGTTTATAGGGTCACTATAAGTCATACTCTACTTGACAGCATCTAACAACCACAGGCAAGAAGTGAGTAGAGATGGGGGTAAAACAGAGCAAAGACAAATAGAGAAGAGATCAGCCAGATAATTAAAAGAGGAATTGCATTGGGAAAGTCTGCTGTCATAGACCTCTCCAAAGTACTGAGGAGCAATGATGTCATTCTGGAGCCTAAGGTATGCCTGATCCAGTCCATAGTCTTTGTAATTACTTGCTATGCATCAGAAACTGGACAATGACTAGAGATGATAGAACAAGAATTGATGCCTTTGAGCTGTGATATTGGAGAAGGGTAATGAATATACCATGGTCTACTAGGAGAACAAACAAGATCACCCTAGAGAGGGTGAGACCGAGCTGCTCCTTGGAGGCAAGGATTCTAAGGCCTTGTCTGACATACTTTGGACATGTTGCAAGGAGAGGCCAGTCTTTGGAGAGGGATGTCATGCTTGGGAGGATGGAGGGACAGCATAACAGAGGAAGATCCTCAATGAGATGGATTGATTCAGTGACTGGGTAATAGGGATAGGTGTGTCAGAGTCAATAAGATTGGCACAGGATAGAACAGGGTTTAAGGCTGTTGTACATAGGGTCACTATGAGTTGTATCAACTCAATGGCACATAACAACAACTACAAAAGGATTAATCAGAATGCACAAATTCAATAGATAAGGATATTTTTTCAGAATTAAGAGAGAAAAGGCTTTCCTCTAGAGCTTATAGTCTGAACTCAAACTTCTAGCTTCCTAAACTGTATGGGAAAAAAGTTAATCATCCACTGGTTGTATTTCTACTAACACCAGAAAAACTAAGAATTTGAAACCAAAAGAGAGGGGTGCTACTCCAAAATACACCTAAAATGTGGAAGCTTTTTTGGTATTATGTAATAGGTATTATCTAGGGAGTTCTGGTGGCCTACTGGCAAGAAACTGCACTGCAATCCCAGAGGTGCATAGTTCAAATCCACCAGATGCTCTGCTGGCGAAGGAGGGACAATCTCCTCCAGTCAGATCCGATTTGAAAACACCCTCCCCTCCCCCCCCACAGTAATAGGTAAAATCTCGAAGAGTTTTGAAGAAGAATGTGATATCAAGGTCAGACATTGGCAATAATGTCTCTAGTCCCATGACCTCTTCTAAATTCAGCTTGTATTTGTCACTGTTCCAGTCATTTTTGGATAATCATCAGCAAGATTTTGCTTGCATGTGGTAATAGTAATATTGTTTGATAATTACCACACTCTATTGAGTCACTTTTTTTGGCATGGGAATAAATATGTATAGTCAGTTGGCCAGGTAGTTATCCTGCAAATTTTTGGGCACAATCTGATGAGCACATCCAGGGCAGCATCTGTTTGCTGAAATATGTCAGTGAGTATTCTATCAGTTCGTGGGGCCTTATTTTTTACCAAGTTCTTCAGAGCATCCTGCACTTCCTCCTTCATCACCATTGCCTCTTCATCATAAGTTGTTTCATGAAATTTTTATGTGTCAACCAATTCTTTTTGGTACAGGGACTCTGTATACTCTTTCCATTTTCCTAGAGAAGGTTAAACCAGGCTGCTCCTTGGAGGCAAGGATTCTGAAGCTTCATCTGATATACTTTGGACATGTTGCAAGGAGAGACAGGTCCTTGGAGAAGGACGTCATGCTTGGGAGGGTGGAGGGACAGTGCAGGAGAAGAAGACACTCGATAAGATGGATTGACTGGGGTATTGGGGGTAGGTGTGTCAGAGGCAGTAAGATTGGCACAGGACAGAGCACAGTTTAGGGCTGTTGTTCATAGAGTCACTGTGTGTCTTAGGCAACTTGACAGCATAAAACAACAACAACATGAACAAAACATGATGACAAGCAAACATGCAGATATAAAGGTGGCACAGATGGCAGGGTTCCCACATCAAAGCTCAAGGTCCAGAAGGCCTGGAAGTTGCTGGTCCTTGGTGGGCGAGTTCATTGATCTTCACTAGAGAGACAAGTTTAGAGGCCAAATATCATGGATACATTGAAGATACTGGTAAAAAAAATAAGGCTCCAGGAATCTATGGGATACAAATTAACTTATTTCAATTAACAGATGCAGCCCTGTATACACTCACCAGTCTATATTAGGAAATTTGGAGGACAGCTATATGGCCAAGGGATTGGAAGAGGTCCATGTTTATTCCCATTCCCAAGAAAGACGATCTGACAGAATGTGGAAACTATCAAACAATATCATTAATATCACAACAGTATAGTAAAAGCTTAATTGAACAACTAGGTTTTTTTACCACTTGTGAGAAGGATTGCAAATAAAGACTAGAGGAATATAGAATTATTATGCCATAATCACCATCTGTCCAGTACCCTAATCTTAATATTTTTCATTTGCAGCTTATAAATGGACTTTGTTTCATATCTGGCAAACCGTCCATTATTTTTACCAGTCCTCATATCTTTACCTTAAAAGACGCCCCCTTCTGTATATTTCACACTATATTTGGAATCATATTTCTTTTAATAGTTATGAGACTGTGTTATAATTTTGTGTACCTGAGATTGTTTCAGGAGGGCAAAGACTGTCTTATACTCATTGTACATACAGTTTCTAAGTACAGTGCCTTTTACACAGCGTGTGATCAATGATTCTGTGAATCAGTAAGTCAAAGAATGGACAAGTAAGTGAATAATTTATTAGGTCAATTGTCTAGCTTCCTACAAACATAACAACTTTGTGAAGTGATGAATTACTGATGTATTCATTTACAAAGCCAATAAGCATTTATCTAGCACCTTGAATTATATTGTAGGTGAGAATATTAAATATGTCGTGGACTCCCCAAAAATGAATAAATTATTCTTAGAGGAAGTACAGTCAGAACGCTTCTTGGATGTGAGATTAGCAAGACTACATCTTTGATACATACTAGCTAGAGGACCTAATTCCTGGAGAAAGAAAGCATGCTTGGTTAACTGGAAGGTCAGTGAAAAAGAAAAAGACTGCCAATGAGATGGATTGAGGTGTGGTGGTTGGAACACTGGGCTGAAACAATGATTGTGGGGATGGTATAGGATGGATTCGTATTTCATTCTGTTGTACATAAAATTTCTATTATTAGAATTGACCCAATTACCAGACTCTAACAACAATACTCCAGGTACTTTGACAGATACTGGAAACTTTTAAGTCTCCCAATGATTCTCAAAGAATACATGAATATTTTGGGAGACAGCATCTGAATTATGATTATGGCCTCAACATGCTTTTTCTCTATGGAGTGTTTTGCTATTAAACAATTTCATATACAGGTCACATTTTAAACTTTGATTTTAAAAAACTGACAACAGTGCATATATATGGCAGTTGCAGGTGAAACTGGCTTCACTTGTTTAGAGGGGATGATTTATTAACCTTTCCAGGTTGTCAGATTTGTTAACACTTATTCAAGAAGTATCTACTGAATCTGTTCTGCAATGTACCTGCTGCTTCCAGGAGGTATTTGACATTATGACCTGCAAATTGAAACAAGTTCATCTGGGTAGCTTGGAACAGTTGAAGCAGAATGGATAGAGTGTATGTTAGAAATAATTCCCTGTGACTTAGTTCTTTAAGAAGAATCAACAAACCTGCTTTGAGGTCTAGCATTACCATCATCTGATCCTTGCTGTCCTAAGAGAAACATTTTCTCATCTATACAAATGAGGTGATTGGAGATATCTCCAAAATTCTCCTCACTTAATATTAAAGTATTCATTTATTCATTTTGTAGCAAGAGGGGTAAAAAGTACCCATATAGATCCAGATCCAACATTGGAAACAACCATTAAACTAAGTAATGAATGAGGCTTATGAGATGGTAAAGGAAAGGAGAAAGTAGCCCATGGTTAAATATAGGTCTTCAGTTGGCATGGCTCAGGTGCAAAGAAGTTCTTAGCCACTTCCAGTCTTCCTGCCTGGGTGCTGTTTTGCTATCTTCCCCAGCCTCCCTCATGCCAGGGAGTGGTTGCCTCTCTAGAATATCAATCCCCATCCCTTACCCTAAAGAGCACACAGCCTTTTTGATCTAGATCAAGATGTCAAAGCATTCTTTCTCCTCTTTTTTTTTC
>NW_006399755.1:26294638-26298194 GCF_000299155.1 Elephantulus edwardii
CATTCGTTTGTTGATGGGCACTTAGGTTGTTTCCAACTCCTTGCTATTGTGAAGAAAGCTGCAATAAACATGGGTGTGCATATATCTGCTTGGATGTCAGCCTTTCTCCTCTTTTTGATTTTTCTTGCAGCTGAGATAGCTTGGAGTTTCTTAAAAGAGAAAGTAACTGTTTTCACAGATTTTTCCATTTGTTCCATATTATTATTGTTGAGGCTGCTGCTGCTACTTGTTGGTGACACTTACTGATTGTTATTTAATACCAAGCACTGTTTTTAATACTTTATGCATCAACTCCTTCGATCTCCATAACAAACCTCAAGTTTCTTCATTTTAAACGTTACCATTAATGTGGTTGAAAATTCTTATCTCTTGTTAAGGATTCTACCTGGAGGTAAGAGATGATTAATACTATTCTAGTCAAAAGATATTCTGAATATTGCACTAGAATGCCAAAGAACCAAAGAAAAGGGAAGAAATTAGGAAGTTAATGAACTGAGCAAAAGATTTCAAATGGCAGCTCACAAAGACAAAGTACTGATGAAATGTGCATAGAGCTGGGGTCAGATAATTAAAAGGGAAAAACTCAGCTTTTCTTAATCTGAAGGAACTAAAGAACAAATTCAAGCTTTGAATGGCAATCAATACTTAGGAATGCTATGGGAAGAACACTGAATGATCCAGAAAGCACCAAAAGAAGATAGAAGGAGTATACAGAGTCATAATACCAAAAACAACAAGCTGACACAGAAAAATTTCATGAAACAAAGTACAATCAAGAGGTGATGGTGATGAAGGAGGAAGTTTGAGCTGCTGTGAAGGAATTGGCAAAAAACAAGGCCCCAGGAATTGATGGAATACCAATTGATGTATTTCAACAAATGCTTCCCTGCCTGTGCTCACCAGCTTGTGTCAACAAATCTGAAGGACAACTACTTGGCTAATTGACTGGAAGAGATCCATATTTATTCCTATTCCAAAAAATGGTGACCCGGTAAAGTGTGGAAATTACTGAACAATATCACTAATATCACAACCAAAAAAAATACTGCTGAAGTTTATCCCAAAACAATTGGAACAGTATATTGTAGTCAACTACCAGACATACAAACTGGTTTAGAAGAGGATGTGGCACTAGGGACATCATAGTCAGTGTCAGATGGATCTTAGTTGACAGCCAAGAGTATCAGAGGAATGTCTTTGTTTCATTGACTAGGCAAAGGCATTTGATCATGTGGATCACAACAGATTGTGGCTAACCTTAAGAAGAATGGGTATCCCAGAACACTTGATGGCACTTATGCAAAACCTATACTAGAACAAGGAAGCAATCTTCAGAAGAGAGCAAGGAAACGCTGCATGGCTCAAAATCAGGAAAGGAGTGTAGGAGGCATGCATTCTGTCTTCAAACCTTTTCAATCTATATGTGGAACAGATCATCCAGGAGGTTAGGCTTTATGAGGAGGCAGCAGGATTGGAGGAAGGCTTATTGACAATCTCAGTTATGCAGATGACACAACCTTACTTGTCAAAACTGAGGAGAACCGCAGAAGGATAAGGACAGCAATCTTCTCTATGGATTGTATTTCATTATCAAGGAGTTAAAGGTTCTCACCAATGAGCCAATTGGCAGCACCCTGATAGATGGAGAGGAGATTGTTAACAAGTTCAGCTTGCTCAGTTCCACAATCAACATTAAATGGCACTAACAGTTGGGAAATAAAAAAAATATTTGCATTGAGATAATCTCCTGTCAGGGACATTTGCAGAGTGTGAAAGAGCAATGTCAGTCCAGAGACCTAGGTGTGCCTGATTCAGTCCGTAATCTTCCCGGTCACTTGCTGTATATCAGAAAGCTGGACATGAATAAGGATGATAGAAGAATTGATGCCTTTGAGATGTGGTACTGGAGAAGAATCCTAAACAACCCATGGACTCCTAAGAGAACAAATAAGTTTGTCCTGGACAGGGTTTAACCAAGTTGCTCCTGGGAGGCAAAGATTTTGAAGCTCAGTCTGACGTATTTTGGGCACTTGGCCAGAAGGACCAGTCTTGGAGAAGGACATCATGCTGGGGACGGTGGAGGGGACAGCGCAAGAGAGGAGGACTCTAGAGGAGATAGTTTGACATAGTAACTGGGGTAATAGGGTACCTTTTACACCCTTGGCATAAGTAGTCCTGTAATGGCTGAAATACCTACCGCTTTTGTATACCTTATAAGAAGTGGTAAAGAGACTTTGCCCTCTGGAGAATGACAGTGAACAGTTGCTTCCAGACTTTACTCCTCCTGCATCCTTTACTCTCAAGAGTACTCATTCATTTGCTTTGTTTCTTTGTCCTCTCCAACTTTTCCATAATTAAAAGGCTCAGCTGGTATCCTTTTCCTAGTCATCTCTTCTGTGTCCTGTCTCTATAAGCTGATTCCTGGACACAGAACAAATGCTGCTCCCGTCCCACTGTACGTGACTCCTGGTTCTTCCCATCTGGCCCCGTTGTCAGCTGGTCCTGCTGAGATCACAACTCACATTTCCCACAGATGAAACACTTGCCAACACTTCCATTGACCCAACATGCTCCTCTCCTCCTCAAATCATGTGGCTGTGTGTGGCCAGAGCTGCCTGACCGTCCTCAAGAGGATTCTGAGCTGAGTTTCAGCAACAGGTTATCAATGACAGGGTGGCAGAGCAGAGAAACACATGATGAGCGTGTTTGGTGCAGGTGGGAAGAACAAAACATGTTTTTAAAATATTTTACTCTGACAGGCACGGAACTATTGTTAAGTGTTGTCAAGTTGTCTATAACTCATAGTGACCCTGTGCGCAAGAATTTGAAACCTTTTTCTATCCTACGCCAGTCTCACAATCTCCTAGATACTTAATTTTATGAATTTGACTTTTGATACAAAATTTACCTAAATTGAAGTGCTCAGAGTGTAAATATACACTTGTATCAAATTAACACATCTATTGGCCCACACTTCTATTATCACGGGCTGCGCCCCACCAGCCAGTACCTATCCGCCTTACTCAGAGGCCATCACGAATTTCATTATTCCCCCGCCCCCCGCACTAATAATTATTTTGCCATTTCTAGAACTTCATATCAATGAATGGATTCAGGTTGCTCTTTTGCGTCTTTTTTTTTCCTCTCAGCAGAATACCTGTGAGGTCCATCCCAAATGTGTCTATGAATTGTTCACTCGGTTTTGTTTTAATCTTGTTCCCATTGTTATATACTGTAGAGTCAGAACTAACTCATAGCTGATCTTCCCCTTTGGAAGCTGGTAGGAAGTTGAATAGCTAACCCAGAGGTGTCTTCTCTATGAACGGCTCAAATCCGCCAGCGGTTCCAGGGGAGAAACACGTACTTCTTCTCCTATGACATTTATCGCCCCTGAAAACCCAGTGGAGGGTCAGTGAGGAACTGGTTTTGACTCAATAACAATGAGTTTGAGGTAAGATGGCTCCCTTGGGCCACGATTAAGATCCACATCACTATATATAGAATAGAATAGAATAGAATAGAATAGAATAGAATAGAATAGAATAGAATAGAATAG
>NW_006399755.1:26298799-26317224 GCF_000299155.1 Elephantulus edwardii
TCTTACTTTTCTTTTAAATTTTATTATTATTATTATTATTATTGTGTGTGTGTACTGTCAAATCAGGTCTGACTGGTACAGGAGGGGATTGTATTGTCCCTCTTTCTCCAGCAGAGCATCTGGTGTATTTGAACTGCACACCTCTGGGATTGCAGTGAAACTTCTTGTCACTAGGCTACCAGAGTTCCCCATCACCTCTTTTATTTTTAACATATTGTCAGAAGATGTCAGTCCTTGAGAAAAGATACTATGTTTGGAAAGGTTGAGGGTCAGTGAAAGAGAGAAAGATCCTCAATGGGATAAATGACAGAGTGGCTGAACAATGGACTTGAGTAAGGCAGAGATCATGTGGTTAGGTTTCAGTCTGTTGTTTCATGGGGCCCTGTGAGTCACAGCCTACTTGATGAAATCTTACAGTAACTAGAACAAGATGGCTCTCCTCTCCTCACCCCATTTTTTTAAATTAATGCATATTACACGAAGTTCTTTGTCAAGTTTCCCAGTACATACATGTGAGTGTTTCTGTGGGTCCTTGTGGAGAAATGGAATATCTAAGTTAGGTATTTAATATCTCTAAATTGAGTATCTGGTGGTTTAGTGGTAAGGAGTTGTGCTGCCAACTCAAAGGCAGGCAGTTCGAATCCACTAACCACTCTGTGGAAGAAAGATGGGCAATCTCCTCCCAAAGTTATTTACAGTCTCTGAAAACTTGCTGGAGGTCGGCTATGTATGAGTCGATAACAATAATAAAATATTAGGCAGCTCTGGTGGCCTAGTGGCAAGATGCTATGCTGTAATCCCTAAGGCGTGCAGTTCGAATCCCCCCGCTGCTCTGCTGGAGAAGGAGGGGCAATTTCTTCCTATGCCAGTTGGATCCAAGTCAATGGTGGTGGTGGTTGTTGTTGTTTGGTGCCGTCGAGTCGTAGATGACTCATAGTGACCCTATGAACGAACGGCCTAAGCACTGTTCGTACATAGAGTTTCCAGAGGTAAGCCATTTAGGAAGCGGATGCCTCTCCTGCTTCCAGGCTACACAACAAGAAAAAAAATAATAAAGAGATTTAAAAAGAAATATTTCTTTGCCGCAGTGTCTGTGTCAATTCTCCTATCTCTGCTAATGCTTAAGGAACTTTAGGAGCAGACAGTGCTACGTATTGAACTGCTATCCTTAAGGTCTGCTAGTGACTCGATGGCACATAACAACAACACATCCTTAAGGTCAGCTTGAAAACCTGTGGGGCATAGAATCACCCTTCCATTCTGGAACACAAGAGGTTACCATGGGTTGGAATCCACTCCATGACAACTGACCTGGTTTCTATACGTTTCCGACTTTGATTTTTTCACTTGACAAAATTCAGTACCATTTATATCTATCTTACCTCTGCACGTATTCCTATTGCTTTCTCTCTACTGTGTCTTGGTCTTTGCAAACTTAAGATCAGTTGCCTTTGTTTTCCAATCCCTTATATCCCAACTCAGCCACTTGCTCAAGGCCTGTGTTTATAAAACCCTAGTTAAGGTTAGGGGATCTGAAGTGTACATATCAGATTCAAAAAAGGTACTTAATCTCATATGCCTTTGGATTCCCCTGTATCTAATAGGATTTTCTCTGACCACCTTTGTCTGTGGGTTCCAGATCCTTTGTGTTTGATGTCCTCTGTTTACCTTAAGACCTTGGTGTAGTTCACAGCTTATTGCTTTCCAAGGCCTCTCAGAAATTTACCTCATTTTATTGTGCAGATAAATTTCCCATAATAAAAAGGTCTTATTCCTTTCTCTCTCTCTGCCATGGAATTGGAACCCACTCATAGCTTATGGGTTTTCAGAGGCTTTAAAAAACTTTGGAAGCAAGATTATCCATCTTCCTCTGTCCATATTTCTGTCCAGCTGTAAGAGAGTTGAACTCCTTGCCTTTGGGTTGGCAGTGCAATTTCTTACCCTGTAGGCCACCAGAACTCCTTTTCCCCCCCCCTTGAGTAAACGGAGGGAGTAGGTATAAAGGTGAAATTTCCCATTGATAAGAACTATGCTGCCCTCTCTGATAGGAGGCAGAAGTAGACATAAGTCAGGTTGAGGTTCAAATATCTTCTCTCTCTAACTGAAGAATATGGAAGCTAAAGTAGTGTGGGAAGTCACCATGAAAGTGGCATTGAAGCTGAAATCTGAAGGAGGAGAGTAGTGATCTAAATGACAGATGGAGGTGGGAGTGGTGTGCTCAAAGAGGAAGTACTAGCAGCCCATGGAAAGGCTCTGACGTTAGATGCTCCCAGATCTGTTCTGACTCGCATGCAATAGAACAGAACTCCCCGATCCCACTCCGTCCCAACATTCTCTGGGATGCTTGAGCACATGGTTGACAGCTGCTCTATCAATCCTCCTCCTTACGGGTTTTCCTATTTTTTACTGACTTCCTACCAAGCATTGTGCCTTTCTCCAGGGACTAGTTCCTCCTGACAATATGCCCAAAGTATATGAAAATAAACAGAAAAGGGGTTTGGATATATTTTACTAAACTCGGATGTACAATCAACATCAATGACAACACACTAAAGGAATGAAATGAATTATTGCACTGGGCAAATCTGTTGTAACAAATATTTCTTAAATGCAAGAATATCACTTTGAGGAGGAAAGTACCTCTGATCTGATCCATGATATTTTCAGTTGTCTCATAAGCCTGTGAAATTAGCACAATAAATAAGGAAGATCATTCAAATAAGAATTGATACGTTTGAATTGTGGTATTGTTGAAGAATATTGAACATACTATGGAATGCCAAAGAACAAACAAATTTGTCTTGGAAAATGAAATGTCTCCATCACAAAAAGACAAATACTGCATAATGCCACTGTTATTAGAACAGGATTGACATGGGGGTTGGGGAAACTAAGAAAAGAGGGAATAAATAATGTACACGACATTGAAGCAGATAAGTGAGAAAACTTTATAAAAGGAATACATGATTAAGTATTATTAGCATGACAAGAGTCTAGGATAAGGACTGCATAGTAAAGTGGTCGGGGTGGGGTTGGTGGGGCTGTATAACAATGAAAGAACCTTTTTTTCCCAAAGAAAAAGTGAACTAGTGGGGAGGGGGTCAGGGAGGAAAATGTACAACAATGAATGAATGGAAATCCAGGTTCTTTATAAACTTTAATTAATATAGAAATAAATAAATAAACAAATAAATTTTACAAAGAAAAAAATGTGCAACCAGGAAGAAGTAAACTAGAGAATATTTATTCAAGAAATTAAAAGGACTCAATTGGAATGAACACACTGGTTACTAGCATTCAGGGTGATATGGAAATTTCAAAATGCAAGAATTAGGTGGGAATTTTTCCTAAGGTCAGAGGTAAAATGTTAAAGGTTGTTATGGAAACAAATAACAAGCTTTATTTTTTTATTTTGCGAACTATTCGTCTGACTGTCAGAGAGGGAAAGGATTGGAAGTGGGTAAGAATGGGATGAGAAAGACCTAGCTATCTGCTTGTTGTCAGTAAGAGAGGCTTCTGGAGTTTACATAAGCAAGAGCTTGGCTCCCCTGCAACTCAGACATGGGTAGTTACAAAGGACCTTTGGCACCGAACTGCCTGAGAAATGGCTATTTGGTGATGCAGACAGGTAAATGGAAAAGGAATCCAGATTTTAGGGGGAAAGAGTACGCATGCGGGGAGGAGGAATACAGACTCAGAAGGAAGAGCTTCTGCATGTTTGAGCGGAGGGTGGGCTCATCAGAGAGAAGGAGTGTAGGGACCCGCCAGCATCAGCATTGTGTGAACACCGCAGTCCAAAAAGAGAAATAAACATGTGGCAGCAAAGTCGAGGTGAGCTTGTTATTTGAGGCTAGGGGAAGAATTGAGTAGGCTTATAAGCTCAAAAGGAGCTCTGGTGTCAGAGTTGACAGGGAGTCGCACTGTCAACCCTAAGGTCTTGCCGTCTGGAAGTTCCATTCCACCTCCATCCAGCTCCAGGGGAGAGCAATGGGCAATCTCCTCCCAGGTGATGGACAGCCTAGAAACACAATGGAGGGTCAGATATGATTTCATTATGACTAGATGGGAGTGAGTTGTTTTTTTAAATTAATTTAGTTTGTTTATTTTTCATTTCAATGAACATCTACAGAGATTTTGGAATTCCATTCATTCATTGTTGCACCCTTCTCCCCGCACAAACCCCTCCCCCCCACCCCGTTTGCTCCTCTCCTTGAAAAGCAAAAGAAAAACTCCCTCATTGGTACACAATCCCCCCTGCACCTCCCCAAACCCCACCCCTACCCCCAAATATAATCCACTCTGCAAACCTCATTGCATACTCCTACGATAAAAATAATGCCCTAAAATATAATACTTTTAGACTATTCTCTCCCCCATAGACTTCAATGCCATAAACATATTTCATCCAGTTTTTCTCAGTCTTACCGGCAGTGAGTTTTAAGTTCTAAGTGTAAAAAGGAGCCACAGGAGAACTGGAACAAAGGAAACACACATTTGAGGAAACTACGTCTGGATTATGTGCACAGGCTCTGGAAAGGCACGGGAAAGCACAGGGAGATGATGATGTCTGCGAGCAGCTTCGGTGTATTTTGTTCTTGTGTGCAACTCCATGTGTCAGAGAAGAACTGCCCCAGAGGCTTTTCTGCAGAAGCAGATGGCCAGATCTTTCTATCATGGAACTGCTGTGTAGGTTCAAACTGCCAAGCATTTACCGGTCTGTGCCACCAGAGCTACTTAATTTTGGTAAGTGGGGTGAAAATGGTCAGAGTCCTACTTACATGCAAGGTTAGAATGTAGAGCAGCTGCGGTTCCTATTATGGTCAAGAGGAATAGACAGGGCTGGAGCAACGTGCAAGAGTGTTAGAACAGATTTTAGGGAGAATGTGCTAGAAAGTGAGCTGGGTCTGGATAAAGAACACAGTGGAGCTCAGAAAGTCCCGAGAGTACCTTTGTAGGGGAGCCAAGCTCCTGGTTATGTAATTTCTTCCCTAAAGCTTTAGCCTTAAGTAAGAACTAAGGCGGTAATCCTGGTGTGTATATTGTTACATAAAACACTTTGATCCAGCAGCACCCAGAAATAGAAGGAGAATAGTATGATAGAAATACAAGACGTCGGAGAATTTGAAAACCTCCCATACATAAGATCCTTATTCAAAGAAATGCTATTTAAACCATATTGAATAAGTAATTATACATATAACCTAGCCAGTAGCAATTATTTTTGCACTCAGATGCATGTAAATGCCATATATATTATAATAATGGAATAGAGAAAGCTCCCCCCCCCTTTTAAAGGCTTAGGTATGGAAACAAACAAAAAGTTTGTTGAGTTAATCTACTGAAACAATGTTTAAGGAAGTTGTTGAAGATTTTTATACAGTTGTTGTTAGGTGCCATCAAGTTGCCTGTGACTCATAGCAACTCTATGTATAACAGCTCTGAAGCCTGCCCTGTCCTGAGCCAGTTTCACTGACTCAAACACACCTACATACATCCATTGCCCCGGTTACTGTATCAATCCATCTCATCTGGGTTCTTCCTCTCCTGCGCTGTCCGTCCACCCTTCTGAGCATGATATCCTGCTTCAAGGACCAGGTCCTCCTGGCCATATGTCCAATGTATGTGATATAATGCTTCAAAATCCAAGGAGAAACTTAGTTTCACCCCCTCTAAGACAGATCTATTTGTTTTCTTGGTGGTCCATGGTATGTGGAAGATTCTTCTCCAGCACCACAACTCAAAGGCTTCAATTCTTCTTCTTCTGTGTTTAGTCGTTGTCCAGCTCTCTGACGTATAATAAGTAATTGTGAAGACCATGGACTGGATCAGGTGCAGCTTAGTCTCTAGACCAACACTGTTGCATTTTAGTTCTCTAGAGAGGTCCCTGACAGCAGATTTTCCTAATGCAATTCATCTTTTGATTTCCTGACTGCTGGTGTCAAGAGTGTTAATTGTGGAACAAAGCAAATTGTAATTGTTAACAATCTCAATCTCTTATCTATTCATCATGGTGCTGCCAATTGGCCCAGTGATGAGAATCTTTGTCTTCTTGATGTTGAGCGTCAATCCATATTGAAGACTACAGTCCTTGACCTTCTGCAGCAAGGGCTTCAGCTCCTCCTCAGTTTCAGTAAGTTATTACATCTGCAAAACGTAGATTGTTGATGAGTCTTCCTCCAAATCTGACACCACATTCATCCTCATAAAGCTCAGCCTCCTGAATGGTCTATTCTGCATATAGATTGAAAAGGTATGAAGACGGAACACATCCCTGATACACTCCCTTCCTGACTTGGAACCATGCAGTGTTTACTGCTCTGTTCTGATGATTACTTCCTGGCCCAAGTATAGGTTTCACATGAGCACAATCAAGTAAGAAGAGAATATACGTGCAGATGAGGAAGGAGGAGCAAAACTTTATCCTGACAGAGTCAGGTGTTCAGTGAGGTAACTTTTGGAGCATAGCAGAAGTGTGTAAGGGGTGGCAAGATAAGGCTCTAGATCTAAGCAGATTAGAAGAAACTATGGAAGACGCTGATGTCAGATTGAGGACTGTGGTGTGACTGATCCAAGCCATGATCCTTTCAATTAGTTGCTATGCATCTTGGAGCTGGGTAATACAAAAAGATGACAGAAGAATTGATGTCTTTGAGTTGTGGTGTTGGAGAAGAGAACTAAATATTCCATGGACTGAGAAAAGAACGAATAGGTAACTTCTTAGAAAAGTGCAGCCAGAGTGCTTCTTAGAGGTAAGAATAGTGAAGCTTTATCTCACATGTTGTTAGGAGAGGTTATTCCTTGGACAGGAACATCATGCTCTCAAAAAATGCAGGGTCAGTAAAAGAGAGGAAGACTTTCAATGAGACGGATTGGAACAGTGACTGCAGCAATGGGCTTACGTGTGTCAGAGATGATGGGGATGGCACAGGATAGGGAAGGGTTCAGATTTATTCATAGGGTCACTATGCATTGCATTTAACTTGAGGATACCTCACAACAACAACAACATGGAGGGAAGATGCCCAGCCTCAAAAGAGCAAGGCTTATGTGGAATGATGGATCTGAGCTAAACTGTAGTAACTCAGATAGCACATGGGGATCTATCTACCACAGAGGAGTGCTAAAAAGAGGCCAGGCGCCCTCACCATGGTTCCTTAGGCGAAGTGTGCATGTATCTCCTATCACCTCACTTCGAAGGCACGGAGCAGTGACTCCTCACTCCTTAAGCTCTTCTCCAACTATTTCTGCCCGTCTTCCTCAGCACATAGTGACAGCACACTTATTAATTACCCAAGACAGGAACCCAGGAGTCACACTGCTCAGCATCTTCTACATAACCAATCAACTACCAAATCCTGCTGTGTCTACTTCCAAAAAACATTAACAACCATGCCATTTCCCCCCATCTCCATTGCCACCTTTCTCACCACAACGTATGTAATGATTTATTTTCATTTTTGCTCCCTTACAGTTAATTTTCTACACAGAATTGTATGTTGTGTACCCTCGAGTCAGAACCAACCCATAGCTGACCCTCTGGTGGGTTTTCAGAGGCAGTTAATCAATTGCACAGGAGGAGATTGCCCATCCTTCTCCCATGGAGCGGCTGGTGGTCTCGAACCACATGCATTTTGGATTGCAGTGCAGTTTCTTGCCACTAGGCCAGCAGAGCTCGCTACAGAATTGTATACTAAAAGTAAAAACTAAATATTCTTAGCTTTTCCCTTCTTAACAGATCTGACTAGTTTTCCATTAACTTTACCCTCTTCTTTCACGGTCTTATCTCTATTTTCATTACGTTTCATTGCCCTTTCCCTACCAAACTCAAAGTTATTGCTGTCAAATAGAAACTGACTCCTACCTGATCCTTTATTGGGTTTCCAAGGCTGTAAATTGTACCACAGAAGATTACCCATCTCTCTCCTTTGAAGAAACCAGCTAGTGGATTCGAACTACCAGAGGCACGGCCTTTGAGTTAGCCGCACAGCTTCTTACAAACTACACCAGAAGACTTCCACTTTCCTGCTCAGTGTTTCAGATTTTTTGTTCTCTTCCAGCTTGCCCCACGGCAACTTTTCCACTGTCCCTTTGCCCCAGTGACTCTCTTTTCCCCCAGCCTTCAGTTTGCAGCTTCAGTATCATCCAGGCAGAGATTTTCTGCGACCACCTAAACTAGAGCTGACTCTTTTCCTGTTCGTACCCCTTGTGAATGACTTCTGTTACTGTTTTTTCTTGCCTTTACAGCCAATAGAACTCTTTGAAATGGTACATGTATGTTTGCATTTGCTTATTTAATTTCTGCATCAGATGCTTTCAGTTGGAGGTATTACAAAGCTAAATCAAAGTTCTCCAATGATAAGGTCTTTTTACTATTTTACATAAGAGGAAATCCAGAAGTCAGATGAGCGTTTACTATGTTATACTTTTTCATTCTCTTCCCTGTTCTGGTCACACATCAGTGCTTAGTGAGAGCGAGATGCCTGCCAGCAGAACTGATGCTTCCTGCCCACTTGTTCAGTTCATGGGAGAAAGCAACCAAAGTCCATCTGTTTTGTCAAAGTGTTCAGATCAGATGACATAGTCCTCCCAGTCAGAGGGTTTTATACAGGTTTTCTTAATCTGAGTTTATGACCAGATTTGATTGTTTTAGTGATAATTAGAAATTAAATCCTAAGGCTGAAGTGAGCTCTGGAAATCAATCATTGACACATGGTGGAGGAGTAGAGTCGACGTGGGGGAGTCCACTCCATTATCCATTTCTACCTCTGAGTCCACACTCAGTGACGTAAGAGAGTGAGCCCGTCTTTTTATTTTATATCAGTAAACTCAACATCCACAGTTCCTGGAATCCAGTAGGAACTCAGTGAGTGTTTGTTGAATGGCTGGAGAATTGGGAGAGTAGGAACCAGTGTGCTATTGAGACTCTGCTATATGGCAATCTCATGCATAAAAGAACAGTGATTCCTAATCCTGTACCATTTTCATAATTAGCTTCGACCCAAACCATTCTGATTCCTATATTCTGGAATTTTGGAAGTAGGTCACCAGGACCGCTTTCTAGGCTGTCTTAATCTGGAAGCTTCACTGAAACTTTTCATCATAGTAATACACATCTCCACAGAGGGTCACTGACCACAAGGTGTATTGTTCTGTACTGTAGAGCGGGAACTGACCATCTTGCAGTTCGGGAGACTGTCCATCTTTCTTGTAACAGAGCAGCTGGTAGATTTGAACTGCATACCATTGTTTTGGCAGCACAATGCTTTACAACTATGCTACCAGAGCTCACAAGGTGTACTGATGGAATTAAACTCAAGTCTCTCAGATGGAAGGCTGTGTGCCATCTAATCAACCTCTACTCCCATGGCCCTATATGACAGTGTATCCTGTAGTTTCCCCAATTTGTAATCTTTATGAAAGAAGAATGCCAGGTCTTTTCCTTGGAAGGAAGATAGGTAATCTCCTGTTTATAATCTCTAAAAACCCACTGGAAGATCAGCTGAGTCAGTCTGAATTTTCTCAAAAAGTAGCTCGTAGGTTCAAAGTTAGCAGCTGAGTGCTTAATCATTGCACCATCACTGCAAACCAGTTACAAAAAGAACAGAATAGATGAAAGTGAGTGACATGGTGATTGGCCAGCAGAGGGATGAGCAAGGGGAAAAGGGGGTCCTGGGATGACAGACTGGGACCAACCAGCCCCAGGCTACCTTGTTTCCAATTCTGAGTTCTCACACCAAGCAATGAGAAGAGGGGGGAAAGTACAGCTGAGAAAGGGGTAGTGAGTAGTAAAGAATACAAAATAGAGGAGCTGAGGACAGAGCTTTGGAGAATACATTTAAGGCACTTATTCTCAGCGGGAGTGAAAACAGATCCCTGGGTGAAAAAAAGAACTCAGGTTAGTAGTCCTCTAAAAATTCTTAGGTTTGGAATTCTTTGCAGCAAAATATTTTTTTTATTATTTATTTTGCTAGGAAAAAAAATACAAATTTAGTTTCATTCTCAAGAGACAAGAAAGGAAATTAAAAAGTTGAGGAATATTGAATTCAGGTCTTAGCAAGTAATTTAGTACCAAGGGAGTATAGAGGACAATTAAAAATTTTTGAAGGTAGAACAGTTTCAAGAAGGGTGTCACAGGGATCAAAGAAAATGTACATATTCCATACACACATGTGCATTCAGGTATGTGTGTATAAGTTGTTTACCATCGAGTTGGAACCAACCCATAGTTGGCCCTCAGGCAGGTTTTCAGAAGCAGTTAATCGAACAGGAGATCACCCATCTTTCTCCCATGGAGAAGGTGGTAGATATGAACAGTGTGCTTTCAGGATTGCAGTGCAGCTTCTTACCACTAGGCCACCAGGGCTGTGGGTGTGTATACACACATATATACTTCAGATACTGAAAGGACGATCTTATAAGGCTGTTTCTGATAGCTTTAAGGATATTTTTTTCAACTTAGGAGTGTTTTTAACTGAAAAATTGAAAGAAATACTTTGAATGTGGCATTGTGTTTCAGCCAGGAAACTCACTAGTGCTTTGTTCAGCAATAGACCAAAAAAAAAAAAAAGAGAGAGAGAGAGAGAGAGAGAGAGAAAGACATATGGGCAGGTCTGTTTTAAGAATATGATTATTTCACCAGATAAAATTTTTTTTTAAAGTTGTTCATTAGCGCATTGCCCATTGCCATGGAGAAACTAGCTTAAGTGATCTTCCAGAATTTCTTTTCACGCTCTCTAGTCTCTCAGACACACAAATAAACTTGCCCTAGTAAATGTGACAGAGTTTTTAAGAGAAAAATATTAATGAGGTTTAGGCGATTAAAGTACAGAAGAGAAACCACTATATTTAGAGAACAAAACACAACATTTTCCTAAAATAAATTAATATGAAAAGCAGAACATATGCTGCAAGGTCTAACACTGAGTTGGAACCGTCTTTTGCTGTCAGGTGCAAGAAGACATTTCTTTTGCTGGCTGTGTTAAGTGGACTGGTGTCCCTGAGCTCCTGTTACTTACCAGTAACGATAAGCAATGTTGGTTATAGGCACTGAGTGCCCTTGTTGAGCAAGAAGGTGTTGATAGAACCTCTGCAGTGTTTCAGAAAAGATTATAGTTTAATGAGCAAAAGTACTTGAGGACCCCATAGAACCAATAATGGCTGACCTGCTAAAAAGGTTGCAAAAACCATTTCTCTCTCCACGAACAACAAAGAATGTTTAAGTAATTATTTGCAAGGCTTAACAAAGACACAAGATAATTTCTCCCCACTTCCCATTATCCTCAAGTTGGAAACAACTCACAGCTGACCCTCCACTGAGTTTCTGAGGCTGTGAATTGCATGGGGAGAGACTGTTTCCGTTTCAAAGAGTGGCTGATGGCTTTGGATCAGCTGGTGGACACAACCCACAGAGAAGCATAGCCTTGGGGGTAACACTACAGCCGCTTACAAACTATGCCAACAGAGCTCCCTAGAAAATCATTTAGAAGACAAAATTTCCTATCAAGTTTCCCTAATGGCACCTTCTTACAGAGAAGCAGTAACAGTTACATTTTTTTAAATTCAGGTATAAGAATGCATATTAAAGCAGTTTCCCATTTGAATTGACATCATGGCTACCCAATGAGTGTCATAATAGAATTCTCTAGAGTTTTCAATGTCTTTTCAGAAATGGATCACCAGGCCTTTCTTCTGTGGCACCTCTGGATGGACATAAATGCACAACCTTCCAGTTAGAAAAGATTCTTATCATCAAAGGCACAAAAAAATACATCATTGATATTATCTTTGAACATGTGGTAAATATGTCCTTTTTAAGCTCTAGATTTTGTGGTATCCTCTGCGTCCCCCCGAAATACCAAATTCTCCTCTTTAAGAGTTTAGCTTCATTAATACAGAGGCTCTCAAGCTGAGAAAAAACTAGCATCACATGCAAAGGTTTAATTTTGGGGTGGTGGTGGTAGCTGCGTACCTTTGAGTCTGAATCCACCCATAGCTGACCCTCAAGTAGACTTTCAGAGGCAGTGAGTCACACCGGAGATGCCCATCCTTCTCCAATGGAGCAGCTGCTGGATGAGAACCGTGTGCCTTTGGGTTGGCAGTACAGTGAATTTTGTGGAGAGACAGAAAAGTCATCCAGTTTCTCCAGTAGTTACAGAACAGTCATTTATTTCTCAGTTAAAGACATGGATTGTGACAATCAGAAAAGGGAAGCTATGTTCTATACATGCTTTAATGTTTGCTTTTTATTTTATCCCATTGTAATCTTAAGTTTCTTTGTATGCGTGAGATGACAGAGAAGCCCTTGAAGCGGACAGCAGCACTGTTGGGAAGTCTGCTCCCAGGATGGCAATGAACTGGCAAGGTTACCAAGTGCATGTAACTCTCTGAGGAACAAGAAAAGGGTATGTTCAGAAACCACGGCAGCCACTAACACTGTCCATTGCATACAGTTTATTTCACTAGACTGTACTTTTATACAAAGTAGGAAGGGGTTTCCTGATAGCACGCATAGAGTTTACTTTCTGTACTGCTGAAGAACCAATTTGTTTTTACATCATATCATAGTACCCTATCATTAAAACATTATTCAGTGAATTTTTCCCCCAACTACATATAAACAGATTTACTACATACACGGTGCAAGGATGTCTTTATAACATATTCGAATCACAAAATGTGAATCTAAAATACATCACTGTAATTAAAACTACTTTAAATTTACAATGTCCCATGTTCTATTAGCCACATTGAGGAATCTTTGTATAAATCACAGAACCATTTGGTGGAGAGCGTCTTAAATAACTGGCAGCAGCTTTTAACTAGGATTTCCAAAGATCTCTTTCATTAAGGACCAAAATTTCACAATAATACAAATGTCTTCCCTTACGTGTTTAGTATGCTTAGAAGTGGGACATATTTTAAATTTATACGGTTTCTAAAATCAGGAGAATCAATCCAACTCTCCTTTAGCTAAAAGGCTAGGGTTGTAATATCAGGTTTCGTAGAAACCTAAAGCATGGCGTGGGGAGTGGAAATGAGTTATAGAGAGACATAAAATTGCTTTAAACACTTCTTGGACTCTGCCCTTCCCAATCTCTGCCAAATGCAGAGAAAGAATACTGTATTACAAATAAGGACGTGCTTTCTTGAAATGATGCACTAGAGCAAATGTATGTAAACAAGTCAGAGTGAAAGATGTCTTCATTTTCCCATTTGGTGGAGTGGGGCAGCAGGGTTCTAGCAGTGAAACAAGAAACGGGATCCCTTAATCAAAGAACCACTTGATCACACACAGAACAGCTAGGGGTGATTGCTGGCAATTTCTGTTGTGTTTCTTTTCCTTCCCCCAGAAGTTTGCGAATGTTTGAGAGTTCAATAAATAGTAGAAAAATAATCCTTTACTTAGAAATTTTGAGATGCATCATTTAGAGCTTAAACCCGAGTTCCGTCCAGCCACAACAGTACCCAGGAACATCTGAGGAACAAAGCAAGATCTCTGCAAAGCACACTTTTCCATCGGGACGCGCCGCAGGCCGGGGCCTCTTCCAGTTAAGGCGAGCGGAGCGTTTCTGGCTCCTGGGAACATTCCTCTGGCTCAGCTTAACGAAGGTTCTCAATGTCTCATTTAAAGGTTTCATCTCTATGTTTGGAGGTTTGCCTCTTTTCCATTCCACTTGCTTTATGGCAGGTTCATTAATCAGGCTTATTTCCCCTCCGGTTTCAGAACCTGCCTCACGTTGTCACGAACGTGATTGTGTTGTAGGTTCGCTTGTATGGAAATGTGTGAACAGGCAGGAAGTGAGTTACACCAACTGGTGAAGACAGGGCTCCGCACACAGCAAGGCCTTGCTCCAGTGCTCGCTCTCCCAGGTCCTGCCAGTTCCCGGCAGCCAGGGCACCGTTAGCACTCGGCGTCTACTGTGTGCACTGTCACAGCCGCCTGTAAGTGGTGGCTGTGATGCAGCGTGGGGTGATGTAACCGGTAGTGGTGAAATTTGTGACTTAGGAGGGCAGCTGTCTGAGGCGGGGTGTCCAGATCCAAGTCCTCATCGTGGTTCCCCACATCAACCCCAGCAGACAGGGGGTCATTGTTGCAGGGAGGGTTTTCGCTATCTTCCTGCGGGCTCATGGTGCTGTAGCCTAGAAAAGAGGAAATAAGCAGCTGAAAGTCTCTCGTTGGATGCAGACCTCTCTTAAAATTTAGGGACTGCACTAGGTGGCATTCCTGTCTTCATGCTGGCTAGGGGCACATACTTGTCTGCAGTTCAAAAACAAAGCATTGAACGAATGACTTCCCTTTTAAAGAGGTCACTAATTGAAACCAAAACAAACAAAAAACCCAAGCAGATCACTGAGAATGTAAACAAATCAATAAACAAAAAAACTAACCAAGCACAAAACAAAACAAAACCCTTCAATGACTGTGCACATTGAAAGATGGGAGGGGACCGCCCATCTTTCTCCCTCAGAGAGCTGGTGGATTTGAACACTCAGAAAGGTGCTGCCTTGGGGTCAGGGGCACAACTCCTGTGAACTACCAGAGATCTTCTAGATCACTAAGAACATATGGATAAGAAAAAGAAGAAATAACAACCCTTGCTCTAAGCTCCCAAACCAAGCAAAAAAACCCGGAATCACTTAACATCTTATCATGCAAAGAAAAGCACCACTGACATTTGGGAACTATTCTTCCTTTATCCTTGGGTTGAGATGAAGATCTTATTTTAAAGTGAGAAAAGAGTAGTTTTGAGAAAAAGATCCTGGCCAGACACAGGACAGTGGGGAAGTGGAACTGAAATATGTGCTGCCATGTTAAGAACAAAAGCTACTATCCCTTTACCTGCATCTGCAATACAGAAGGCTCATAAGGCACATGATTCCTACACATCTGTGAGCCTCATGCCCATTTTACGGACGAGTCAGGGAAATGATCAGAGAGGTCAAGGAACTCCCTCAAAGTCCTGGTACCTAATAAAACACTATACACAGCAACTAACAGGGGAATCAGCTACTCTCTCTAGAAGCAGGCTCACTGTAGTTAAAGATTAATTTCTTTTAGTATTCTAAGTAATACATGTTTCAAAAGAAAATGCCCTTGTTGATCAAAGAATTCCATTCCAAGAACCTTGGCATGTTTTTAAATATTGCAAAAATCCCCTTTAAAATTTTTGAGAAGTGACAGCTCATTAATATTTCCGCTGCATCTACAGTTAGCATCAATCAGCACTCACCCGTGGGTAGTACTAGTCACATTTGTGGCTGCAAAATTGATGTGCTTGCACACAGCCCAGCAGGAATAGTTTGGTGCCTAGAAATGTAGGCTCCGTGCAAAATAAACGAGAAAGGCAATTTGGTCTTCAATGAGATATGGTTCAAATGATAGAATTATTTAACAGTCCAAGTCAACAACTATTTATTGGGTAACGACTATGCATAAGCCATGGTGCTGGACACTGAAGCAGACGCTCAGATGAAAATACAGTTTCTAAATAAGCAGCTAAAAATCCAAGTTCTTGACAAATAAAAACAAGTGCAAACAGAGCTCAATTCCATTAGGCACTTACTGAAGATCATTATGGGGAAGGGAAGACTATTAAACATGAGTTTCCTTAAGGATTTCTTGTTTGGAGGTTCTAGCAAGGGAGCGCAGCTACTCGTATACCCTTGACCGAAGGACGGCCTTCCTCCTATTGGGGATGGTCCTCCTCTTCGACCGAGCGTGCAGCTCCGGGAGGGACGCACTTGGATCGGTGAGGGAGGAAGGGGACACCCGCCTACCCAGCCAGATCAGCTGAATCAACCCTGGCGATCAATGGGGTGACAGATGTCGCAGCCAGATCGCCCTCACATCCTCCTTAAGGATTTCTTAATGGAATGTGAGACAGATAGGAATAAACTAAGCTTATTCTAATGCAGATAATAATTAGTGCTGTGTTGTTGTTAGCTTTGTTGAGCAAGTCCTAATTCATGGTGATTCCATGTATAAAGGGATTAGAGTGCTGTGATTCATGAGGCTTTCACTTTTGGAATTTGGAAACATATGATTAGGCCTTATTTCCTAGTCTGTCTGAGTCTGAAAACTCCACTGAAATCCTCCCAACATCATAGCAATATGCAAGTCTCCACTGATGGTTGATTCCAGCAATGTGCACTGACTAGGAATCAAACCTGGGTCTCTCACATGGAGGGTGAGAATTCTATTAGAGAACCACCTTTATCCCTCTGTAAGAGCTATAACGGAGGCAAGAGTGAAATCCAGAAGAAGGAATAACTAATTCTGGCTGGCTGGTATAAGAAAGTTTCAGATTTCCGCTGGCTTCAAGGGATGTGTAAGGGCTTGATAAATAGACATGAACAAAGAAGAGGATGAACAGATCTACACAGTCCAGGAGACTTAAGGCCATTTCTGTGTCATGTGACTAGAGTAAGTGCTAGCGGGTGGTTGAAGGAAAAGGCAGAATAGAAGCCTTTGGAAAGGTAATTTGAAATTAGATTATATAAGTGATTTCAGAAAGCAGAAAATGGGGAAAAAATGACAAGATTTTGAGCAGATCAAAAAAGTAATTGATTTTTATGTTTTAAAAAAGTAGCTCTGGTGGCAATGTAAAGAAAGAATGGAAAGAAAAGAGAAGGGAAATTAGAGATTTTTGCAATAAAGTAGATGAAAGATGAAGAAGTAACACTAAAGTGGGATTGAAGAGACAAAAGATATTTAGGGGTGGCAACAAGGGAAGAAGATGGAGAGCAATTGGGTGGGAGGGTATGTGTGGGGTGAGGCATGGTTAAAAGTGACTACATCTCTGAGGTATGATAACGTCAGAGGGGGGCTCTGGGATCAAGTGTCAGAGAAGAAAGTGAATTTTGCTTTTGCATGCATTGATGTTGAGAGTCTCTGAGTCTCATATGTGGAAATGTCTAGCCAGAAAATCAGGACTGGAGCCTCCAAGAACCCAGTAGAGGAGAGGGTGATTTCACTAGTGTATATGTCTATCATTACCAAATGCCTTCTTGATGCCAGGTGAGCGACAAAAAGTTAAACTTAAAAAAGAGTTAAGTTCCAGCTCCCAAGAAGCCCACTGTCAAGAGAGGGAAATGAACATGTTCTAAAACAGAGGAAGAAAAAAGGAACACTGATGCCAGTTAATGGCCTTAGGAGACCAGAAGAGCTAACTTAAGATGATTTTAATGAGAAAAAGGGAGTCACCAGGTTAAAAAAATGGCAGAAAAATATTATAGGCAAGGGCTTAACAAATGGGTTGGCACCATGTCAATTCAAACTTATCGAGACCCCAAATGTGTCAGAGAATTGTGTCCCATAAGGTTTTCAGTGGCTGATAATTTGGAAGTTGACCACCAAGACTTTCTTCTGAGGCCCCTCTGGGTAGACAAGACCCTCTAGCCTTTAGGTTGCAGCCAAGCCTGATAAATCCTATGGAGCACAATTGTACCCTGTTACACACAGGGTCTCCACCCGGATCAGGGCAGAAGTAAGCACAGGCAAAATGTATAGCAGCCAGAAAGGATCTGGTGGATTCTGAGAATGGTGATAAATTTTGTGTGTGTGGTAGAGAGACAGCGTTTTGGTTGAAGTAGAAGGTTGGCAAAAGGGAGGCAGCCTCTCATTGAAACGGATTGACAGTGACTACCATGTTGGGCTTGACCATGACAGAGATTGTGAGGGTGGTGCAGGGCGGAGCAAGGTTCAGATATGTTGTTCCAAGAGTCAATATGAGCCACAGTCAACTCAATGCCACCTAAAGTACAGAGGAGTGTGTGTGGGTATAGGTAGTTGCAGATGTTGTTAGGCACTGCTGAGTCTAGTATGACCTATCATGATCTTACGAAGAACAAATCTGAACCCTGTCCAAGCCTATCCACACCATTTCCGACATATTTGAGCCCACTGCTGCAGTCACTATGTGTCAACACATCGGTTAAGGGTCTTCCTCTCTCTCGCTGATTGACCCTCCACTTTTCCAACTAAGAGGGTGATGTTGTTGTTAAGTGCTGTCGAGTCATACATGACCCATAGCGATCCTATGAATGAAAGACCTGAACACTTGTATAACTTCCATTGTTTCTCCCGATTCACAGGGTTTCCAGAGGCAAGTTATTTCGGAAGTGGTTGCCACTCCTGCTTCCAAGCTTGTTTTAATTGGGGAGTTCCACCAAACACTGTCTACCATGGGTAACCATTAACACAGTTGATGCACCAGTGTCACAGTGTTAAGCATGAGACGCGTGGAATATGCAAGCATGGTCAAAGCCAGAAGTTCGAGTTTAGTAATGAGTAATCCAAGGCAACCAAAATATGACCTTGAGTCTATCCCACCTGAACTTCAGAACCATCTCAGGAACAGATTTGAGGCTTTGAACACTAATGAACGAAGGCCAGATGAGTTGTGGGAGGATATCAAGGGTATCAT
>NW_006399755.1:26318989-26345349 GCF_000299155.1 Elephantulus edwardii
GACTGGGATAATTGGGATGGGAGTGTCAGAGACAGTGCGATTGGCACAGGACAGAGTGGAGTTTAGGGCTGTTGTACATAGGGTCGCTATGAGTCGCAGGTGACTCGACGGCACATAATAACAACAACAACGTGACTGGGGCAGTGGAAGTGAAGGCGGGCTTTCACATGATCTGCAGGGACAATGAGGAGGCTGGACTGAGTGAGGGAGGGATCAGAGTTAAATAGACTGTACCCTCAGTGACAGTGGACATGAGACTGAAGAAGCATGGTCCCTAAAAAAATGCCAAGGACCTGAAGTCGGCTAGAATATATGAAATTTGGTGACTAAATGGACTTGACTGGTAAAGATGTCAGGGGAACTGGCATGGGAAACAATGATGCCATTAATAAGATTCAGAGACCAGGCGCCAGAATAAGCTTCTCACCTTTGACAGTGTGGAGTTGGAGCGTAAGACTGTTTGCAAGGCTCTAGTACATCAGTTACAGGGCTGTGTATGCTACAACCAACATGTGCTGCAACGGAGATGACCACAGAGCTGCCATTCTGCCTCCAAATACCCCCCGAAGAGCTTCCCATCTCTGCTCACTACTGCACCAGCAGTTCGTGAGAATTCATTTTAAGATCCATGCACAGTGCCCCCCTGCCTTGGTCGCCCTCCCTGCCTCCTTCATCTTGCTGTTGTGTTTCATGCTTCAGTATGAATGTCATCCTCGGGAAGCTTCCCAACCAACTCGCTCCCTCCCACCTCCAGCGCTGCCAACCCACATGGGGTCTGGTGCCCCTTCTGTGAGCTAATGAGGCAGTCTGTGCATGTCTCTAACTTAAAAGTTTACCGTATTATGAGAACATAGGGGTCTGTTTTGTCCACTGGCAAATTCTTTCTTGAAGTACAGAGGTTTCTTTAACTTCCTACTCTCCGTATAGTACTGAACAGATTTTAATTCAAATCAGGCACTTCACAACAACAACAGTAACAACAACAGCAGCCACACTTTATTTTCAAAGCAATGGGATTAGTGGTTTTTAAAAAACATCATTCAAGATTCTCTCTGGTTTAATGTTCATCAGTCTTGCCAAGTGAAGACATTCTGGGATTCATTGAGCCCTGCAAGGGCATTCTGATACGGTCTGTTCCTAAGTATTTCTGGGCACCTGCTTTGGGGTTCACAGTGGTGGTGAGGCGTCCCCAACCAGCTGGCAGGTGCCATCATTTCTCCAGCTGCTGCATTCTGATAAGGGTCACAGCAAAGGCCCCTCCCAAGGAAAACTCATATATTGGGGATACTCTGTAACTCTCCTGTAACTTAGCCTTCTTCTTAACTCAATAATTAAGGAAAATGTATACAAGTGTGTGCATGTCTCTCCCATTGCAACTGAGTTGGACCAACTCATAGCCGACTCTCCACTGGGTTCTGAGACTGTAAATCACCCAGGAAGAGACTGTCTGTTGTTTTCCCTAGATGGATACGAAACACCGGATAAGCAAGCTTTGGGGCTGGCAGTGCAACTCCCTATGGATTATGCCACCAGAGCTCCCATGTGGGCTGCTGGGTAGTATCAAGTCACGAAGAAGTAGGAGAAAGCCCAATCAATTTATTCTCTCACTTACCAAACTAACTAGTTTTCAGTGCCAAACAAATCTGCAGAGCCCTGGACATGCAGCAGCGAATAAGACAGCAGCAAGTGAAAAATGCCAAATTGGAAGTGCTTTGTTACATATGCCTTTAAGAATTGAAAAAATAAGAGTTGAAAGTAATTACCTCTACTGAAAAACTGGAAAGCATACCAGGGATTGTTGGTTTCCATAACAACCTTGTGGAATGATTTGACTCTAAACTTGGTGCATGTCTAACTTTGGGGGAAAAAAACTCCCAAACCCTCACTAAAAAACTACAACTTCAAACAAACAGGTCAGATGTGGGCCTCACTTTCATGAGGGTGGAGCATATTTAAAATGTATACATATATACACACAACGTTTGAAAACACTTTCAAAGGAAAAATATGCCCAAAGGCACAGATAGAAATGTTTCTGTAAAGACAATCTCAACAGAGAAATAGATTCCAGGATGGAAGTCAGGTTCCCACAAAGAACATAAGGGTCAAGATTAGATTTTTAGCTTACAGCATTCTGTTCATGTGGTTATCTGATGGTTCCTAAGAAACCACAGTTCTTGATAAGGATATGAGGTCCCTCTGGAGACTCCCTCACCATCTTGTGGCCACAGAGAGGAACTGCAGGAAAATCAGTGTACTTCTAAAGAATGGTCTTGGAATAAATGCCTTATAGGGGTTTTTAAAAAACTGTGTTTTGAGGAAATGTTGACAAACTATATTGTTTTAAAAAATCAATTGCTCATACACATTTTGTTCCATAACATTAATTACAATCCCCATCCAATCTGAACATCTATATTGTCTTTCCTTTCACCCATCTTAATGTGTAATTGTTGTTGTTGTGTACCATGGCTGACTCTCCGGTTAATGGCACAGGAGGGTACTGCTTATCCTTCTCCTGTGGAGCGGCTGGTGGCCTTGAACCACACGTGCAGCACAGCTCCTTGCCACTAGGTCACCAGAGCTCCCGCATTTATTATCTATTCCCCTTTCCTTCCCTCTCTGGTAACCATACTAAAAGATTCTTTCTCTGTGTAAACTCTTCTTAACAGTGATCTTACATAATAAGGATTTTTGAGTCTTACATATTTGCTCTCCTTTTAGTTGACTCCAACTAATGGCAACCCTGTGTAGCAAGGGATAGATGCAGCCATTTAGGGCTTCCTCTTGACAGTAAATTGCTGGAGAACACAGTGGGTGTGGGTGTGGAGGCCCAACCCTGAGTTCCAGGGCGGTCACGTGTTATTTCATTTAATCCTTAAACAATCTTAAAAAGTTGCTGTTATTGTTATGTGTTGTCAAGTTGCTTGCAGCTCATAGTGACTCTGTACAACAGCCCTAAACCCTGCTCTATCCCTTGCCAATCTTATTGTCTCTGTCACACCTATCCCAGTCACGGAATCAATCAATCTCCATCTTATCGAGGGTCTTCCTCTCTTGCGCTGTCCCTCCACCCTCCCCCAAATGATGTCCCTCTCCAAGGACTGGTCCCTCCTTGTAACATGTCCAGAGTATGTCAGACGGACCTTCAGAATCCTTCCCTCAAAGGAGAAGCCTGGTCTCACCTTTTTCAGGATGAACCAGGTTTTTAAAATTGTAGTATAATATACATAGTATATAATTTTCCATTTTAATCATTATCAAGCCCACAATCCAATGGCATTAACTATATGATTGTCACCTTTTACCGGTATCTAAAACCTTGTCATCACTAAAAGAAAAACTCTGTACCCATTAAGCAACAACTTCCCATTTCCCTCTCTGAAGCCCCCCAGGAACCACGCAACTACCCTCTGTCTCTGTAAACCAGTTGCTGGTGAGTTGATTCTGACTCATGACAATCCCAGGTATACTAGAGCAGAACTGTGCTCAATAGAAGTTTCAATAGTTGATTTTCCAGACTTAGACTGCCAAGCTTTTTTTCCAAGGATCTTTGGATGGATTTAAACTTCCAATTTGTTGATTAACAGTCAAGCAGGGATGCCTCTGTGTTATGCACTTATCTATTCGAGATATTTCATATAAAGGCCTAACATTTATCTTTTCCTTTCTGCCTTCATTCACTGAGCATAGTATTTCCAATGTTCATTCATGTCATAGAATGCATGGGAGCTTCAGTTCTCTTTATGACTGAATAATATTGCATAATGTGCATATACTGCAAGATACTCTTGTGTTGTGTTAGTTGACTAGCTGCTCCTTGGGAGACAGATAGGCTGTATCTTCCTATAAAGATTTATGGCCTCAGAAATCCAGGGCTATCTCCTCCCTTGTAATTCACAGCCTGGAAATCCACTGGAGCGTGAGCTATCAGAGGGTTCTGACACGATGGCAATGAGTTGTTATTGTTTCAGTACTAGAAACATGAGGTCAACATTATTTACTGAAGTCCAGCAGCTTATAGAAATGAGGAGATATGGTATTTAAAGGAACCTCAACTTGACCTTATCTCCTAAGCTCTTCCACTACACCACACTGCCTTTGAGGAATGACATCTTCAACTTTTTTTCACCCAAACAATTCTGACTCACAGAGACCCTCTGTTTGGTGTATGAGACTACTCTCATGGAGTGGCTGGTGGATTCAAACCACTAACCTTTACTTTGGCAGCACAACACGAGGTATGCTATGCAAACAGCAGATGCTCAATAAATTCACTAAACAGAAGAATACAGAGATGAGCAAGAAGCATGCTGGCTAAAGACTAAGATGAGAGTTCCCTGTTCAGTACAATGGTACAGTTGTTCATCTAGGCCTCCCAGGGATAGTAATCTGATGTTACCACATTTAGTGACCCACTGTACAGGTAAAGGGGGATGACAACTTGCAGTTCAATGTTACTGATTTTGTGGTGCATTCAGAATTATGGGGAACGGTAATGTCTTCTACTTCTTTTGGTGCTGTGGTCTGTCTGCATGAGAAGCTATTTTTCATTCCTTAGAGATAAGAGGGATCCAATTATTGTGAAAAATAAAAGAACCAACCCTCTTAGCTAGACTCCTTGGATTTCAGATACTGACAGTGCACGAAGCTGCTGCTTCATGTGCCATTTTACTAAGACAATGAGAGAACTAATGGAACATCTGACATGTCACTCAGAGTTCCAATTTGTATTGATGCATTTGCTATCGAGGGAAAAAGAGAGAGAACAGAGTCAGTATTTCTGCTGAATAAGAAATTATTTCTGAACTTTAGTAGCCTCAAACTGTTTTATTATTCAAAGGAGGAGAGGCACAGAACTGCCGGGTAGAAGAGATTTGTGCAGGTTCAAAGGTTTTTAGGGAAAAAAGCCAGAAAGTCAAAGAAATGGAAAATTTCCCCTTCTGCTTTGACTCACCATAGAAACCTGAAGTTTCTATTTAGTTAATGGGAACAATGCCATTCAAATTAACAGACTTCAATGCACAAAACAGCATTATTCTTCTCTTTAGCTTCTCCTGTTTCCCAAAGGGAGTTAGAATACCTGGCTTTCCTGTAAAGGGAACACTGGTTGCTTTGACGAATATTCACTCCTGCATTTTTTAGCACAGGTATGGAGTACACTGTTTGAAGATGTTCCCCCCCACGCCCCACCCCCCAGGTGGATGTGAAGAAAGCTGAGTTAAAGAGGCACAAATATATTATTTATGCTTGCAGGATTAAGAAAAAAAGAACTTGATTTTGGAGGGGTGAAAAAACCTGGATATTTCTAGAGAATTAAACGGTAGTGTTGAGAAACAAAGAGTTGAAAATTTGGGGGGGGGGGGCGGGAAATCCCAACTAGCTACTATATTTTGATGGAACTGTTACCAGTGATATGCATAAATGATTAAAGCCAAATGGGAAATAGAAGACTTCTTCCAACTTTTACAGTCTGAAATCAAACAAACATGTAACCAAGATTCGTTAATAATAATGAATGACTGGAATGCAAAAGTTGGGAACAAGGAACGAGAACCGGTAGTTGGATACTATGGGCTTAGTGACAGAAATAAGGCTGGAGATGGAATTTTGTTCAATGATTTATTATTTGCAAATAGCTTTCAGAAAAATCCAAATGGTAACTATACATATGATGTATGTGTGTGTATGTGTGTGTGTATATATATATATATACACACCCCCACACCCCCACATATATATGTCACACACATATGGTATATACATACATACAAGATATATATTTGTATATATATATATATCCTGATGGCCTACACAGAAATCAGATTAGATTACATCTGCAGAAAGAATCATTGGAGAAGCTCAACATTTTCTGTGAAAACCAGGCCAGGTGCTCACTGTTGAACAGACTATCAACTACCAATGTGCAAGTTCAAACTGAAGTTAAAGAACAAAAACCCACAAAAAACCAAAATATAACCTTGAGTCTAACAAAGACAGAGGAGAAAGAAAAGAACAAGATAGATGTGTGAGGAGACTCTGAATATTGCAGAGAAGTCAAAACAAAGGGAAGAAATGATGAAGTTAAAGGCTGAAAAAAAGATTTAAAAGGGCAGCTCAGAGAGACAAAGCAAGATATTATAATGAAATGTGCAGAGAGCTGGAGTCAGAAAGTCTAAAGGGAAGAAATTGCTTAGCTTTTCTTAAGCTGAAGGAACTAAAGTACAAATTCAAGCCTTAAGTTGCAACACTGAAAGATGCTATGGGCAAAATCTTGAATGACCCATGAAGCATCAAAAGAAGATTGTCACTGTATAAATAAAAAATTAGCTGACAATCATTTCAGGAAGTAGCATGTTATCAAGAACCAATGGTAATAAAGGAGGAAGTTCAAATTTCTTTGAAGGAATTCGTAAAAAATAATGGTCCAGAGACTGATGGAATACCAAGTGACATATTTCAACAAACAGATACAGTCCTCGATGTGCTCACCAGATTATGCCAAGAAATTTAGAGGACAGCTACCTTGTAAATTGATTGAAAGAGGTCCATATTTATTCCCATTCCCAAAAAAGGTGATCCAATAGAATGGGGAATTTACTGAACAACATCAATAATATCACATGCAAGCAAAATCTTGAAGATTATGAAAAATGTCTAGAAGAATACATTGATAGGGAACTGCCAGAAATACAAGCTGGATTTATAAGAGGTAGTGTCACTAGCAGTATCACCGCTGATGTCATGGATCTTGGCTAAAAGCAGAGAGTACTAGAAGGATGTTTGTTTTTTATCAACTAGGCAAAGACATTTGACTGTGTGGATCATAACCAACTGTGACTAACCTTGAGAAGATTGGGAATCCCAGAACACTTGATTGTGCTAATACAAAACCTATACCTAGATCAAGAAACTATTGTCTGGACAGGACAAGGGAACACTACATGGTGCAAAATCAAGAAAGGAGTGCATCAGGAATGTATCCTTTCCCCATACCTCTTCAACATATATGCTGACCAGATTAACCTAGAGACTGGATTTTATGAAGAGGAATGTGGCATCAGGATCAGAGGAAGACTCATCAGCAACATGTGTTATACAGATGACACAACCCTGCTTGCTGAAAGTGAGGAGGACTTGAACAAAAATCCTCACTGTTGGGCTAATAAGCAGCGTTGTGACAGATGGAGAAAAGATTGAGGTTGCTAATTTCATTTTGTTTATATTTGCAATCAAATGCCTTGGCATCAGCAGTCAAGAAATCAAAAGATGAGTTGCATTGGGAAAATATGCTGTCAAGGACCTCTCCAGAGTGTGAAAGAGAAATTATATCAGTCTAAAAACTCAGGTTGTCTATGGTCTGTCAAGAAAACAAATAGGTCTGTCTTGGAGTGGGTGAAACCAACTTTCTCCTTGGAGGCTAGGATTTTTGAAACTCTGTCTCACTTACTTTGGGCATGTGGCCAGAAGGGACCAATCCTTGGAGAAGGACATCAAGCTTGGAAGGGTGGAGGGACAGCAGAGAAGAGGAAGACCCTGGATGAGATGGACTGATATAGTAACTAGGACAACGGGAGTAGGTGTGTAGGAGTTAGTGAGACTGTCTCAGGACAGGACAAGCTTCACAGCTGTTGTGCATAGGGTTGCTATGAGTGGCAGGTCAGCTGACAGCACATAACAATAATAATAACAACAACAACAAAGACTAAGGTGAACCTGATCCATATTATGGTCTTTGTAGTTGCTTGCCATCTGAGTGCTGAAAAATGGCTAAGTATTAAGACAAAGAATCGAGGCCTTTGAGTTGTGGTGCTGGAGAAGAGTATTGCACATTCTATGGGCTACTAAGAGAACAAACAAGCCTGTTCTGGAGAGGATGAAGCCAGGTTGCTCCCTGGTGGCAAGAATTTCTTTGGGCATGTCGTCAGGAGGGCCAGTCGTTGGAGGACATCATGCTTAGAAGGGTAGAAGGCTAGTGCAAGAGAGGAAGACCCTGGGTGAGATGGACTAACAGAGTGACTATGGTAATGGGGTCAAGTGTGTCAGAGACCGTGAGGTTGGCTAGGATAAAGCAAGGTTCAGAGCTGTTGTTCAGTGGGTCACTATGAGTCATAGTTGACTGGATGGAACATAACAGCAAGAACAACATATCAGTGACACTCAGAAACCAGGATACCATGGCTGTTCTTTATGACAATAAGCAAAAGAACACCAAGAAGGTGAGAAAGCACATATCAGAGCCAAGTTTTGGCAAAGCCCAGGGACATCAGTACTCTTAGGCTCAGCATCTGGTTGATGTCCCTTCACAATGTGACCTCGACTCTGGTCTCAGCTATTTTTGTATTTGATACTTCCAGAGCATCTTAATGGTGCCATGTTATACAATGCCATGCCTTTGACACACAAGTCCTTCTGCCTCTACTATCCTACAAGTCCTTCTGCCTCTACTATCCTTTGTCCTTAAATGTATCCCACATCCTTTGAGGCTCAGTCCAAACAGTATCTCCTGGGTGAACTCTTCCCTTCTGCTTCTGGTCAAGGCTGGGGTCAGGGCCGGAAAATGCCAGATAACAGTAGGGACTCGTCACATGCCAGCCTCTTAATGCTGCTGGTGTTTGCCAACGTACAACACTGGGAAGCAGAACCTAAGAAGGTGCTGTTTTGCAGAGCATCCAGTGGGATGGGAAGCACGTTCCATTTAGGCAATCTGATTTTTCTCTAAGGAGGTGAGGGTGCTAAAGAAGCAATCTGTGTAGCCAGAGATCACATGACTTATGCCTGGGAGTGCTGAGAAAAAAACAAACAAACCAAAAACAACAACAACAAAAAGCACCCCAACAAAAATCTATGTCCAAATAAGAAAGAGAAGACATGCGAGCACTGACCCACAGGAGCCCCCAGGTTCCTCGGGTCCTCAAATGCAGGATCCTTACCATGGTCACTTTCAGTTCCCGATCGGCCCCAGTAGCGACGCCTCCTCTCTGGACTGTGGGTGTGCCGTTCGATGACTGCAGCTATGAAGCGAGTATTGCTGACTGTGGAAAGGCAAGGATGGTTAATGCCCACTCCTAATATATTTATGATATCAAACGTATTTTCTCTGAGCAGGCTCATTTGTACATTGAGAGAGTTTTTCTTTCAAGAGTTCACTCATTCTCTCACTCATTGTTGTCATAGCTGACCTTCTGGTGGGTTCTCAGAGCCTGTAAATCACATGGGACACCTTTCTCCTGAGGAGCAGCTGGTAGAATGGAATTACCTGCCTTTGCATTGGCAGTGTAATTCCTTACCCACCAGACCACCAGAGCCCCTTTACAAGAACCACAATAACGATTTAAAAAAAAAAATGCCCTGAGAGTTAGGAGAGCTAGGTTTTGAGCAGGGACAGTGAGAGGTATTTAATTGGGCACCTCCAACTCGCATAAAAAAGAAATGCTCTAGATATGTAAAGATCAGGGTAGTGCTTCACTAATGGGTTGCTCTTGTGATTAAAAAATCCCCCCAAAATACAAAAAACCAAAACAGAATAAAAACTCAAACAAAGCCACACTCTTTTACCTGATGGGTTTTATCTACTACTTAAAGAGATTTTTTTTTAAGCCCAGCACACCAGAAGATTCCTTTTCTAAAACGCTATGCTGGGAAGCAATGATGAAGAGAGAAGGACAAGGAGAGGGGAGTTTGATGCCAGAGCACTTAATAAACAAGACAAAGCAAACCACCAAAAAGAAACCACCACCAAAGAACATCATAAAATCTTCCCAGATATTTGAAAACAAAGCAAACATCGAGATATTCATTTGCAAAGAAAGGGGGGGGCGGTGCTGGGAGAAACAACCCATGTCAAAGCTCCTTAAATTTTAATATAAGCCAAAAGGATATAAGAAAGAATATTTATTCTGGATTAGCCTCCTGCTGACACTCTGCAGCAAGGCAGCCGGATACTCACTGATGCCTCTGTCTTCATGGCTGTCGTCGTCCCTTTCATCTCTGTCATTCTCCAGGTTGGACATACGCACTGACATTTCTACCCATCATTAAAAAGAGAGAAACATGACTATTTAATCAAACAAAATCACCCGCTTTAATACCCTGCTGAGTGTGTGTCTGATGGCGGGGGTGACAGCATTCCATCAAGATCCAACCCTGAAATGGAGAACTGTGAGTAAACTAATGTCCCGGTTCTTTTCTTTTTTCTTTTTTTTTTTTTTTAAAGAGAACGAGCAGGAATCAGAAGAGGGAGAAAAAGAAATGCACAATCAAGTGAGCCACCTGGGATGGATTTCTGAGGAAAAAGGAGATAGAAGCAGATAGAATCACCAGATGGTGACTACTCTACCCAAGTACCAGAAACAGAAGGAATGGGAGCCAGAAACACAGCTGGGTTTATAAAATGAGGCTACAAAGTCCTGCAAAATCCAGGCTTAAGGTGACACTGGATGGCAGTTATTCTTAGACTAGTTAAATCTTATCAAAGGGAAAGCATTTGTGGTAGTTATTAAAGCAGGCAATGTTATCCTCCAATCCACCTTCAGGACTGAGGCCACAGTAAACTCTCCAAATGGAACCTATCATTCCTGCTCCAAGTGTGAGCTAGAGGGCTCCTGATTGAGTCCAGGAAGAATGAGGGGTGAGCTTTATTTCCATATGTGTTAGGCCACCCCATCCCAGGTGGCCTTGAGGGAAGGATGAGCCAGCCATTAACCAGCTATAGTTGCTCAACCTGTGTTAACCTGAGATGTGACTATTCACATCTATGTGTGCATTCACATTGCACAGTTACAGGTGCAGTCTGATAGACTTATGTTCTTGCCAATCGTGATCCGGGCACCTTGATTCACTTGTCATTTGGGAACTCTAGGGTAGTAGAGTTGGTCTTAGTGAAGAACAGTATTCCCCATGCCTGCCCCTGGCTATGGGCTAATGCTGTGTCAGAAGAACTCTCTGGAGGAAAGGGCAGTGAGCTAATGCAGAGGAGCAGAACAGGCCTTGGGGATTTTAGAATCTGCTCCCCAGAAGTGGGAAATGCAGCCACATTCTTAGCATTTCTTAGTCATCATACAGCTAGGACTTTATACTATTCCTGTAACTCCTTAGCTCCAAGGACAACTTGCCTTTGTCTTTTCAGCCTATAAAGAACCCAGGGAGGGCTGGAGGCTCCTGAAGGAGCTCTGGGATTCATGTCTCACTCACCTTGGGCAGCCAGGGGAGACATGTGCTGATGGCTCCGGCGATGGATCTGATGGCGATAGGCATACACAGCCAGCACCAGCACCATGATGCACCCCATAATACCTCCAGCCACAGGGCCCACGGGGGCACTTTTAATCATGTTCAATGTGATCACTTCATCACCTTCAGTAAGGTAAACAAACAGGAGTCTCTTGTAAATATTTAAAAAACGTGGGTAGAGGTGGAACTGGCAGGAGGGAAATGTGTGGGAAAACGGAAGCAATGGCACAGGAAGGGGCTTGGGGAGGAGAACAACAACTGCTTTAAGCTCTGAATCCTCCTAAAATCGTCCACCAGAATATGAAAACAATGGCATCGTTTATCCCCTGGTTCTCACATTAAAATCCTGGTGGCTAAGCAGGGTGAAAGTATAACAGACAAGAATCAGTAAAACAAATGAACAGTTGAGCAGCCTTTAAATATTCAGTGCCCAGCGCTGACAGCCCTGGTCCGTGGGGTAGGAGTTATTCTCGGAAGAGAAAAATGCTCATCTAGTAGAGTGGGGGCAGGATAGTAGAGGTGACACGTGACAGACCCACTGCAATAAATAGCAGAAGATACCATACAAATGTACTACTGGATCAAGTTCAAAGCTTAGGGGTTCCCATTAAAACACTAATTTTCAGGTAGGAAAGGTTGGTGAGGTGTTAAGTGATTTCTTGGAATAAGGTTACTTCCATCACGCCCTCACTTGGTGCAGTAGGACTCTGTGAGATCAAAACCCTTCCTCACAAATAAGCGTGGTTCCCCCCCCCCCTACATAACCATCAGTGTAAGGAAGTCTAAAAAGCCAAATATTAATTGAAGATTTAAATATTAGGTTCATTTTCCAGATAAGTTATAAGTAGAAAAAAAAACAAAACCCAAGAGTTGCCACTGAATCAATTGTGACTCCTAGGTACCCCATACATGCCAGAAATGTACTCCACAGGATTTTCAATGGCTGTGATCTTTCAGAAATTGACAGCCAGGTCTTTCTTCCAAGGTGCCCCTGAGTGGACTTGAACCGTGAACCTTTGGATTTAAGCTGAATGCTTAAACATTTGCGCCATCCAGATTCCTTTCCTTCAACTTTAAGATTTGGTGCTAACTTCAGAACAGCACCTACAAAATCCCAGGTGAGGGATGCAGCCCCCTGATTAGCATTTTCAAGGTCTCAAAACCTGACTCCAGTGGTTCTTCTCTCTCCAGAGTCCTCTGCTAACTATTCTCGCTGCATTGGGGGGCTCTGACTTTTGCTGGTCTCCAGGCCATCAGGATGGATTTTTAGCCATAAGACTTCTGCCTTGAGAAAGTCATGAGGGTAGATAGCAGCAGGAAACAGACGTGGAGTGGTCATTGTGTGACAGGCCCCGGGCTCCTGACAGCTGGGACTCCCATTCAGGCCGACTCTTGAGTTCAGCCATGCGGAAACCAGGCATGATATTTCTCAGAACAAGTTTTATGGGAATGAACTACAGGCCAGCAAAATTTGGCAGGGCAGATGGTTGCTCACTCTCCCTGTATAGAGGATCTAGCCAGCACTGAAGGCAATTATCTGCCTTGGTTTTGTAACTAAAAACTATTGGCAAAGAGATCAGGGAAGAAGGATAAAAGAGTCTTTTAAGATTTCTGTCCTAGCATGTAAAATGTGTATTCAAGAACCAAATTATTCTGGGTCCCCAACAGACATACCTATTGCTCCCATATCATCAACGTAGGGACTTTTGGCTCCGACGATCCCCCCAAAGCATTCCTTCTGGGGTGCACAGTAGGATTTGTCCAGGTGAGTCTTTCCATCACTGTCCACCATGCACCACTCACAATCCAGCACCCCAAAACAGTCACTGCGAGAAAGACAATCAGGAAGGTTCCAGAAGGCAGTATGGTATGGAGCAGAGAACATGGGCAGGGACTTGGGTATCATAGAGCTCTCAGAAGCCCCTTTATTTACTGGTGTTGTGAACTTGAACCTTAGGGTCTGCTTACAGAGAAAAATAATACAGAAAGCTGTTGTAAGCCCTCAACAATTTGGAAATGAAGGAAGTAAAACTACTTTCTGGGAATCAAACTATTAAATCCAGACATCATGGATTACTCAAAGCCATCTTAAAAGATGAAATGGCCCAAGGCTTGTTGGACTTTGGTCTAACATTCCCCAAATGTGCGGTCATTTTAAAAAAGGACAAAGCAAGGAAGGAAACATGGTCAGATAAGCTTGGTCAGTTAAACATATTTTATTTCCAGTTTCTCAAAGCTTTTACTATGTAAAAGTGCCTCATGATTCTCTAAGACACTTTATGTAGTATTTCTCAAATTTACTTTAACTTTGAAGATATTGTATAACATCCTGAATAATCTATCTGATGCTGGACTGTCCCTCTGTTAAAGTATATATCAAAAAGAGAACGATTTGTTCCATCAAATGCAGCTGCATTAAATGAATTCCCACTCCCCAGCCCCCGATGAGCCTACCACAGCCACTACTCTCTGGCTGTATAGTCCCAAATACTTTGGAAGAGAAAAGTAAGTGACATAAAGATTTTAGTCCCCAAACAACCATGAAGCTGATTTGTTTTTCAAGAATTGGTGAGCTTGAAAATATCACATATAGAGACTTACCTATGGGCTTCACCCCGAGGCCCTGCCCCTTCTGGACTCAACTCTGAAGCCCTAAGCTCCTCCATGCTCCTTCATGCCATGCCCTCTCATATTTCTTTTAACTCAAGAATAATTTTCTCATTTACAGGTAAGGCTACTAACATACAGCACAAACACTAAATAGCTGTATGGCTCTGAAACAGGAGAATCAAATGGTTTGGATAACCTTAAAATTGGAAGATTAAAAGGCTTTTGGAATTCAGTGTCAGAACTGAAAAAATAATGTATCTTTCTTAAGTCATCAAGAATGAAAAGAATGTATCCTGCCTGGGAAAGTTCAAGGAGGCTGCTGGTCACTATAGCAGCCATCATGTTGACCTGACATAAACATGGGCACTGCTTACCCGCTCTCCATTCTCTGGCTGCACCTGCTGTTGACACATTGGTGGAGAGCATCTTGGAGACCAGGATCAATAGCTGTGTATGTCACCGGCTCCTGGTGAACCTCACAGCTTGGATTTCTAAAAAAAAAAAAAAATCACGTACAGGAGTTGGAACTGATGTTAGCACCCTCTAAATTCACCATGGCTCAGGATGGAAGGCAGCTTAGTAGAGCAGTTCACGACAGGGATCAGGTAATTGGGTTTGAATCCTGGCTTTGCCACCTAACCTGACCATGGACCAATGACTTAATCACTTTGAGCTTCAATTACTTCAGCTTTGTATGTAAAAGACATAAATTTAAAAATTAGGAACCCATAAATATTCAAAAAGAATGTAATTACAATTTAAAATTTTTTTTAGTAGCCATGTGTCAGTCACTTTAATATAAAATGTGATCAAAGATCCTAAATAACAAGAGTTGGAAAAATCATTTAAGTTTAAATTCCATAGCAAGTTTTTAAATCTGGGACAATTTTAATTTTTTTTAAACTAGTTTCTTGCTAATTTCAGCCCAAGATTAATTTGTTAACAACTAAGCTAAGAATTATTACCTGGGAAAAATCAATAAACAAGTAAAATGTGCCAACCCAAGTCACAAACTTGCTAATAAAATGAATCAAAGAATATATGTAAGGAGCAAATAATTCATCAGTCAGGTGTAAAGGAAAATCCTGTCTCCTGTAGAAATATTTTAAAATTTTCTCTGTATAGTCCCTGGTTAGACTTCATCTAAGCATTTCATCTTTTGGCTGGTTATTGTAAATGGCACTGGTTTCCTGAGACTCATTCTAGTGTGGTTACTGGAGTAGGGAGAGAGTAGAAAATGAATCAACAGATAATAAAAACTTACTAATATGGGTGAAGGAAATATGAAATGAAGGGATCATCACACACTGTAATTACTGTTATAGAACAAAATGTGCATGAATGATTGATTGAAAAAATCAATATGCTTTGCAAATCTTCACCTAAATCACAATAAAAGAATAAAAATGGGTAAAGTTAAAAGTGAATATAATTCACTCTCAATTTTTAGAAATCTTACTTTTCAGAAATAACCATTGTTGGCAGGCTAGGGGAAATACGTTCAGGCAATCTTTTCTTCCATACCTAAATGAACACTAGGGAGTTGTGGTGGCAGCAAGCAGTTTGAATCCACCAGATGCTCTATGGGAGAAAGATGGGCAATCTCCTCCTGTGCAATGTATAGTCCCTGGGAACCTACTACAGGATTGCTGTGAGTTGGTTCCAGCTACACAGCAATGAGCTGAACTGAAATTAATACTAGTACACATATACCTACTACACATATATATACAACTATGTTTTCTATAAATTAAATGTTGTTGTGTCAGAACAGATTCATGGCTGACCCTTCAGGAGATTTTCAGCGGTAGTAACGTGCACTGGAGGATACTGTCCAGCTTCCTCCCACAGAGCAGTTTGTGGATTACAACCAGATGCCTTTGGATTGGCGGTGCAACTCCGGACCACTAAGCTACCAGATAAAATATATAAATTCATTGAATAGATTTATTTGTCACAATTCATTTAGCTAGTCTTAAAGTACAAATAATACTGGATCAGTTATGTACAAGCATGCTAATTTGAAAAAGGAAGTGACTTAGTACATATGAAATACCTAACACATGATGGGCACTTCGTGACTGTGTGTTATGTTCCTATGTTTTTCGGATGCAGTACATATACTCTTTATACTGTCACAATATTTATATTTAAAACTGAAAGCGGACTTGATTTTCAGGCACAAGAGAACTTGGACTCTGGCTCAGAAAGCACTACTATTATTGGAGTGAACCACCTTCTTATACCACAATCCCAAACAAATCTATAAAGGGGATCCCAACAGTATTATCTTTTTTCACCTGTTCTCTGCATTGGTGAGGTTGCCAGTGCACTCATTGACCTCTAGAGGGCATTCACAAGGACATTCACACTCATTTTGTTCCATTCTGAAAAGCAAAAAGAAAGTGACTTTGCAAGAGTGTCAGTGACAGACTCCATATTGGGAGCATACCAGGGAAAACAAAATACAGCAAGCCTGGGCTAGTTAAAAGAGACAGAAAAAAGGAAGTTCATATCAAAGGCTTAAATACACAATTAGACTTAATCCACTGTGCTTAGAACAAGGACACCACACACAACAACATCTCTCTAAAAGCGTCTGTAAACAGGACTTCCCTTTCTTCCAGGCTACTCACAGGCACTTTTTTTGTTTAGTAGATGCCACTTCAAAATGACTGGCATCAGGTAAAATATTAAGCAGGATGGTAATCAGAGAATGGGACCCAATGTCTTTTACCGGTGACAGTTGAGGCAGAGTCGGTCCACCATGCTGCACGCACAAAAGGCAAGAGAGTCGCAGGTCTCATTGACAATGCCGACAAAGGCATTGGTTCCTGGGATCCTTGCCAGTCTGTATTTAGAACAGTGGCTGCCATGCACGAGGTTTGTCAAATCCCCCTGCGGAACAACCAAGAGATGTCAGGAGTGACAGACCCGGTGTCACTTTGGTGAAAACAACCTTTCAATTGACTACTGAAAACCACTAAGCAAATGCTTATGCATATATACATGTATTTCTTTCTCATTACAAATATAATACATAATCAAACATTTAGAGGATAAAGAAAAATAAACCCTTATAATCTAATCAGTCATTGAAGTTTTACATGGACTATTCTTTTATTTATGCTTCTGTTGATGTTGCTGTTGTTATGTGCCATTGAGTCACCTGTGACTCACAGCAACCCTATGTATAATAACTCCGAAGCCTCCCCTGCCTAAGCCAGTCTTACTGACTCTGATACATCTACCCCCACTGCCCTAGTTACTGTATCAATTCATCTCATCTGGGGTCTTCTACTCCTGCGCTGTCCCTCCACTCTTCCAAGCATGATGTCCTTCTCCAAGGAGAGGTCCCTGTTGGCCATGTGTCCAAAGCATATGAGATGGAGTTTCAAAATCCTAGCCTCCAGGAGAAACTTGGTTTCCCTCTCTCCAAGACAGACCTATTTGTTTTCTTGCAGTCCATGGTATGTTCAAAACTCTTCTCCAGCACCACAACTCGAAGGTATAAATTCTTCTATGCTTCTACAGACATAAATTTTATAGCTGTATATTTAAGCAAGTGAGCTCTGGTAACCTAGTGGGTAAGGAGCTGCACTCTTAACCCAAAGGCTGGTAGCTGAATCCACCAGTGGCTCCTTGAGAGAAAGGTGGACCATTGTCCCTTTCTTGAAATTTATAGCCTCTGAAAACCAACTAGGGAGTTAGTTAAAAGTTTGTTCAGACTCTATAGTAATAAATAGTAACAACATATACAATCAAGTTTCTTTATGAATCACTTAACAACCTCTTACCACTAGGCCAGAGCTCCCTCCCAACTATAACATGAAAAAGAAAATAAACTTCAAGAAGCAATAAAAGACAACTTTCAGGTAAGGAATAGCTTTTATGGTGAATTCAAAGGCCAGCTTCATCAGCCAGAAAACGTGCATTTCCCCCCACTCTTGGATACTATCTTCTACAATATCAAGGAAATTATTTAAAAACCAAATCCTTTTTACAATAGGAACCTGCTTCCAGAATATTAAAACAATCCAATCCAAACAAGTACCTTTTGTACCATTTTATCACAAACTATGGTACCTTACTTCTGGGTTTGCTCAATTTGTCTACCATACTGGAAAACTACAGGGTCAAATACAGAATCATAGAGTTGTGTGTGTGCTAAACAAAGTTGATCACATGTTCATTTTTATGCCCTTTCTGTCTTACATGTGTGTGATGAAGACAGGCCTAACTTAAAGTATAATAAGCTGAATGAATACTTGGATTCTGAGGGATTCAGGCAAATTTTCTGCTGCTAGAAGACATCTAGTGCTACAATATAATAGAGGTTTATCATGCAGTTGGTTCCTATTCCAGGGATATTCGAATTCCTTCTGAAGATAACTGTGTCTATTATAAAGCTATTCTAGTTCACACTGAATTAAAATTTGCCTTTAAAAAAATTTATCTAAGTGTCCTGGCTTTTTTGTAGAGCTGAAGACACCATTGTACAAATGATAGAGAAGATACATAAAATAAGCCAGACTTTCCTGGATCATCTATCCCAGCTGCTTTCTTTGGATTACGCTCTGGTGTGTTAATGCACTCTTTAAAGAAAATGCTGCTTAGGACAGCATGGGGCCTGAACAGAGTAACAAGTACTTCCCTTGCTTGAAACACACTGTTAGATTAATACAGTCATTTATCAAACCCTTCTCTTTCACTGGAAAATTACTTTTGCAGTTGTTTTTAACTGAGGCTAAATTTGTTTTTAGTTATTATGTGCCCAAGAGCTGAAGACAACTCCTAGCAACTATGAACAGCAGATCTGAACCTCGGCCGATCCTGTTCGATCCTCACGGCCTCTGTCATACTCTAGCCCAAGGGAACTGTTGCCTTGTTAATCTCTCTGGCTGAGAGGCTTCCTCCCTTCCTCTGACCCTACACCCTTCCCAGTATGATGTCTTTTTTTCAAGGTCCTTCTTGATAACATGCCCAAATAAAAATATAAAATGGCACTTCACCATCCCTGCTTCTAAGCAGCAACCAGGTTGCAGTTCCTCTAATTTAGGATTTTAAATTTAACTCCATATGTTACGGAGCTCTGGTGGCCTAGTGGCAAGAAGCTGTGCTGCAATCCTGAAGGCACGTTGTTCAAGGCCACCAGCTGTTCTGTGGGAGAAAGATGGGCAATCTCTTTACAAGTGATTAACTGCCTCCAAAAACCTGCTGGAGTGTTAGCTACGGGTCACTTCTGATTCTATAGTATACAACAACAACAACAACAGTTTTTAAAAACGAATTTTAAATAACATATTTAATACCATAAAGGCAATATTCTGTGTTAAAAAAAAACCCTATCAACTTCCTATAAATAACTTTTTTTTTTTAATTCGGATTCTGTTACTTCTTTTCTAAATTTCTCCCAGATAAGATTATTTCCAAGTCAACAAGAATGTCCATGATCTTGAACTATGACCTTGAAGTAATCGGTAGTACTTCAAATAATACTGAGAATTCCAAGCTAAGAAAGAAATTCTGTTTTGGATGATTGACATAAAAGGTTCCATCCAGCAGGGTGGATGACCAAGAACTGACCTAATGTAGCCTTCTGGGTTTAAGACGACCAAGTGATCTTTACAATACAGGAAGAGAGGAACACAGAGCACCACATATATTTACACAAGAGTGTGGGAACAGATTCAGCAGATATTTCAAAGGGCTCCGATTGGGCAAGTCTTTAAAACAACAAAACCAAACCAAAACAACAAGTGTAAGACCTTAAAATATTCACTTCTCTTTTCCGGATACTAAATCCTGCAAGTGCCACCTGGGGGAGGCCGGAGGCCTCTTTCAGTCCTCAAGCCTGGGATTCTAAGGCAGAATCCACAGACAGGTACCATTCCTCCAATTCCTATTCTATTGCAGGCTGGAGAACATGAATGCTGAAGAATCAACTTACCACAAGGCTGGTGTTGAATTTGTAAAACCGCTGGACTGTTCTATCGCTGAAGCTGTTGCACAGGTTTTTCTTCACAAAATTGGGGTGATTCAGGATGTCATTGGCTACCAGGGGCTCCTGACAAGGTCAAACGGAATAGAAGACACATTATGTAACAAACGGGAGGCTTCCGGAGAGCAGAGAGCTCTCAGCTTCCTAACAAATACCTTGTGGGTGATGTGCTGCTGCTCCACAGGTGCGTGTCCTTTGGGGTCAATGAGGGTTGGATGTGCCACCAGGTAACCCCTGTCCTCCATGATGAAGCACCTGCACCAAAACAAAGGACACTCCACATTCTTTTAAGTGGCTCCTCCTCACTGGCAGGGAGCATTGATCTTGCTAGCTTGAAACAAGTGGCATTGCACTTAGGGGTTCAGTAAGTATTCATTGAAAAAAATCTGAAGGAAGCCTGGCATACAGGTAGACAGATGCACAGCTCCTGACGTGGTAGATCTCCTGGGATATAGGTTGAAAGCAGCATCTGATGCTGAGGTCACCTACATAGTTCACAGCAACTGTTCCTGTCCACACCAAAGGAGGGCAACTTGAAGAAGTTTTGCAAAAATGTATACATGAAAAATTTATTCTTTTTTTTTCTCCGAGAAGGGAGATCCAAAGGAAATGGTCTTGAGCATAAACTTTAAGTTTAAATTTAAGCTTAAATTTCTCCTGTTGATGGTAAACATACCAAAAAGACAATGTTTAGGGATATATAAAATATATCTATATTTGATGGAAATACTAAACAAGCACCATTAGATATGTTTTAATCAAGGCTCCAATCTGGGCTACTCTCCACTAGCCACACTGGTTTGCACTGAATCCTGTACTTCTCCATTCACGGTCAATGTGAAATTCATTAGTGGTGTGAGTGTGGACCATGGAATGGAACTAAAAAAGCCATTTTAAAATGGGGCCTGTATTAAATTAAGGGAATGCCCTCACTTTGATCAGGCATGCTCTTTAAAAATGAAGCAGGCAAAGACTTTTAGTTCTCTTAGCCTCTTTCGGGGGAGACAGGAAAAAGAGCAGTCTAACTGCTTGAAAATTTCACAAAGACTTTGGCTTATTAACTAAGTTAACATAAAAAAAAATACTGCGCAAGAGTACCCTCTGGTCTTTCTAGTAGCCCCGATGTGGGAAACCTCTAATTGCTGGCTTCCCAGAAAACAAGAGCTGTGGGTGCACTCTGTACCACAGTTACTGTCCTCATTATGAGTTGAATTTATCTAAATCATCAATAACATGCAATGTAGAAAACGGAAGGAAAAGAAAAAGAACACAAACCTTCTTAATAGAACACCCTTCACTTTTCCATGGATGACACACATCTAGAAAGCCCTGACACCTTTCTTGATATATTAAGCAGCTAGAGGGGATATGGTGTCCCCTCTGGGCTTACCTGATCTTGTTGCCACCATCTTGGTTGCAAACTGGTAATAAGTCCATCAGCACCTTGTAGAAGTATCTAAGTGTGAAGTCAATGCCCATCACAGCCACTGTGTGCCCAGAAGACAGCTGAGTACTTTAAGTGAAGAAAAAAAAAAAAAGATCAGTGAGAATGGGTGGCATTTCTTAAAGGTCAAAGCTATGTTAATCCATAAGGATATATTACAATACTATAAAGAACACTCCAACTGCTTCTTCTCACCTCTCACCCTTACAAAAAAGATCAACTAATAGACCAATTATTTAAAGAACACAGACATTTCCAGAGAGAAAACTCTGAATTTTCTAGTACCTACTTACTCATTGCAATCGAGTGAGAACACACTCATAACTGAACCTCCAATGAGTTTTTAAAGGCTGTAAATTGCACAAGAGATTGTCTCTCTCTTCTGGAGCAACTGGTGGATTCAAATGACATGCCTTTGGGTTGACAGTGCAACTCCTCACCCACTAAGCTATCAGAGCTCCCCTTTAAGTGTATGTATATAAACATACACATTCTTAACCTGCCATAGAATATGCCATAGAACCTTATAATGCAAGTATTTCTAGAGAAGCAGGACTATTCTTTGTCCAGGATATGAAGCTCCGGTGGGAGGGATGAATTAGATGGTCTCTGTTGTTCCTTTCAACACACCTCTATATATAAAACTCAAAAAACCCACTGCAATGGCTTTGGAACTGACTGACAACTCATCCTCCAATGGTTTCCAAGGCTGCAAACTGCAGACTGCTTATCTGTTCTCCCTCAGAGATGCTAGTGGATTTAAACCGTCTTGGGTCTGCAGCCTATCTCCCTCCTGTGTCACCTGAGCTCCCTTTACTGGCAATCTCATAAAGTTTAACCAAACTAGTGTAATGTTTCACAAAAGTTAGCAGGAACAATGGCTGTTATAACTTTCTTCCCTTAACATGAAACTGGTTCTACTTAAAGGAAAGCTCATATTCTAGAATATGGTTTGATTTCTCCACTTAACAATATAGCTCTCAGAAGGAAGGGGCAGAGAAAGGGAATGTTGGGCAGTAAAACATGATACTAACTTTTTGGCTTTAGAATCAAACATATCTGGGGTCAAATGCTGGTCCTGTTGGTTTCTATCTCTGTGGCTCTGGGGATATTACTTAACCTTTCTAAGCTTCAGTTTTCTCATGTGGAAATGGAGATAAATCAGTGCCTACACCATAAAGCGGCTATTGGGATTAAGTGCAATAGCACGCCTTTAATGTTTAGTGACATGTCTGCCATATAGTAAAACCCAAAAGGTGTATTTACTCTAAAGAAAATGAATCAGCAAGGACTTAAAATTCATTTCTAGGCTGAAAAAGAAATTATTACTTTTTCAGAGAAAACATATTTCAAGAAATGGAATACTCCTTGGGCCTTTGGTTTCTTAATCTGTGCTCATGTACAGTTGGAGGGATGAACTATACTGCTGGTAGAGCCTCATACTTCAGAGGCTAGGAATGTGCATGAGACTTTGGAAACAAAGCACTATCAACAACTACCCATCTGATTTCCTTATAAAAAAAAAAATCTAAAATGGCACCCTGACACAGAAAATCTTAAAAATAAGAACTGGATTAAACAATAATAAAAAAACCAAGAAGCAAGTCTGTCATGGAGGAAATGCAACCAGTGTTTTCCTCAGAGGCAAGAATCTTCACATACTTTGAGTGTGTTGTCAGGAGACCTTAGTCTTTGAAAAAACATCAGGCTGAGAGAAGTAGAAGATCAGTGAAAAAGTAATGGACCCTCAGTGGAACGGATTGACACAGTGACTGCAACAATGAACTTGAGCATGACGATGATGTGGGGTTGGGTAAGATTTATTTGTATCTGTTTATAAGATTGCTATGAGACATGGTCAATTGAGGGGCACCTACAAACAACACAAATGATTGCTTAAGTCAGATATTAAAGATTTGTTGGTCTTCTAAGTAGCTTGTGCCATCTCTTTAAGGAGTCTTTATATTGAACATGGAAATTAATGGGCTGAAAAGTTGTGGTACATTCATACAATGGAATGCTACACAGCATGCAAGAGCAATGATTTTGTAAATTTCTACCTAATTTGAGAGGGACTGGAGAGCATTATGCTGAGTGAACTTAGTCCCACAAGGACAAATAATGTATAAAACCATTATTGTAGAATAAGAATGATGATACAAGGTTGGGAGGGGAGGTTGGAATTAGAGGGGTTAGGGATCGGGGGTTAGGCTGTTAATCATAGGGTTGCAGATCAGTGGTGGGGGTGAAGGAAATAGAAAGGATCCTATGTGAAAAACAATGTATTCAAACTCTGTAAATAAATCAGAGTAGTATAAAAAAAATAAGAATTGGAAAGCAGAGAAACAATTTCTCCAAGGAAAATCATCTTTTGGAAAATCAGAAGAACCCTTGTCTTCCGGATAAAATTTACTTTGCCATGGAGACAGCTGCCCCCTTCTGGTTACAGTCAATATTGCTACTAATTTATATTCCAGGAAAAACATTAAAAAAGAATCAGAAGAAAAGAAAAAGAAAAAAAAAAAAGAATCAGGACCCAGAGAGACATCTCTATCAGACCTCTGCTGTCAAAGCTGAGAGGTGGATATGATGTTGTGTGATAACGTTTGAGAACTTCTTGTTGTGTACTGTAGAGTCGGATCTGACACACAGTGGTCCCTCCAGTGGGTTTTCAGAGGCAGTTAATCACATGGGAGGAGATTGGCCATCCTTCTCCCATGGAGCAGCTTGTGGATTTGAACCTCACACCTTCGGGATTGAAGTACAGCTTCTTGGTACTAGGCCACCAGCTCCCTTTATAAAACCTAGGACGTCTAATTGATTTTGAGCAACAATGAGTCAAGTATGACTCGCTGTGGCTCTATGAACCCTGTCCTGTCCTGTGCCATCCTCACTCTTTCTGACAAGGCCATTGCTGCAGTCACTGTGTCCATCTAACCTGGCTGGGATTCTGCATCACCTTTGCCATCCCCCCACCTTTCCAAGCATGATGTCCCTCCCCAATGAGTAGCCTCTTCTAGCAACATGAAACTGCAAAGTAATTTAAATTCCACCCTGGACAAGATTCAAGACACAATTCTTGCCTGTCGGATCAGTGCACTGTGGCAAATAATAGTGTTAAAAGTAAAAATGAATTTCAAATATCTCTTGGTTGTCCAACAAGGATTAATGAGTTGAAATTATATTCATTCACTGTTATCTTGTTGTTGTTATTGATAAGTGCCATCGAGTCATAGATGACACAGCAACCCTATGAACGAAAGGCCTGAACACTTGTAATAGTAAAAGTTCTGTATATGAATGCTTACAATTCATGGGCACTCTGGTAAGTCTTTGAACACAGCATTTCACTTATTTCTAACAGCAATAAGAGGTATTATAATTTCCAGAATACTGAGGCTTGGGAAATTATTTGCCCCCCACACCACACAGTGAGTAACTAGTGGAAATAGGAATTTAAAGTCAGTGTTTCTCAACACTAAAGTATACACTTGTAACCACTAGGTTATACTGCATCCTTAGTTCTGCAAAGCACTCAAGAGCTTCTAAGTAATTTTATGTTATTTAATTTCCTCTGAAGCAGCTTGGAAGAAATTATAATTCCCCTTTTTATAAAGGAAAAACTAATCTTGGAATGGTTAAAGGATTAAATGAGATTGCTTGCCTTTTTATTTGGTATAAAGAATAGTACCCAGACCTACCTCTTCATACAATACCAAACATAGTCCCTCAACAGAGAAAGAAAAGCAAGACTTCTGGAATCCATTCATATTGTTTGTAACAACTTTGTGACTGCCACCTACTCCAATATGGTCAACATGATGAAATAATATACACTGTTACTGTAGCAACTCATAAAGAATGTCATAGAAAAATGAAACCAAATCTGTATTTCCAAGTACACAGTTTAATGGAATGTCACACTTATCCTTTTAGAAAGGCCCTTCCCAAAATATCTGCTAAACCAACCCATTTCTGAAAAGCAAGGGTGAATGAAAGTATTTTGTGACAACAGGACTACTGGCTTAAGAATTTCTCCTGCTGAATAAAATATCATAAATTCTAAATGTGATTTAAAAACAAACACAAGAACCCAAACCCAACCCATAGAGAGCAAGTTGATTCCAACTCAGAGAGACCCTACAGAATACTTATGTCCCAGAATTTCCCAGGCTGTAAATATTCATGGGAGCAGATACATATTTCTCCCATAGTGGGTGGTAGATTTGAACACCAACATTTTTTTAGCAGCCATGCAGGTAACCACTGGGTCACCAGGGTGCCTTAAAGCATGAATAGCATGATAATAAAAATAGTTGGCATTTATTCCGTATTATTAAGGACAGTGCTAAACATTACATATAAAGTCACCTCTAATCCACATTATACCAGTTCTGCTTTAACATGAGGCTCAGAGAGGTCACTGTTGTGTTGTTGTATACCATCAAGTTGGAACTGACACATAACTGATCCTGCAGCAGATTTTCAGAGGCAATTTAATCTCATGGGAGGAAACTGCCCATCTTTTCTTATAGAGCAGCTGGTAGATTTGAACTGCATGCCTTTGTGATGACATCATAATTACTTACCACTAAGCTACCAGAACTCCCCTACCACTAGGTCACAGGATACAATTACACCACCACCACCACCAGTATTTTACCATTACTGAGTCTTTATCACAAGAGAGAGTCTCTGGGTGATACATATAATTAATGCGCTCTCCTAACTTAATATTTGGTGGTTCAAGTGTGCACCCAGAAGTGCCTGGAAAGAACACCTTGGAAATCCCTTTCTAAAAAATCAATGAAAACTCTACATAGCACAGTTCAAACCTGATATTCTTGGGGTTCCATGAATTAAAATCTACTTGATTACAACTAGTATCACATATCAGGCACTATTTGTAAGTAAGTATATATATATATATGTGTGTGTGTGTGTGTGTGTATAGTTGTTGTTGATTGCTGTTGAATCAAGCACAACTCATGAACAAAAGACCTGAAGCCTTTCTTTAAGTATCATCATTTCTCAAAGTTCATAGGGTGTCCAGGGGTATGTTGCTTAGGAAGT
>NW_006399755.1:26345457-26388764 GCF_000299155.1 Elephantulus edwardii
TATATAAAATTTTATTTAATCTGTAAACTCATGAAATTGGCTTTGTTTTATGAGTCCTCACTCATAAACCAAAGCAAAAAAGGGAATATAGTAACACAATTAGTACATGGAAACAGAGTATGTGGTGCTCTGGTGGCCCAGTGGCAAGAAGCTGCACTGCAATCCCAAAGGAACACGGTTCAAATCCACCCGTTGGGAGAAGGATGGGCAATCTCCTCCTATGTGATTGTCTCTGAAAACCCACCAGAGGGTCAGCTATGGGTCAGTTCCAATTCTATGATACACAACAACAACAACAGTCACACTGACAACAAATTGAAAATGTTCTTATTTTGAGTGCAATTATATCTTCAGAGATGGTTAGGTTCTCTACATAGCATATGAGGTTTAAAATCACTTGAAAAACAAAACTCTTTCACAGAATCTCTCTTCTAGTATCTCATCCAACCACTGATGCTTTGAGCACTGGAAGAGGTAGTTGATTTGCAATGTGTGCTATGTTAAATGGCAAACACACAGTTTTAAAAACAGTAAAATCATGGCCAAGCACAATGCTTGGAATGCTCTGGTTCAGAGAATTGCACACTGACCAAAACAAGGTCAGGCTCTTACCCTACAAATCCAACCGAGTGACTAGCCAGAAGCTAGATTCTAAACAGCCATTTCTCCATCATCAAACCAGAACAGCTAAGCTGACATAGGTTCAATGCTCAACATTATGGGATTTGAACTAAGGTTTATCTTACTTGGAAGTCTTCATTTTCTCTCACATTTCATTTGGATTAACACTAAAAATTTTTGTAAGTAAGCCAAATAAATATAACTTCACTCGTTAAAATCTCAACAAATTGGATGTTTACACATATATGAGCATAAAAACACTCCCTTTTCTCTCTCACAGAAGAACAGTTTACATAAGGGAAAACTAACGATTCTCAATGATGAGTTGCCACGATGAGAGAGACCGATCAAGGACACTGAAAAACAGGGATCTAAGTGGGTGGGTGCCTCTCCCCACATTTTCAAGGGTCCAGTTTTTCCCTTTTCATGGTCAAATTAAAATAAAGAAAAATCCAAGGTGTTTGCTGTTCTTGTAAAGAAACATTTATTCCCTTTCAATGGATTAGAATATATGGGAAGGATGACAAGTTTTGCTAATCAGATATTGGGAGGTATACACCTGCCAGATGGTCGGTTAATGAAAACATTGAAGGGATCTGTTTTAAATGAGTATTTACTTGTTTATATGTGAAATCGCATATGATGGAAGCAGCTGACATAGCCAAACACATTACCATGCCCACAAAGGACTCAACATTTGGCTGAGTGCAGGGCCCTGAGCTCCATGGAGACACAGGTCAAGCTATTGAAATTCCACACCACACTGCTTCCCAATTCCTGCTCCCAAAGAACTTGCGTTAGAGGAATTCCACTGAATGTCAATCATTTGACATATAATGAGCACAGGTGAAAAGCATAAAGTTAAGCAAGAAAATCTGTCTCCTATACATTTTAAGACATCATTACAGGTACCAGTCAAAACAGTCTTTCTTGGTTGCTGGGGAAAGCAGCTATTTGTTTAATGAAGGGATGGATTAAAACAAGGTGACCTGCCTTCCACCCAAAATACCACTGACATTTATAATTTATGCATTGATGGAACAGAAAATGCAAAAGCAAGCTTTCTTGCAAAATATTTACAGTATTATCAACATTTTATGGCATGCATGGAAACATCAATTTTCAAAAAGGCTTTTTATTTTTCAAGCAACAACACAAGGACAAAAGAGAAAACAAAAAACCCCAAACAACAACAAACTCCTACATAATTCTACAGTGCTTGACCCACATAGCAGATTATCTTTTTTCACAAAAAATGCTTCCTTAACTGAGAAAACATATTCTGACAATCAGTGACATGTTGGGTTCCTGCTACTATAGCTCCCATTAGTTTTAGCTAGGCATTTTCACTAACTGCACTGCTGAAATCTTTAACAACTTTCTTCTTCTTTTTCAAAAGTATCATCATGGATGCTGTCAACAGTGATAACACTTAAATTGCATGGTAAACTTTAAGGCAAGTGTGGGCTCCTTTTAAAAGATGTCAAGGGAAGCTTATGGAATTCACGTTTACACATCTGAGAAAGAAGTTATCCAAACCCCAGCTTGCCTCACCTCAAAGGTGAACATTTTTGCCACCTATCCTCGGTGTCTATTATTCTAGGTAAGAACAAAACACCCTTAACACTTTTAAGAAATGACTGAAAAATGAATTAAAATATTACCTAGATGAATGAATTGTATGACTGATGGTCACCACATAGCCAGCTCCTCCAACATCTAGGTATGGGCCAGTCAGAGAGATCAAGCCTGGATTAGCCACAGCATGGAGGTACCTAAAAGAGACCAAAGGAAATCATGTCATTTTAAGGTTTACATCTCAGTATATTTCAAAGAAAAGTAAGCTTGCAACTCTGAAAAATACTGTTATTGATTGTATCTGTTACATCACAGTTAAAAAATGTGTTTCTCTTTATAACTGGCTGTGGCATCAACACAGGAAACTATGAAAATCTGAAATTCCCTCTAAAAAGACTGAGGAAAGGGACAAGAAGAAGAGTCCATTCATGAGTGACCCAGTTACATAGCAGCACAAAACTAGAAATTCTATTTTTATGCCCAAGTCAATACACCTCACCTGGCATGCTTTTGTTTCTGAAAATCAGCATGGAAAAAAGAAGTAAAAGAATGCATTTGGTGCTTACATGAGTTCATTTTTCACAGGTCACACATAAAATATATAATTTGATGTCATGATCATCTGCAGGGAAATTAAATATACCCACTGTGGGAACATTATACAAGAGGAAGGAATCAAACTGACCATTAAGAACTGAAATGGTCACATGGAAAGCATTTCAATCTCAAGATTTCACTAAAGAGATAAAAGCATGGCTGTCAGAGGAAACCCACAGAATTATTATTAATGCCACACTAAAACCAAAACACAAAAACAAACTTCAAAAACATATTTTCCCTAATAGAAAAATACTTCCCTTATTACACGAGTGCCTGAAATTGCCTGATTGTCCGTATCATGTCTTTCTAGTATTTAGGGGAGAATCTTTGACAAAGAAAGCCCCTAAAAACTCACCATTGTCTCCTAGTGGGATCAAATGCTTTGTCCATGAGGGAACCAGGATAAATTCTGAGGACGCCATTGGGTGTTGCTATGTAACGACGGACAATGTAAGTGTTCAGGCTACTCATTTCCATTTGTGTCATCCATTCATCTGTGACGTGGCTGGTAGCCATTACTTCATTTCTGACAGAGAACTGGGAAACAAAGGGAGACATAGCAGGGATCCTTTAAGACTCACATGAAAAGAGAGTGGGCTGCTGGCAGGGCTTCCCAAAGCTCCCTTGCAGAGAAGCCAAGCCCAATTACTTCTTAAAAACCTTTCCACAGCAGATGGATGTGGCCTAACTTGGTGAAAACAAAAGCTCACTGAAACAAGAGTCAGTTGATATGTGATTACTCAATTATTTGTCCTAGCTAAGTTTTCTCCTTCTAAGAGGAAAACCCCTAAAGTGAAGTGCATTCAACTACAAAAGGGAAAAAGACAGCTAAATCTTTGCTCCTTAAACTTCATCATATTTATTTCAACAGAGACTTGTGGATACTTTACTTCTTTCCCCTGGGAAAAAAAGGGGCGGGAAAGTTCCCCTTGTCTCCAAAGCACAACCCCCTACCTTGGAAGCCCCAGTGCATCTGAAATCTGAAAGAGATCTTCAGCTGGCCCCCAGGGCTTCTTAATCCATCAGAAAGGTCATCGCTGACCAGCTTTCTAGGGCCAGGACCGCTTTTCTGGCTCTCCAGCTGAGAGGCACAGATCCCAGAGGCTGACTCCTCACTTCAAAGGATTGTAGCCAGCAGCCCCCTCCTGGCTGGTGTGGGGGAGATATTAGAAATGGGGCCCCAGGCCAGCACTCACTTTGAGTCCCGGGTTAGCAATGAGGCGGGTGTTGTCACTGAGGTAGGCCGTGTAGTGTTCCACCATGCGCTTTGTCTCAGGCTGGCTGAGGTGTTCATAGGGGGAGGAAAAGCTGCCAGCAGACAGCATGACAGTTGGACTTTCTGAAAGAGAAGCAAACAAAGCAGGTCTGAGAGCACGGACACCTCATCTCTGGCTTGAACAAAAGTGTCAGTAAGGCGCTGCCAGTCAGTCGTGGGTCGGGTGGGGTGGGTGGCTTAGCATCTTCTACAAGCAAAACCAAGAGCTTGACACTGAGAAGATCTTAAACTGGAAAAAGCCACACTCCCCCCTTGCAGGAAGCTTAGGGGTCATAAGAATGAACTAGACAAAATGCACATACACATGAGTAGAAGCGCCTGAAATAGCAAACGTTTAAAAAGACCTTAAATCAGCATGTAATATGAGAGCTCCTGTGGCTTAGTGGTAAGGAGTTGCCCTCTCACTCTGAAGGCACGTGGTTCGAATCCACCAGCTGCTCTACAGGAGGAAGGTGGTCAATCAACTCTAGAGTGATTTATTGCCTCTGAAAAACTTGCTGACCCTCCAGGTATGAGTTGGTTCTGATTTGATGGCATATAACAATAACAACTAAAAGCCAGGGAGTTCTGGTGGCCTAGTCCATGGGAGTTGCACTTATAATCTGAAAGGGTGCCTCTTTGGTGGTCCAATCCACTAGTAGCTCCAAATAACTTCCAACTAGTTTCTCCAAGGGAGAAAGATGGGCAGTCACCTACCATGGGATTTATAGCCTCTGAAAACCTCTTGGAGGGTCAACTATTAGTTGGTTTTGACTAGAAGATAATTACTTTTTTTGCTATTTAAATCGTAAGCTCTACAATTGCCTCATACGTCTGTGAAAGTTGGAGACTGGAAAATGAAGACTGAGGAAAAACTGATGCCTTCGAATCATGGTCTTGGTGGAAAATACGGCTATACCATGGACTTCCAAAGGAACTGTCTTGGTAGATCTGCTGGAGTGAAGTGCTCTGCTGGAGTGCTCCCTCGCAGAGAAGATGACAAGACTTTGTCACATATTTTGGTTACTTGTCAGGAGGGGGCTAGTCCATCCCTGGAGAAAGATACCATGCTTGGAAAAATTGTGCTGTTGTTAGGGGCCACTGAGTCTATTATGACTCCCAGTGACACTACGAACAATTGGCCTGAATCTTAACCTATCTGGTGCCATCCTCATCATCTCTGATATATCTGAGCCCACTATTATGGTCACCATGTCAGTCCTTCTTGTTGAGGGTCTTCTTTTCTTTCACTGACCCTCCACCTTTCTAAGCATGATGCCTTTTTCCAAGGTCTAGCCCTTCCTAACAACATGTCCAAAATACGTGAGACGGAGTTTTACCATTCTTGCTTCAAAAGAGCACCCTGGTTACACTTTTTTCCAAGACATAGTTGTTTGTTCTTTTGACAGTCTATTGCCAGGTCTTCAGTACTCTTCTCCAACATCACAACTCAAAGGCACTGATTATTCTTCTATCATCCTTAGTCCCTGTCCAATTTTTAGATGCATAACACATCACTTAAAAGCACATGGTTTGAATCAAATGCACCTTAGTCTTTAAGTTTACATCACGTTTCCTTAACAATGTAGAGTGTCCGTGAAAAGAGGAAGAGCCTCAATGAGGTGGACTGACCGCTGTAACAATGGCTCAAACACAGAGTCACTGCAAGGATGAAGCAGGGTTGAGCAGGGTTTCAGGCGGCTGTACATGGGATTGCTATGAGTTAGAGCTGACTTGATTAGTATCTAATATCACTTGTTGGAATCAAGGAAGCAGAATGAAATGGAACTTTGCCATTTTGTGGCTGTGTGTTATTGGGTAGTGGCTGTGTGTTATTGGGTAAGCTTTAATGTATTATTATCCTCATGGGCAAAGCAGGAAAAATAAGGACTCACATTTAGAGGTACAGTGAAGATTAGAATGTAAGTTAAAACGTATATAGCAAATGAGTCAATAAATGCAACAACGCTTTATGAGAAAACGTGGCTCAATAAGTATTAATTATGAGTGTTCACATTTGTAGAATTACTTAGGAAGAAGAAAAGATGAACAGTGGAATAAATGTCAACAATGAAATACAAAAATCACTCTCACAGATGGGGCAGCTTAACATGGCATAAACAAACGCTTGTGAAAATACAGTAGTCTGTGACTGAATTAATATTGTTGGGTCTATTGTCTATCTAAGAGGGAAACAGTAGCTCTTTCATTAAGGCAGAAATTGCCACAATAAATTAAACAAAGCTTTACCTCTTTGCTTTTGAAATGTTCTACGGTGGAATTTGATCGAAGTAAGTTTTAATATGCTTGGAAAATACTTTGCTATGCCCTATTTCATTGAAATATTTGCATCCATTCTTATTCCTTTTGCTGGTTCTAATTGATAATGCCTTGCTTCCTTGCACCTCAGTTATGTTTGACTAGACATTATATTTAAAAATGTTTTTATAGGAATGGCGTGGGACCTAAGGGAAGAGCATCTTGTTCCAGAGAAGATTATAGCTTAATTCTGTCAAATGCCACACCTCTAGGGTAGATAAGACAAGGTGCTGAGATGGTTAACTCTTCTTAGAAAAGAGCTAGGCTCTGCATGGTGTGACTTTAGTATTCAACTAATCCTTGACCATTTTATTTCTTGTTTAATGCTTGAGGCTCCCTGGGCCACTCGGACACTAGGACTTCCAAATCAGGGCTCATTATCTTATCTTAATAGAGCTCTGATGGTCTAGTGGTAAGGAGATGCATTATCAACCCAAAGGTACATGTTTCAAATCCACCAGCTGTTCAACAGGAATAAGATGGGCAATCTTCACCCTTGTGATTTACTGCCTCTGAAAACTCACTGGAGAGTCAGCTATGAGTTAGTCACCCAACAGCAACAACTCATCCGAGTGATACAGTCCTTAAACAAAAAGTCAAGGGACTGCCATCTTTTTAGAGTATAATTATCGAGGTGCACTTTTATTACCAACTGAACCTGGACTACCCTTAATGACCTCTGACCTCTCTCTTTCATCCCAGGGCTCCTCTGCCCAATAGGTAGGTGAGTGGACTGGAGTGGTAGACTGAGGTCTCAGTGACGATCTAGACATAGGCCTGAGGTTGGCTAGGGGTCCTGAAACCTGTCAATTAATCATGTGTAAAGGTTTTGGGGGTCCCGGACTGCATTTTTTCGTGCATACTCTATAAGGCAGTGCTGGCCAATCAAAATACTGTGTAATAACCCACAAACATAATTTTACATTTTCTAGAAGCCATATATAAAAGCAAAAAGAAACAGGTTAAATGAAATATATATTATGGAGTCCAATATATCCAAAATATTAACACATTTTAACATGAAATCAATATGAAAACACTAAGTACTCAGTCTCTGAAATCTAATGTGTAGTTTATATTTCCAGGACATCTTAATTTCAAGTAGCTACACGTCAAGTGCTTTGTAACCACATGTGTAGAGCAGCGCCCACACTGGACAACTCAGCTGTGAGGGATTATTAGCAGGAAGTAAAGAAACCTGGGCCCGGGGTTTCTTTCCTCCAAGAAAAATTGTGGTTCCTCACGGTTTTAAATTTCAAAACAGTGACCTCATTTTCACCAGCAACAGTGTTTTAGTTTGCTCACATAGCACTTAAAAGAGGGTCATGCATTAGCTCTTCAGCAAGCATTTCTTAAAAATAGGAAATTATGGCAAGAAGCTGCACTGCAATCCCAGAGGTATGCAGTTCGAATCCACCAGATGCTGTCCTGGAGAAGGAGGGGAAATCTTCTGTGCCAGTTAGATTCGATTTGATGGTACACACAAAAAATATAATAAAATTTAAAAAAAAATTTTAAAAAATTAGGAAGTTAAAGGACATACATAACCTTTTGTACAAAATCCCAAAACAGACAAGTGCAAATTCTGCCTGCCTTTGAATGACACTGCCTGTATTGATGGCACATGCCATAGAAGAGACCACTTAGCCCAGCTAGCTCTTCTCAGAGGGAATTTGAAAGAGGAACGCAAACCTAAGTAGATTCCTTATCGTCTCAGTTCTGCTCAGCTTACCAGTACAAAGGAGGCTACATGTTTTTTAAATATTGCCCACACTAGACACAAATGCATACGATGTGTTCGGCACAAAAGCATTCAAAACATCCAACAGTAGAAGCAGTAATATGGAGAATGAGTCAAATCTAAGCTTTCTTACCTTGGGAAGATGATTTATCTTTGGCAAACCCAACATGTCAACACATGATGAATGTAAAACACCTGGCATAATAAGTATAAATCTTTTGCTTTCTTTGAATTATTTCTTTATTTCTTAAGTTCTTTTGAAGACGGGAACCTGTGGTGAATACTCTCTACTATTAATGCACTATACAGATTTCTTTGGGTCCCTTTACTGTTTCTTGAACTCCCCCAACTCTAATACCTTTATACCTTTGTGCATGCCTCTAAGAACTGTCTCTGGATTACTGCTACCTCTATGTCCTGCCCTAGCAGAAAGCTCAAAGGGACTAAGGATAAAAACGCAGTTCTCTTCCTTTAGTCTGGACAGATCTGCAATGCAGTTTGCACTCCTAAGCCCCCTCTTCAGGCTGATGTTGGAACTTCACCTTAAATCAACCATGCTTCCTGCCCTTACTTCCTTGGTGGTGGTTTCTGAGAGCTATAAATCAATGCCACACTGATCCTCTCCTCAGCATCTGCCAGAGAAACTAACCTAAGATAAGGCTTTAAATCTTCTTTTCACATTTTCATCTCTAAACCACCTAGCATTGCTGGCATTTTTCCTTTTAAATTCAAACTAATATTTGTAGTGTGCTTCTATGATTAAAAAGGCTGTGGTTGTATAGTGCCAGGCTACCAAAAGGCTGATGGTTTGAATCCACTGGACACTGTGGTAGAAGAACAGGCATCTATGTGCTTAGAGATTTACAGCTTTGGAAACCCGACAGAAGGTCGCTACGTGCCAGAAACGACTTGGTGGTAGTGGGCTTGGAGTGGTGGTGATTCAGCTGCAATGTTATCACTTTAGATGCAAGACATCTGTGTTTGAATTCTAGCTGCTACATCTCATGTACAGCCACCATGTCTTTAGTGTTGCTGCTCTGAAGCTGAACAGGTCACTGGCATTTTCAGAGTATGATGGACCAGGAAGGAAGGCCTGGCGATTTACTTCTGAACATCAGTTAGTGAAAACTGTGGGTCAATAGGGTCTGATCTGCAACCAATCATGAGTACGTACAGGATCACTCACCACTGTGCATGGTCTCCCTGAGAGCTAGAGGCCAACTTGGCACACGTCGGAGCAGAGACTATGACAAAGGCAGGCAAGAGGTGAAGACACTTTACCTAGAGTTGCCAGCTGTTTGAAGTGGAGGCAAGCACTCGGTTGGCCCAGGAGGTCCAGGCGATGGTACAGCAGTTTGCTACTGGGCACTGTGTTGAGGTTCTTCAGTTGTCTGACAGGTATTTCTGGTTGTATCACCACAATACACAGAATAAAGGAAGTATCTTGGACCTGAAAAAAGCAAGAGAGGATTTCTAATACAGAAAGTGATACCATGGGGGTGAGGCAGACTCTGCCGACATTATTTTCTACTGTTTCTGTCTTCAGAACTTAAGGGAATGGTCAGTTAGCATTTGATGAATGAGCAGAAGACATGAAGATGAGGCGATGCAAAACGTCTTGGGAAAATTTATAGTGTTTTCCTTTCTGGCTGAGTGAAATTAATGTATGTAAGAGAAACTCCTGGAGCAAGTAAAAGAATTAAAAACTAGTCTCTTTGAAATAGTGAACTCAGCTTATTTCTTCTTGCTGAGGGTAATGGACAGAACCTAGAACATGACATAAGACTACAATACTGATTTTCTTTTTGGTTTTCAAATATATTTAAAAAGACATCATTAATTTTTACAATAAATGTGCTGAAAGTGACCCGTTGGCCTGCTCACTTATATGGATATAAATATATATAAATATAAAAGATAAATATATATGAATGCATATAGACCAATGAAGAGTAGTGGTTCCCAGGGGCTGGCTGGAAAGGTGAGTGGGGACTATTGCTTATTGGGTACTGAATTTCTATCTTGTAAAAGTTTTTGGAAATAGTCATGATGATTGTACTATATCGTGAATTTAATGACTATTACTGAATTGTACACTTAACAAAGGTTAAAATGGCTAATATTATATGTTATTAATATTGTACCACAATAAAATAAGAAATGCAATAAAGATGAGTATCTCTATTATTTTGTATATATTTTAAAGGATGAACAGAATCTATTTAAAAGACGGAATGTAAAGAAATGAAGGGGAAGGGAGCTCTAGTGGCCTAGTGGCAAGAAGCTGCACTGCAATCCCAGAGGTTCGCGGTTCAAATACACCAGACACTCTGCTGGAGAAGGAAGGGCAATCTCCTCCTGTACCAGTCAGATCTGATTTGACGGTACACACACAAAAATAATAAAATAAAATTAAAGAAAAATGAGGGAGAAAATGACTAAGTCAAAGCTGGAAAAACCCCCACAACTAACCCCCAAAACAAACAAAAAAACCAAAACTCTCAAAATACATAGAAAACAAACACACCCCAAACCTCAAACTCATTGGAACTGAGTTAGAACCATCTCATAGCTGATCCTCTGGCGGGTTTCTGTGGCTGTAAGTCACAGGGGAGGAGAGAGTTCATTGTTCTCCCTTAGGGCTGCTGGTGGATTGGAACCACAGAAGCACCACCTATGGGTTAGCCACCAGAGCTCTCAGTGTCTGAAAACGCAGATAGGAAAATGTGCCTCTTGGTCAAGAAATTTTCATGTAGGCAGGTTACAGTTAAGTGCAATATAGAGTTGATAAGGGCCGGTGCAGAATCTTTAAACAGAGGAGAGATACACATCTTTCTTGAGCTGTTTTCAAGTATTGCTGCCAAGGATATGCAAATGGACTAGCAAATATAATCTGCATCTTCCAACCAAGTTAGTAAGTGAGAGTGTTCTGAAATGGCATTTACTATTTCATTTCTTCCTGGCTCATACAGTTAACCTTTGGAATTTATGTTTTCTTTTCTTTTGAATTTATGCTTTCTGTCACATGTCACAAGGAATCCAAACCAAAAAATTCTGCCAGAATGGCCAGGATATAACTTTTAAATGGAATTTGCTTTGTAAGAGGAAAAAAAATTATCCCAAGAATTTAATGCATAAATAATCCTTAGGTGGAGAGATCTTTCTAGTGTGTTCCTGGGTAACACAACTAGGCGGTCAGCTCAGCTGCTCATCAAAAGGTTGGCAGATCAAGTCAACCCAGAGGAGACTTGGAAGACAAGCCACTTCTGAAAACTCAATATCTGAAAACCTTAGAGGGCCCTGGTCTGCTCTGAGACATGTAACGTTGCCATGAGTCAGAACTGATTTGATGACAAGGATTTTGTGCTTGTTAAATTTTGTTCTTAATTCGGGGGGTGGGGGAGTCTTTATATTAAGGAACTATGATGTCCCTAAAAGGGTTCTCTATAGCTGAAAAGAAGCCTATTTCTGCAGCTTGCACATGGTATCTATGAGAGCCAGGCCTCTGTAAAACCGGGACATTCAAATATCTTCTACAGTCAATAATTCCATCAGTCACATAAGCTGCAAATGCTCGAATATGGACCAGAGTTAAACAGTGAGAGGTTCACTTCTTACAGTTCAAACATAATCTCTCAAGTTATACTTAAATTAGTTTGGTCAAATAATCCATCACTACCTGGTTAAAACGTGGACACTAAGCAGCTTGGTTAATTCTCAGCTGAAGCCAGTTGCTCTTTGGGAGAAGGATGGGCAATTTTCTCCTGTGAAAATTACTGCCTCTGAAAACCTGCTAGAGGGTCAGCTCTGCGTTGGTGCCAGGTAAGTGGCACACAATAATGACATCACATTCAGAGGAAGGGACCACTTTATTCAAAAGAACATTATGGTGTTTACTTTTCTTTCTCTCCAAAGTAACTCATCCATTTCTGTCAAGTTGGTAGGACTCACAGCTGACACTCCAGAGGGAATAGGAGACAGTATATCTCAAGGAAAGAGATTGCCCATTCTTTTCCCTTTGATAGAGGCACTGGTGAATTCAAACTGTCACAAAAATAGTTACTCTTCTTGCTGGGTTATAAGAATCTTTTTCATTTTAATCTCATTATTTATTACCCCTTTATTTTTAACTTAAGGCCCTCTGGTGCTGCTTCCTGTGTATCAAGTATGGAGATGCTAACTTAAAAATCAGCAGTTTGAATCCACCAGTTCCTCTGTGGAAGACAAAAGGGGCTGTACATCCCCCATCAAGATGTACAATCTTGGCAACCTGATGGAGGGTCACCATTAGTTGGAATACACTTGATGACAGAGGGTGTAATGATGGTTTGGTCATTTTAATTAAACAGTGATTTGCCTGATTATTTGAGAACTCTGAGAAAGCTAACACTTCCCCTGGATTGCATTTGTGGTGGTGGATGTTGATTGTCATCAAGTCACGCATGAGTCATAGCGACTCGATGAACAAAAGACCTGATACCTTCCATAACTATCATAATTTTTCCAAGTTCATAGAGTTTTCAGAGGCATAGTGGATGCCACTCCTGCTTTGAAACTTGTTTTACAACTGGGAGCTCCACAAAACACTGCCCACATTGGGAAACCGTTCTGGTATTTTAACACCCCAATGGCACAATGTCCAGCATCACAGCAAACCCAGCACAGTGACAAAGAGTGATATACAAAGTGGAGGAGTGTTCCTCAAGATATAACAGCAGGAGTGGCATCCACTCTGAAATAGCTTGCCTCTGGAAACCCTATGACCCCAGAGAAAGGACAAAAGTTAACAAGTGCCCAGGTCTTTCATTCATAGGGTCGCTATGAGTCACTTACGACTCCACTTAACAACAACAACAACAACAGTCTCATTTAGCAGTGGTTAAGTATCATCAAGTTGAATATAACTGAGAGTAAGCTTTGCACAAAAGACCTGGACTCTGTTGTGTAACTAACATAATTTCTGTACATTTATAGAGTTTAGAGAGTTTGTAGAGTACCCAGAGGCATCTAGTTTAGGAAGTGGATGCCACTCCTGCTTCCCAGCATAAATCAATCTGGAAGCTCATCTAAACATTATACATAATGGGCAACCATTATGGCATTTGGCAAGACTATGGAACAGCGTGGAGCATCACAGCAATACCAAGTTGTTCAGTTCAGCAAACAGAGAAAAGATTGCTGTGTCATTTAAAGAATATTCATTAGAAAATTAATAAATTTAATCCAGCAGGATTTTAAAGCCTCACCCATGAACAGACATCCACCCTTGGCCAAAGGCTCAAGGACACCCCACTCTTGGGAGGACAAGAGCAGTAACACACACCAAACATGACCCAAAAAAACCCTTCCCTTATGTGACCAATGTGACCTCCATCAAGATCTAGTCTCCAGGCTCCAGCCTGCCAACTAGGGAGATTTAAAAGCCACACCCTCAAGCAGACCTCCACGTTTGGCCAAAGGCTCAAGGACACCTGCATTTGTGAGTGAGTTCTTTTGTGTGGCTTTTTGCTTTATTGTTGTTATTGTTATGTGCTATCAAGTCACCTGTGACTCATAGCACCCTATGTACACAGCTCTGAACCCTGCTCTATCCTGAACCAACCTTATTGTTTCTGATACACCTACCCCCATTACTCCAGTAAATGAGTTAATACATCTCATTGAGGGTCTGGGTTAAGATATTTTCCTACACTCTGAGTAGTTACCTCTACCCTAGGTTTCCACCCAGAAGGGTATGTCACTTTTTTTTTAATAGATCCAAAATGTCAAGACTTTATTGACAAAGCTTCTTTGTTGTTTGTTGTTGTTATGTGCCATCGCTTGCGACTCATAGAGACCCTATGTACAACAGCCCTAAACCCTGCTCTATCCTGTGCCAGTCGCGCTGCCTCTGACACACTCATCCCGATTACTGCAGTCACTGAATCAATCCACCTCATAGAGGGTCTTCCCCTTCTGTGCTGTCCCTCCACCCTACCAAGCATGATGTCCCTCTCCAAGGACCTGTCCCTCCTTATAACATGTCCAAAGTATGTCAGACGAAGCCCCAGAATCCTTGCCTACAAGGAGTATCCTGGTTTAACCCTCTCCAGGATGAATCTGTTTTTCTTGGCAGCCCATAGTACATTCAATACTCTTCTCCAGCACCATAGCTCAAAGGCATCAATTCTCCTTCTATCCTCCCGAGTCACTGTCCAACTCTCTGATGCATAACAAGTGATTGCAAAGACCATGGCCTGTATCAGACGCACCTTAGTCTCCAGAGACACACTGTTGCTCTTGAGTACTTTAGAGAGGTCCCTAACAGCAGACTTTCCCATCGCAATACGTTTTTTTTTATTTCCTGGCTGCTGGTGCCAAGAGTGTTGACCGTGGAGCCAAGCACACTAAAGCTGTGAACAATCTCAATCTCTTCGCCATCCATCCTGATGCTACCAATTGGTCCAGTGGTGAGAATCTTTGTCTTCTTGACATTGAGCCTCATTCCATACTGAAGGCTGCAGTCCTTGACACTCTGCAGCAAGTGCATGAGGTCCTCCTCAGTTTCAGCCAGCAGGGTTGTGTCATCTGCATAACGCAGATTTTTAATAGATCGTCCACCAATCCTGATGCCAGACTTCTCCTCATAGAGCCCAGCCTCTCGGATAATCTGCTCAACATACAGGTTGAAAAGGTATGGAGATAGGACACATTCCTGGCGTACACCCTTCCCAATTTTGAACCATGCAGTGTTACCCTGCTCTGTTCTGACTACTGCCTCTTGGTCCAAGTATAGGTTTCTCATTAGCACGATTAAATATTCTGGGATTCCCTTTCTTCTCAAAGTCAGCCACAGTTTGTTGTACAGAAAGTAAAAATGCTGTTACAATCTCAGAGTAACTGGAAGTTGCGAATGGCTCAGACTCACTGATCACAGCTATCCATGCTGCAGCAAGAGTTGTTCACAAAAACCGAACAACGCTTACAATTTTGTTGGGGCAAAGTCCCCACACTTGGTGGCAGAGTCTGAAGAGGGACTAAAAAGTAAGGTGGAATGTCACAGGAACTATTCTTTGGCTCTTTGGGTGGGTGGGTGTCCTGGGGTTTGTATCACAGCTACTTATTATTTTTTTTTTTAAACAGCTACCAAATCCATATGAGCAGTCCAACCAACACTGAACAGTTCTTGTTTTTTGTGAGTTATCTGGGGTCTTAATCATCTTCTCCTTCATCATCTGTTTCTCTCTTCCTCTTCTCACCCTTCCCACTTTCTTCCTCATCTTCCTCATCATCCTTATCTTCCCCATCAAGTTCTCCATCATGGCCAAATTCTTCTTCCTTCCTGTTGACTTCATCTTCCCCTTCTATATCTTCAACTTCATCTTCACTCTCCTCATCCTCTCCTTCATCATCGTCCACACCATCCACCTCAGCATCTGAGTCGGGCTTCCTGGTCCTCCTGGTCAAGGCCATCCAGGTAGGTCAGCTGGGGCAGGAGCTTGAAGACGCTCTCTTGGTATCATTCAAGTTGGTAACCTCACAGTTAAACAGATCCAGGCTTTTCAGATTCTCCAATTTTTTCTTTTTTTTTTTTTTTTTTTTTTTACTGGAACCCTGATTCACTGTTGGTGGGAGTGTAAAATGGTGCAACCCCTGTGGAAAGCAGTATGGCGCTTTCTCAAAAAGTTGCAAATAGAGATACCATTTGACCCAGCAATTCCACTACTGGGAATATACCCTGAAGAGACCATAGCTGACATCCAAGCAGATATATGCACACCCATGTTTATTGCAGCTTTGTTCACAATAGCAAGGAGCTGGAAACAACCTAAGTACCCATCAACAAACGAATGGCTAGAGAAGCTGTGGTATATTCGCACAATGGAATACTATGCTGCATTAAAAAACAAGGAACTCATGCAATATTATTCAAAATGGTTGACTCTGAAGAACATTATGCTGAGTGAAATATCCCAGTCACAAAAGGACAAATATTACATGATGCCACTGTTGTAGAATGGGACTGTCCTTGGGGTTGGGGAGAGACTGAGTAAGATGGGTTCAATAATGTATACTGCACTGAAACAGAGGAGGGAGAGAACCGTCTAAAAGAGAGATGTAACTGGGTATTTCTGTCATCACAGGAGACTAGAGCGAGGGCTGCATGGTGGAGGGGACCAGGGGGAGTGTTTGCAAAACAATGAAAGAATCTTTTCTTTTACTTTTCCATAATTTTTGGACTCATGTACTTATAACTTGTTAGTCAAATTTGTGTCTTCTAGGGTGCAACACCCCCATGATACATCTTGAAGGATATGTACATGTACAGCCAAGCACAATCAATAAGAGTGCATCTGAATTCCAAAATCAATCTCCATAATAGTCTATGTGTTTCCTACTGCCAAAGGGGCCCTTTAGAGTAGTGAGAGAAGATCTTCACCCTGAAACCCACAGCGTCCCTTTTCAGCAGGAAGTAGCTAAGAGAATACGCCGTCCCCTTTTCCTTATGACTCAGGGTGAAGTCTCTCTCAGGGAGGAATGATAGGGAATGGCAAAGGACACACTGACAAAGAAGATTAATCAGAACTGGCTTTGACAAGAACTGTGGCATTTGGACAAGAACAAACTGGGAGGAGGGTAGAGAGAATAGTGCAACAATGAATGAGTGGAAGCCCAAAATCTCTGTAAATGTCAAGGGCTCAAAGGTGCTGATATCCTTCACTTTATTTCCACTCAAGTTTAGGTGCATGAGGTTTGGAAGTTTTTCTGCTAACATGCCCAGACCTCCAAAGTTTCTATTTTCACTGAGCTCAAGCTTTTTCAATTTAGTTAATTGGAGGAGATTTGAAAAGGAAATCAAGCCTACATTTATTAAACTGAAGAACTCTAAGTTCACAAATTCAGCTGTAAACCCTCAATTTTTCCATCATTTGACTTGCAGTTGTCCAGAACAAGTTCTCTGATAGCTGCTGGGGTCTGGTTCCTGAGCTCTAGGTGGGTATGTCACTTTTGTCCAGGTTGATTGACATTTATTTCCTAGGTAAACTGTAAGCAACTTGAAATTTGATACTTTTTGTCTGACCCAGGTCTGTAGTCTGTCCTGTGATTGGAATGAACCTTGCAAGGATTAGTCAATAGACCAGGGTGCAAATGAAGTGTCTGTGGTTTACCAATAAGGGATTGGTCTGGTTGGAAGCCACACCTTGAAACTAGCAAGAATTTGTGTATAAATGCAGCTAACTCTAGAGAAGTTTTTCAAACAGGAAGCGAGAAGAAGAAGAAGAAAGGAAGAAAGGAAAGCAAGAAGAAAAGGAAAAGAAGATGGAAAGAATTGTCTGGAAAAAAAACCCCCAAAACAGTAACGGAGGTTAAGGGCTCTGTAACTTTGAAGACAGTGACAGGCGTGGAAAGTGGTCTGCTGCCAAGTCAATGGTAACTGATGGCAGGGCCATGAGAAATCAGACCTGAGGGGCTGGAAAAAACCTGCCCTCAGTAGGTGAAGAAGCCTGTCTTGACAGGGATGGAAGGGGCTGGGAGAGCTGTCCTGCAATGAAGAAGGGAGGGCTGTAAGCTTCTTTGTGGGGGAATATTTTCAGACTTTGCTTGTATGTTTCCTGATCCTAACTTGTATCCTGTTATTTATTGTTGCTGATTGCTGTCGAGTTAAATATCACTCATAGTGACCCTGCGAACAAAAGACCTGAAGCCTTTCTATAACCAAACCTGTCTTAAACTGGGATCTCCACCAAACACTATCCACCATGGGTAACCATTATGGCACAAGGTTCAGCATCACAGCAACCCCAGGTTACCTCAGTACAGCATATTGACAGAAGAGTGCTGTACTACTTAGAAGAATGTTTCTCAAAAAAAAAACAACAACCCCACAACTGACTTTTAAACACAAAGGTCCTCCCCAAGGTCTTGTTGACTCTGAACAAGAGGCTTAAATAAAAAACAACCAATAGAGTATGTTGTTGTTATATGCCCTTGAGTCGCCTGTGATGTATAGCAAGCCTACGTACAGCAGCTCTGAAGCCTGCTCTGTCCTGAGCCAGTCTCACTGATTCTTATACACCAACCCCCATTGCCCCAGTTACTGTGTCAATTCATCTCATACAGGGTCTTGTAACCTGTTGCTTCCTTAATAAACCATGTAACTATAAGTATGATCTGTGAGTTCTGTGAGGCAGTTACAATGGATTATTGAACTCAGAAGAGTAGAGTAATCTGAGAGGGACAGCTAATATCAAGTTGGCTGGAAGATGGAAGCACATTTGACCTCTATCTCAGGGGAATCAGCCTGGGTTAATCTGAGCCATTATTCCCCCCTCAAGTTAATAATGACCTGATGCTGTTACTATACCACAATTTTACAGCACTAAACTTGGCTTAGAAGAAAATTCATTCCTCTGGAGCTGAAACTAACTTATAGGGGATCCTCCAGTAGGTTTTCAGAGGCCAAAAATTACACGAGATGAGACTATCCCTCTTCTTTTGTGGAGCAGCTGGTGGATTTGAATAGCTTGTCTTTTAGGTTTGCAGCACAAATCCTTATCCACTAGGCCACCAAGCTCTCTTGGCTAGAAAGAGAGGCAGAATTTACCAGTATCACTGAAAAATTATTCTAAGAAGATAATACATTTAATTCCCTAAAATACTAACACAGAGTTTATTTACTGTGCAAAGACAGTGTTACAAATGATTACATTTCCTTTGGTTTCTTTTAATACCAAAAATTATTAATTTCCAAGGCTGTAATTAAGCTCTAGTCTTTAATACAAGTATCTATTTTTAATTAAGAAGTCTGGTGTATGGTCCATTCTTTCTGATGTGAAAATTAAGTAATTAATCTTTATGGAAGAAAAATTATGTTGGGGCAGAGAGTGTAACCATCCTCAAAAAAAATCCAGATGGGTCAGAGAATTTCAAAACAGATGTTGACTTCAAATTTGAATTATGAAAGAATAACATGGATAAAATTAAGGCTTATAAAGAGAAGTTTCTCAAACTGTTTCACTCATTATTTTGGTCACCTTGGTCTCCATTTCTGTAAATGCTATGCCATAATTGTGCTTGAAGAATTAAATAAGAAGGTTGGAGAAAGCCATCGTGGCCTTTCCTGTTCCTATTATTCCTATCCTAGACACAAGCATTTCACTGAGTTCCTTGGTAAACTGTCTGCATCTACCACTAGACAGTTGTTTTGTGGATGCTCTATGAAGGAAGGGCTATCATCCCTCTTGTTCATCTTTCTTCGCTCATATGACATGTTCAGTATGTAATTCTTAAAAGGGATGAAATATGAGTCCATTTGAAGCCAACAAATTAAACACCATTGACTGTCATCCAAGGGAATCTCAAGTGCATGCATTTTAAGTTCAGGGATCAAAATGTAATAATAAACATGAAAGTCCACTTTCCTTTGAGTGAATAACAGTATTGAAAGACCCCATGATGACATTGTTATGCTACACGGAGATGGGATAGTAGAAGAGACAAACACAGGGAGTGTGGACAGTGGGTGCCAGACTTCCCCCCACCCCCAAATATGCTTTTTTGAGGACTGTGTCAGAATGGAGTTGGAAAAATAAACTAAGTTGGGTGGTGGGCACTGTAGGCATGTATGTCTTAACTGTCACTCCATTCATGCACTACACATAAATAATTCTAGTATAAATTTTTTTTTAAACATCATCTTTATTTTAGAAACTTTTCTACTACCCAAGTACTTACATGTGTAAGCAATTGCTAGGTTATGTATAGATGGTAAAAATAATCACTAGATAATTTTTTAATTCAATTATGAAAGACACAAAGATTCAAAGGTCTCAACTGAGACTTTCAATGCTTCCCAAAAGGCAATCGAGGTTCCTCATCACTTAATCTAAACCTTTTTGAGTTGACATATTTGCAAGAAAGAGAGCCAAGCGATGAGTGTCCCTAAAACGAAATTTTTTTTCCTTGTAGACTATAACAATGAACAATGGAAATCCAAGTTTTCTATAAACTTTCATTAAAATCACAATATAAAAATATGTGTTAAAAAAAGATACATGCTTACAAACTTCCTATTTAATCCACAACTTCTACAATATGATGTCTAAAAAGGATAAAAATGAGGAATAATATAAGATTTCTGGGTAGTGCAAATGGTTTACTCTTGGCTACTAACCAGAACGCTGGCCATTTAGATCACTAGCAGCATCATGGAAGAAAGGGCTGGTAATCTGCTGCTATTGAAATTTTGTGGTGTGCAGTTCTACTGTGACACAGGTGGGATTGTTAGGAGTTGGAAGAGATTCCATGGAAATGAGTTTGAGGTTTTTTTACCCCCATTCAGGGGATTGAGGAGAATGGTGGCTTCTGGACAAGAACTGGTTAAACACATTATGATTCATATACACAGTGCAAGGCTAGACACCTACATAGATAGTCATCCCAGTATGCGTATTGTCTAGAAACAGATCAAAGCGGTTACTTTTGAGGAAGGTGAGGTCAATGACCGGAGGGAGGGAAGGACATACTGTATTTTCTACTGTTACATGGGCTGATTTATTAATCATGAACATTTATGTTTCTTATAAACAAGAAGCACTCTTAGTGGCCTAGTGGATAAGGATTTGGGTTGTGAGCTCAAAGTCAAGACCATTCGAATCCACCAGTTACTCTGCAAGAGAAAGATGGGCAATCTCTCCTGCGATACACAGCCTCTAAAAATCCATGAAATCAGTTCTCACTTGAAGGCAAATGAGTTTGAATTTCTTTGGTAAACAAAAAATTATAAAGCACCAGAGGAATCTCTTCTTTTTCCAATCACTTTAAGACCGATTAGTGACACAATCCCACGTAAATTTCCCAGATATCTCACACGAAGGAATGCAGTGCACCAAGCAACCCCTCAGGAGGAAGGGTGACTGCCCATCACTCACCATCTTCCAGGCGTAGCTAACATTGTAGGCCTCCTTTCCGGTTTCTCGCAGCTTGTTTAAGTGCCAAGACAGGGATGAGTTCACAGGGACTGCGATAATCTGGCTGCCCAGAGGGAGGCTGCGTTGGCAAACAGAATGAAATACTTGAGGCAAAAGATAAAATTAAGCACTTCATTAAATGAAGGAAAGAAGCTGTGAGTCAGTGACCACCTCTCGATTCTGAGAGCAATGCAAAAATGCAAAAAAAAATCACTTCTGAAAGAGATAGTATGTAGTTTCCAATTTCCTAAATGCATTGTTGCTCTGCACAAAAAATACTCCTGACTCTCCTACATTTGTCCCTTAATCCTAATTCTTCTCACAGACAAAATGTCTTACTTAGTCACTAATTTTATAGCAATGAGAAAAAAAACCCAACAACCTGCCAGGTTCATCTTTAAACCAAGAGAAATTTTTGTATACAATTGTACTGTCAAGTTTACTTTGACAAGTTATTACTATAGACTGCAGTAGAACTTACTCTGAAATTCACTTTTTACTTTCCAACATGTTTCCATTTGATCTAATTGGTGTACTTTGAAAAAGTGAGGTATGTCTGATTTTATAATTAAAATCACTGTGAAAATATAACTTCATTGGTGATTTTCATCTACCATCCCCAAACAAAAAGTTTTGAGAAATCTAATCTATTAAACGAAGTACTCAAAATCTTGGCTTTTCTTTATAGAAAATTACTTAAGTATACTTTTTATAATACTAATGTAAGTTAGAAACATGCTTTGTATCTTCTAGCAACCAACCATTTATATTTGACCTCAGTGGGTCCAACTATGAAGAGGAAAATGAAATACTAAGACCCTCACCTTTTTCTTACCTTAGGATATTTTGCCGAACCAATTCAAATTTGGGGATATTTTCATAATGAATAATGTCAGTATGGAGGGGGGGTTCTGATAGTAAATACGGCCTGGTAAGAGATGGATGCATAAGTGTATACCCTGAAATAAGAAAACAAAAGATGCATGTTATAGGAAACACACTGCAGGAAATTCTGGCTCTAATAAAAGTGTCTATCACTGGTTTGAGATGTGGGGATTCTTTGGGCTGCTTGCCCAGTGCTCAACTTCTCAGTAAGAGCTCCAATAACTCAATAAAAACCTACCTTGTTTTATGTGGCTTGCATAAACCTCCTGAAGTGTAGAAAGATGCCTTAAATTATCAAACATCTGTCTAATTAAGACTAGTTTCAAAGTGCTGCTCTTACGGTTGTCCTTTTATAAGTGTTCTACCACATAAACCTGTATACCAATAAATCAAAAGATAGCAAGGCAGCCCCAAAATAGCCCAAAGGATCATATTCTCCCTGCTATTCAATCTTCAAGTCTAATAGCCTGATACTAAAAATAACTCTTACCTACGTAGCATGGAGAAAACCCTTCTATTTTACTATAATCTACCAGTGCTGGTCATACTTGTTTTCTTGAAAGACTACAATTTCTATGCTTTGGTATCAGAATGTTGATAGATGTGTTTTTTTAGGTTGCTAAAGAAAGCATTTTTCCTTGTGACTAATTTTTAGGAGATTACCTTTGTCATCTATGAGAAAAGTATAAGAAGCCAAAGAGTCTTGATAATATGTCACATCTTCGAGGATGTAAGCCAGGTTAACGTCCACCCCTACAATTCCCAGAAGCAGGTTTCCAAAATAGCAGGGCTTACTCACAGTCATTATCAACCCTATGGGTCATAAAAGAAAAGAAAAAAAAGACATGACTATTGATTTCTATTCACCTGTAACGCCAAGAAAGAGGGATGTCAAAGGCTTAGTGAAGAAAGGACTAGAGTCAGAATGAACCATGGCCATAATCTACTCGGAAACCAGAAGAACTAGATGGTGCCCAAGTACCACTCATGACCATTATGTTCAGGGCCAGAAGAGATGAACCAATCATTATATCATAGACAGAAATGTGAAACAGAATGCAAATCATAAAGCTCAGATTTACTGAACCAGTTGAGACTAGAGAACATCCCAAGATTATTGCCCTGAGATCCACCTAAGTCTTTTCTTTTTTTTTTTTAATATTTTTTTTATTGGGAAAAACATATTGGGGGTACAAGGAGGTGAGGGTTGGAGATCCACCTAAGTCTTAAGTGGAAAGTATCCTGTTAGGTCCTGTTTTTATTAGTGAAAAAATAAAATAGAAGAATATCAATCACAAGTAATACATTTCTTTAGGAAAAATAAACTATAAAAGACCAACTGGTCAAATATTGCACTAAAATTAGGATTAGAAGGTAAGTAGGCAGAGAAACTAGAGTACTAGAAACTGTACAACCAGAACAGAATGAATAAGACTAATACAACAATACATTGTGAAAAGTTTAAATATTAATGAATAATTTGAGTATAAAGTATTAAATTGTTGTTGTTGTTGTGTACCATCAAGTCAGAACCAACTGAGAACTGACCCCTCAGTGGTTTTTCAGAGGTAGTTAATTGCATATGAGAAAACTGTTTATCTTTCTCTCTTGGATCAACTGGTGGGTTCAAACTGGTGGATGCTGTGTGTTGGCAGCACAACTCCTTATCTCTAAGCCCCCAGAACTCCCCCAAATATTAAACAGAAACCTGAATCACTGTGTTGGTTCGATATGAGTCTCAGTTGACTTGATGGCATCTACCAATAACAAATTACTGTGTAAACTTCAACTTAAACATAATAAAATATTAATTGTTGCTGCTGTTGTGTACTATAGAGTTTGGAACTGACCCATAGGTGACGCACAGGCAGGTTTTCGGAGGCAGACTGTCCATCTTTCTCCGGCTGAGGATCTGGTGGATTTAAATTACTCACCTTCAACATTGCAGCGCAGCTTCTTGCTACTAATAAACACCTGCTAAAATTCAGGGAATGTCAGCAAAACCAACGGCCAAAGACTGAGCTATGCTGTAGTGAATCATGAAGGCTAACAATGTTGTTGTTATGTGCTGTTGAGTCATTTGCGACTCATAGCAACCCTATGTACAATCGTCCGAAACCCTGCTTGCTTTGTCCTGTGCCAACGTTATTATCTCTGACATGCCTACCCTCATTATGCCAGTCAATGAATCCATCCATCTCATAAACAGTCTTCCTCTCTTGTGCTGTCCTCCACCCTCCCAAGGATGATGTCTCTCTCCAAGGACTGGTCTCGTCTTTCAACATGCCCAAAATATGTTAGACGAAGTTTCAGAATCTTTGCCTCTAAGGAGTAGCCTGGTTTCACCCTCTCTAGGACTGTTTGATCTCCTAGCAGTCAGTGGTATATTCAACACTCTTCTCCAGCACCACAAAACAAAGCACCAATTCTTCTATCATTGCTAGTCATTGTCTAGCTTTCTGACACATAGCAAGTAATTGCAAAGACTATGGCCTGGATCAAGTACACTTTAGTCTCCAGACTGACACTGTTGCTCTTCAGTACTTTGGAGAGGTCCCAGACAGCAGACTTTCCCAATGCAATTAGTCTTTTAATCTCCTGGCTGCCGGTACCCAAGAGTATTGATTGTAGAGCCAAGCAAACTGAAACTGTTAACAATCTTCACCATCTCTCATAATGCTGCCAAATGGCCCAGTGATGAGAATCTATTTTCTTGACGTTGAGCTTCAATCCATATTTAAGGCTGGACTCATCTCAATTTTGCTTGGAAAAACACTTCGTGCTTGACCAAATATCTAATCACTGCCTTTGCAGACAGTATAATAAGCCTGTGAAAGTACTCTATAGATCATTTTACAGTTTAAATACTCTAGGCAATTCAAATGAGGGTCAGAAAGAGAAGGAAGACTCTCAATATGATGGGTTGAACAGTGATTGTAACAAGGACCTCAAACATATCAGAGATGGAGAGGACAGATCTGTTGTTGATAGGGTTGCTATGAGCCACAGTTAATCTGATGGGGTCTAACAAGGACGACCACCACCATTTAAATGAAGGCAATCTATTTCCCACCTATAAGAACAGGACGTTTTAGATCACTGCAAAACATCTGCAGTGCAAAATTCATAATTCTTCCTTGGATGTCTGAGTGACACGGGGGGTGGGGGTGGGGGGGAATTCTATACCATCAAGGGAGAAGATTCAGTTCAATTTGAAAGATCCCTGAACAAATTATTTAAAAATCTGAGTTCTAGCCCACTTATGCCCTGAGGTACATATGATCTTAGATATAATCTCTCTGAGCCTTGGCTTCAACATTGTTTGAAAGATGTAATTGTGGCTGCTTTACTAGTTTCAAGTGGTTGTTAGATCAAATGAGAGCATGGATAAAGTGAAGATTATAAGGTATTATTATTATTTTAATTAACGCATCCTTCTTAAAAGAAGAAATGAGGACAAGAAAAAGAAAAGTACAGAACCTTATTACCTGACCTCATAGGACTTTAAGTTATTAAAAAGGTGATATTAAGTTTCCATAGGAATGAATTTTTCATCACCTAGCTCAGAAGGCTCCAATCTTTTATGTAAAGGACCAAATTGTAAATATTTTAGGCTCTGTGGGTTAATACAGTCTGTTGCGTATTCTTCATGTCTTCTTTAAAACAAATTTTTAAAACCAGAAAAAACATTCCCACTAATAACTAAAAAATAAAACAAAACAACCAACCCCTCTCAAACACTTTGCCATCCAGTTAGAAATTATCTGTAACTGACCCTGCAGCAGATTTACCAGAGGCTGTAAACTGCAAGGTGACACCTCTGGGCTAGTAGCCACCAGAGTAAGACAGTCATGAGATAAAGGGGAAAGGGAGATGTTCAGCAGGAGAGGATGACACAGTAGGTTAGTGCACTGCTCTGAACATCAGAACCTCTAGGTTCTACTCCTAGTACTGTCATGGATGGAGAAGTTCCAGGAATCCTCTTAATGAGTAGTTTTACAAACCACATGGGGAGCTGAGACAAAGTGAGGTCTGAGTCCTACCAAGTCTGACATCTTATCTTATCCTAGAAATAAAAGATAGGAGTGTTATCTCTATCTTGGGAGACTCTAGCTCTCTTTCTCTACTATTTACTCATGAATAGTCTCAACTTCAGACATACGCAAGTTATGATGAACTACATTTCTGATTTTTTTAAAAATATTTTACCATTCCTACAAGTACTACATATGATGTTACACTGACTAATTAGCTGATGTTACCATTTTTTGTATATTTATACATTTCTTATCAACAGAAACAAAGGTTAAGCTTGCAAAAAAATTGGTAATAAAAGGCAATAATAAAGAATTATTTTTTTTAAAAAGGAGCTACATAGATAATGTCAGAACTGATTTATGGCATTGTCATTGGAACGGAAGCCCCATGTAAGCCAAGGACGACCTGTGTCTGTTTATTGATACTTTAAAATATTTAAAAGTAATATATATGTCAGAGAGTTTTCAAAATGCCTTTTGGATGAGAATTTGCTCAGGTCTTCCTGGGAAGTGCTGGAAGCAGAAGTCACAATGTGTACTACTCATCCTCCCATGCTTTAGTTGAAGATTAAGGCTATTTCCACAGAACAATGAAGTATGATAGAAATACCCTGTCAATGAAGAGCATACACATCTCAAATTTCCACTCTTTTCTGGCTATGCACAGAAAGTTGTTATTGTTGTTGATTGCTGTCAAGTTAGCACGACTCATAGAGTCAACAAAAGATCTGAAGACTTTGTATAACTATTGTCATTCATCAAAGTTCACAGTTTCCAGAGGCATGTTGTTTAGGAAGTGGATGCCACTCCTGCTTCCAAACCTGTCTTAAACTGGGAGCTCCAACATGGGTAACTGTTATTACATTTGACAACCCAATGGCACAAAGTTCAGCATCACAGCAACCTCAAGTTACCTCTGTACAGCATATTGACAGAAGAGTGCTGTACCACTTAGAAGACTGTTCCTCTAAAATACAGTAACAACTGACTTTTAAATACAAAGGGCCTCCTCGAGGTCTTGTTAACTCAAAACATGAGACTTAAATAAAAACAACCAATATAGTATGTTGTTGGCGTTATGTGCCGTTGAGTTACCTGCAATATATGGTGAGCAGCTCTGAATCCTTCCCTGTCCTGAGCCAGTCTTACTAATTTCAACACCAAACTCCATCGCCCCAGATACTGTATCAATCCATCTGATCTGGGGACTCTCTCTCTCCTGCACTGTCTGTCCACCCTTCTGAGAATGATGTCCTTCTCCAAGGACCGGTCTCTCCTGGTCATACGTCCAAAGTATGTGAGAGTCTTAAGAAATACAATCTTATTTTTCAATTGTCAAACAGAATAGAAGACGCTTAATTTCACTAATGCCAATAAACTATGGTCAGTGATCTTGCTACATTAATACAATCCCCAAATAAACACCGTATTTTAACTAAATGCATATAGATTTGGATTTTCAAAAACATTTGCCCTGTAACTGATAATGTAATCTGTGTTGGTTTTGAATTAAGTCATGTAGATCTGAAGACTCCTAGTGGTGCAGTGATTGTTTGGCTATTAATCATAGGTTGAGGTCTAAACTCATCAACTGCTCTTGGGGAAAATCTGTTTTTTCTTTATATTCTTGGAAAACCTTCAGGGCATTTATACCCTGACCTACAGGGTTGCTAAGAAGTGGGATTGACTTGATGGCAGTGGGGTTGATATTTTTGATATTGTAAATATGAGTTTTCTTAGACTTTGTGTTTCCTCATCAAGGAGTCAGAAGTGTTACTGAATATCTTTAAAGTCTAACAAAGACAAAGTCCAAAAGACATAATCTAGTATGTCTAACCTGAGGGGGGGGCGGTGGGGGAGAGAGAGAGACAGAGAGAGAGAGACTGACTGACTCTTAGAAAGATGGATTGACACAGTGACTGCAATAATGGGTTTGAGTATGTTGGAGATGGTGAGGCTGGAAACGGATGTTGTTAATAGTTTAATAGCTGACTTGATGGCACATAACAATAGCAAACAATAGCTAGCCCAAAGGTTGTGCTCTCTGTTCATTTAAATCCAGAAGCAGCTCCTTAGGAGAAAAATGGCAATCTCTCCCTGTGCAGTTTCGAGTCTTGGGAACACACTGAAGGATGAGCTTTGAGTCAGTTACAACTCAGTGACAACTGAGTACAGGAACACAAGAGGCCCATAAATCAATCATAGAAGCCTACCACACTGTTCTAGAACTTTCAGAAAATAGGTCTGAGGACTAAAATTTGGATTTTGCTATGGACTAAATTGTGTTTTCTCCAGAAAGTTATGATTAAGTCCTAACTCCTGTAGCTGTCTCTTAGTTCCTGTTTAAAATCAGAATTTTCTTGACGAAGCCATACTGGACTCTTTTAGTTAGGATCCTAACTCTATTCTCTTCTGAATGCTATTTTATAAAAACAAAAAGCAGATAAGGCCAGAGACACACAAGAGGAATACAGACACTGAGTTACAATAACGATAGATGAAATTTATAAACCCAGGAACATTAAGGATTGCTGGCAAGCTTAAAGAGACAAGAAGAATCTTCCCAAGATTCGATGTTGGGGGCTCTAGTAGCCTAGTGTACGGAGCTATGTTGCCAATCTGAAGGCATGAAGTTTGAATGTACCAGCTGCTCTGTGGGAGAGAGATGTGTAATCTCCTCCTGTGAGTTTTACTGCCTGTGAGAACCTGCTGGAGGGTCAGCTATGAGTTGTTTCCAAATAATAGTACATAACAACAACAACAAGCTGCTACATGGTGATATACTTTTCTGATTGATGAAGTCACTCACTTCTGGGTTTTGGTTTCTTTAAGACCATTGTACTTACATATACAGGGACTCAAAGTTTTGTACATGATTTAGTTTGATGCATTCAGGATAACCCTGAATTGTAAAAGCCACTTAGAAAACGGCTCATACTCCACCAGATATCATGATTTGGTAAACAGAATTTAGTTGCACAGTCCTCTATGTTGGCATAGGACCTGGTTTCTATCATACAAGATTAAGTAATTTGTTGATTTTTTTTTCTTAAGAGACTTAAAAGTATGTCAATGATGGTATATATACACGCCCTACCAGTGATGGTATCACTGCCTGTCAGGGCACTTAACTACCACTCAAACACAGTAGCTAAATGCAAAAAAGGTTACTTGCTTTTAAGACTTGACATTCTCCCTGGATTGGTCTTATCTGAAAGTGGAACCTTCTATTCTATATACCTCTGTGGGCCTTGATGAGAGATATGAAGGATTAAAAAAATAATTGAGATGTGGCAGTAGCTGCTTGATATATTTCTTTCTTATATAAAGAACTGGCTTACTAACTTTTTGAAAGTATATTTCTATCAGCTCATTAGTTTTTAAAAATATGTTTTCTTTCAGTAACTGTATTTGTAAGGGTTACTACTAGTTAAAGGTCTCAGATTGTTTGGGAAGCAGGGCTTTATAAGGAGGAATGTGGCATCAGGATTGGAGGAAGACTCATCAACAACCTTTGTTATGCAGATGACACAACCTTGCTTGCTGAAACTGAGGAGGACCTGAAGCTCTTGCTGCACAAGGTCAAGGACTGTTGTCTTCAATATGGATTGAAGCTCAATATCAAGAAGACAAAGATTCTTACCACTGGGCCAATTGGTAGCTCCATGATAGATGGAGAAGAGATTGAGGTTCTTAACAATTACAGCTTGCTCTGATCCACAGTCAACACTCTTAACACCAGTAGTCAGGAAATAAAAAGACAAATTGCATTGGGAAAATCTACTGTCAGGGACCTCTCCAGAGTGCTGAAAAGCAACGTTGCCAGTCTAGAGACTAAGGTGTGCCTAATCCAGGCCATGGTCTTCACAATTACTTGTTATGCTTCAGAGAGCTGGACAATGACTAAGGATGACAGAAAAAAAATCGATGCCTTCAAATTGTGGTTCTGGAAAAGAATCTTGAACATACTATGGACTGCCAAAAAAACAAATAGGTCTGTCTTAGAGGGGGTGAAACCCAGTTTCTTCTTGGAGGCTAGGATTTTGAAGTTCCATCTCACATACTTTGGGCATGTGGCCAGGAGAGACCAGTCCTTGGAGAAGGACATCATGCTTGGAAGGGTGGAGGGATAGAGCTGGAGAGGAAACTCTGGATGAAATAGATTGATACAGCAACTGGGCAATAGAGGTTGGTGTGTCAAAATTAGTGAGGTTGACTCAGGACAGGACAAGCTTCAGAGCTGCTGTACATAGGGTCACTATGGGTCGCAGATGACTCGATGGCAGATAACAACAACAACTAGTTAAATATATTTAAAAATAAGTTATGGTCTGTTACAGTCATAATATTTGTATACGTCTCACATCTTCTCTGCCAAGAAAGAAGAGAGGAGATCATGGGAGGAAGGAGAAGCAAGAATATGAAGTAGGAAAAGAGAGAGGTTGTGCTTTTACTGAATACATACTCTTGTTTTACACCTGTGATTCAATTTTTATAATTACCCTGAGAGATCTTTCTTATTTAATGAGCAAGGAAATAGAATGATACGAGGGTTAAACACTTTACCAACTTCACAAGAACCTTGTATGGCACGTCAGACACATATATTATTTAATGAAATATTTTCATTTAAGAATATATTATTTAAATTAAAAAATAATTTCTTTATCACTTCATTTTAAAGATGAACAAATGGAATACTAATGGGTTTTAATACCTTACCAAGTACAATAACTTAAGTTGCAGGGTAGATATGAAATCCTGGTTACCAAGCACCATTTTATTTGCACAATGTTGCTTTGCCTTTTAAGCCAAATCCTAACCATTAAGAGCTTTATTCGCCACCAATTATGCAAAACTAGCTTTAGTCCCAGTTCACTAACTTTTGAGTATTGGAGTATCCCTTAAAAACTTTTATAGAAGATACATGCATTATAAATACTAAGCCTGGAGTGATGAGGAAGAAATAAGGCTGGGGATTTCTCTCCTATAATGTAGCACTACAGGACAGACACCATCTTGAACTCCCTTGACTGTTCACCTGCAAATAATGACCAACAATGAAACCTTACTGTCTTCCTGTACTCATGCCCATTTATGTCCATTTCTTTGCTTCTCTCTGAAGCAAACTTACCATCTCCCATTTCATCAGAGAAGGGTAGGCTAAAGACAGCTTCATCGATCATCCGGTTGGGAAGGTTTGTGTAGAACCTGCCGACGGTGGTCTCCAGATTGCTCAGCTGGTTCAGCACCATCATGCTGCCCTTAATTACGGGCAAGCACGTCCGGTCTGGCACACCGTATTTCCCAGAGTTCTGCTCAGCTAGATCTCTCAGGAAAGCCAGCTCTTTCAAGCCAGTCACCCCATCTGAAATTGAAAGCCAAGAGAAGATGATATGAAGCAAAATAATTGGTAATGATACCATCCTAAGCCATTTAGATCTAATACCAACATGGATGAGGTCTTACAATGCCAAATGAACATGCAATGCCAGGCAGGGGAATGTGTATGGAAAATATGAACACAGAATGCAGACATTGGCTTCTGCTGAAAGAAAAGCCCAAAGCATGATATAAAGAGAAGAAAAGACTTCTTCAAATTACAATGATGAAAAAGACATAAATCAATTAAAGAGAGCACTTCACTCAGTATGTGTTCTTAAAGTTTAAAAAATAGAAATTCTATTTTTTTTTTTTTGCATTTACTATTTGGTTGCAAAAGTAATGCTTAATGAATCTGCATTTAATTTAAATAAGTAGATGAAGCTGAAGCAGCTCTATGACTTTGAAAACCTTGAAAAGAGGTTTACTATTTCATGCCTTACCTCTTCACCTCTAAAACATTTCCAAAATCTCATGCCACAGAATGCAAGGAATTTTGCATTGCATTTACTGATTCTCCAAACTCTGTTCCTTTAAGCTCTTTTTAATGATAAATATTTCATGTTTGAGATTTTTAGGATAAAATTGGATTTGAGTTAATGTCTTTTTTTTTTTTAATACTTTTGGCAGGTGTATAAAAACTGTAAAAGATTCGTTCAGATATGGTAGTTCCAAAACATCTGTAATCTATAGTACAAAAATGAATATAACAAATCTTTTTTCCTTAAAGTATGCTCTTGTTAGATCACAGCCAAAAGGATTAGTAAATGAGTGCATATGAGCAGCACTGAAAAGCAAATGAAAATTATTTCAGTCACCACTGCTATTCTACCAGTAAGTTTTCCAAAAGCTTTTGCGTTGTGCTTTGAAATGATCTCAATAGAGAACATTAACTGTTCAGTAATAAAAAAGAACTTGAAGGTTACAATGCTGGTCTATAACATATGTCAGAATTTCTAAATAAGAAGTATATGCACTTCTTGCTTTGTAATTTTATTTCTAAAGATGTAGCGAAAGCAAATGAATATATTTTCTTTTGTGAAAAATGGCATTAAGATAACTTGGTGTTTTTATTATGCTAAATGAAAGGTCAAAATACCTGAGCCACAGTCAGTCAGAATCAGATTATTGTTCTCTTTGTTTGCCACAGAGGTGAGATAGTGGAGGTTGTGTGCACACTTTCCAGAGGAGAAGACAAACACAAAACGCATGACTGATCCTTAATCTATGCCCTTCAGAAGCTTGCAGAGGCAAACGATGAAGAGAGACAATGCAAGAAACACATGTATGTTCTTCCTTTGTCACATACTGCTCCATATTCTCAAAATGCGAAATAAAAGTGACCAAAAAAAAAAACAAAACCAACAAACCAAAACCAAGGCAAAAAGGACAGTGTAGAATGAAAAGTTATTAAGGATTAGTTATTTTGTGTCACTCCATCATAAAATGTTAAGCAGAGGGCAGTTTATGGTGTAATAGACTAGTTAAGTATATGGGGTTGTTCTAGCTGGAACATGAACTACATTTCCCAGAATTCTTCACATGGCTCCAGGCTGAATCTGACCAAAAAGGAAGTGGTGTGAGATGTGGGAGGCAAAGTAAAGGATGGTAAAAAAAACAAACAAAAAAACATATTAAGTCCACATTTTCCTGCTCCATGTCCAGCTTTACCCTATCAATACCAATAGTAACCTCAGGTCCACCCCTTCAGCCTTTTTGAGAACTCACAGTGGCAAATCTTGAGGCTTAATGATAAGGCAGTTGCCCTGCCACCACACAAACACATGGTTCAAATCTACCAGCTGCTTCAGGAGAGAAAGATGAGGACTCTTCCAGTACAATTTACTGCTTCAGACTGGACTCAGATGGTACAGCCACCACACCATACACAAGATAGCAGCCTTGGAGAATAAAGAACTTCCCACTGAGTTTCTAAATGGACCTTATCCAGATTTTCCTGCAAATTCTGACTTGTTCACCCATGCTACATCTAGTTACAAAACTGTGGAGTTGTCTGGACTTTGAATTCTCTTAAGTTTCTCCCAAAACCATGCATAACCTAATTCTGATAACAAAATCTCTATTCTAAAACTCTCATGGTGTGCTTCCTTATTTGAACAGTATCTGATAGTTTGTTTATGAGTATGATGAGTCTGCCCTCATGAATAATCCTCACAGATGATTATTTGGAGAGAGGGAAAGCTGGGTAGGTCAGAGATGGTTAGAGGCAATAAGTGGTAGTTTTAAAGGATGCAATAATGAGGGACCCAGAAAGTGCACTAGAGGCTCTGGCAGTGGAATTTAGAACTAATGACAGGAGATCTTAACTAATGACTTAAGATCTGTCTGGGCAGAGATTTCAATCTCATGGAAAGGAAGTGATAACTTTCTTATTGTCTTTACTCCTTTGCTGCTATATTTAACTTTAGTTGTATTTTCTATCAATCTATCTTCCTGTATAAGTTGTGTTTGTTTTTTTAAAAAATATATGATTCTTAAAGACAGGACTTTGCTTTGTTGCTGTTAGTTCTTGTTCTTGTTGATTGCTGTCGAGTCAAGCACAACTTATAGTGACCCTACAAACAAAAGGTCTGAAGCCTTTCTAGAATTATCGTCATTTATCAAAGTTCATAGAGTTTCCAGAGGCTTGTTGTTTAGGATGTGGAAGCCACTCCTGCTTCCAAGATTCCATCATATTGGCTCTGACTCAGTTTGCTGTTATGTGCCTTTGAATTGACTGCTACTTATAGTGAACCTATAAAAAATGGATCTATACCACTGATTTCACCTGCAAGCCAGATTCTACTGAAGATTATCCAAAATGACTGGAACAGCACATCAGCAGAGAACTGTCAGAAGTCCAGGCTGGGTTTAGAAGGGGTTGTGGGATATTACTAGGGATATTGTTGCTAATGTTAGACAGATCTTAGCTGAAAGAAGGGAATACCAGAAGAATGTCTATCGGTGTTTCATTGATTATGCAAAGGCATTTGACTGTGTGGGTCATAACAAACTGTGGCTGACTCTGAGAAGAATGGGAATCTCAGAACACTTGATCGTGCTAATGAGAAACCTATACTTGGACCAAGAGGCAATCGTCAGAACAGAGCAAGGAAACACTGCATGGTTCAAAATTGGGAAGGGCGCATGCCAGGGATGTGTCCTGTCTCCATACCTTTTCAACCTGTATGCTGAACAGATTATCTGGGAGGCTGGGCTCTATGAGGAGAATGGTGGCATCAGGATTGGTGGAAGATCTATCAACAGTCTACGTTATACAGATGACACAACCCTGCTTGCTAAAACTGAGGAGGACCTGAAGTGCTTGCTGCAGAGGGTCAAGGACTTCAGCCTTCAATATGGATTAAGGCTCAATATCATGAAGACAAAGATTCTGACCACTGGACCAATTGGCAGCATGAGGATGTACAGTGAAGAGATTGAGATTGTTCACAGCTTTAGTCTGCTTGGCTCCACAGTCAACACTCTTGGCACCAGCTGCCAGGAAATTAAAAGACGTATTACGATGGAAAAGTCTGCTGTTAGGGACCTCTCCAAAGTACTGAAGAGCAATGGTGTGTCTCTGGAGACTAAGGTGTGTCTGATACAGGCCATGGTCTTTGCAATCACTTGTTATGCGTCAGAGTTGGACAGCGACTAGGGCGGATAGAAGGAGAATTGATGCTTTTGAGCTGTGGTGCCGGAGAAGAGTATTGCGGGTACCCTGGACTGCTAGGAAAACAAACAGATGCATCCTGGAGAGGGTTAAACTGGGTGGCTCCTTGGAGGCAAGGATTCTGAGGCTCCATCTAACATATTTTGGACATGTTGTAAGGAGGGACCAGTCCATGGAGAGGGACATCATGCTTGGTAGGGGGGACGGACAGTGCAGTAGGGAAAGGCCCTCTATGAGGTGGATTGATTCAGTGACTGGGGTAATGGGGATGAGTGTATCGGAGACAGTGCAATTGGCACAGGACAGAGCAGAGTTTAGGGCTTTTGTACACAGGGTTGCTATGAGTTGCAAGCAACTTGACGGCACATAACAACAGCAGCAACAATAACATACTCTACCTTATCTTTATCACCTCCAATTTACATAAGTCCAATGTTACATTCATCAGTCACTGTGTCAATCTATTTTCCTCTCTTACTCTGATCTTCCACCTTTTCAAGCATAATGCTCTTGTCCAAGGACTGGCCTCTCCTAACAATATGTCCAAAGTATGTGAGAGGAAGTTCCATCATCCTTGCCTTCAAGGAGCACCTGGTAACACTTTCTCCAAAATAGATGTGTTTGTTTTATTGGAGTCATAGGATACTGAGTAGTCTTCTCCAACATCACAACTCAAAGGCATTATTCTTTTTATAGCATCTTCAGTCACTGCCTAACTTTCAGATACATAGCAAGTAATTCACAAGAATATGGTTTGGTTCAGGCCCTTCTTAGTCTTTAAACTGGCTTCATTGCTTTTTAGTATTCTGCAGAGGTCTATGAATGGGACTCTTTTGAATTCCTGACTGAGGTTGCCAAGGGTGTTAAAATGTCAAAATCAATCTTTTCTCTACCTATCATGATGTTAACTTTTGTTTTCTTGAAGCTGAGAAGTAAGCTGTATTGAAGGCTTAAGTCTTGGATCTTCTATAGCAAGTGGTTCAAGTCTTTCTCACTTCCAGCAAGTGAGATTGTGTCCGCGACATAACTCACATTGTTGATGTGTCTGCCTTTCATCCTGATGCTACATTTTTTTTCATCAAGTCCAGCTTCTCAAATGATTTGTTGAGTATGCAGATTGAATACAGATCTTTCCTGATTTTAAGTCAAGCTGTGTTTCCTTGCTCTGTTCAGAAAATTGCCTCTTGGTCTAGGTCTAGGTTTCATGTAAGCACAATTGAGTGTTCTAGGAATTACCCTTCATCTCAATGTTAGCTGTAATTTGTTGTGATCCACACAGTCAAATGTCTTTGTCTGATTCTTAGTGACTCTATATGCAAAAGAACGAAACCTGACTGATCCTGCAACGTCCGCACAGTCTCTGCTAGGCCTACACCCATTATCAGCCACTGTGCCAATTATATCATTGAGAATATGATTCTTTTCCTGTGATGCTTTACTTTTCCAAGCATGGTGTCCTTTCCTAGGGCTCGTTCTAAACCCTCAGAACACTTTAAATAGCATGCTGGGCATTGAAGGTACTAAAAATAAAATTTCACTTTACTATTTTCCTTTCTCCTTCCCTCTTTCCTCCACTTTATGAATGAAAGACGCACGAGTGAGTGAAACTATAGGAGTACAAAGCAATAAAAAAAACCCCAAAATAGTCATCAGATAAGACACTCAAGGGTATGAATGTGTCCCGGGCAAACACAAGCTATGCTCAGCTGTGTTCAGCCCTATTCTTCGAAATCAGAATACAAAGAATTAAGCAAGGCATACTTTGTGAAGGGCACAATATTGTGGAATGTGAAGAGAGGAGGAAGGGAGAACAATGTGTAGGTCCTACACTCTAGCACAGTGGGAAGCAGGCTGAGCTGAAGAAAGCACAAGATGCTGGAGACATAGTCACTGAACAAGGGAGCTGGCCCTGGGTCACAGCTGTGGCCAGGCACCTCCACCTCTGAGTTGTACTGTCTCAGTCAGGATACCACACACACACTTGAATTCTCTCATTCAATTGACATTGAAGACCTATTGCTTACAGGCACTGAGTGCTAGTAGCCTGGTTCTTAGGGAGTTGTGCTCTCGAGGGAACCAGTGGCTTCTAATTTACAGCCTCAGAAATCCACTGCAGGGTCAGCCATGAGTTGGTTCTGACCCAGTGGCAATGAGTTTGAATTTTTTGTGTTAAGGAGCCCTGGTGATTGAGTAGGTTAACTGTTGGCTGCTAAAAAAAAAAAAAAGTTTGGCAATTTGAGCCCGTCAGTGGCTCCATGGGAGGAAGACGAGGCAGTCTCTTCCCATGAAGATTTCCAGTTTGGAACCATGAAGCGGGGTGGCCATGAGTTTGAACTGACTTGATGGTAATAGGTACTAGTTTGTTGCCACGAGGAAAAAGTGCTAGTGGTACAGCAATTGAAGTAATCGACTGCTAGCTGGCAGGCCAACAGCTGGAATCCACCAGTAGCTCTGAGGGATTAAGATGTGGTACTCTGCTTTCATAAAGATTTATAGCCATGGAAGCTCTATTAGGCAGTTCAATTCTGCCCAAAAAGGCAAAATCGAGTCACATCTTTAACTGAAAAGTTGAAGGTTCAAACTTACCAGCCACTCTCCAGCGCCGTAAAGGTGGACAGTGTAGGAAACTCTACAAAACAATTCTAGTCCGGCTGATAAGGCAGCTGGGAAATGGAATCTATTCAATGGCACCAGGTTTAATTTTCCAGTTTGGTGGTGAGAACTTTGAATGTATCATATTTAGCTTATTATCCTAACAATCCTAACAATTACATGAAGATTTTATTATTCTTATTTTGTAGATGAAACCGATATCTACTGTAATTAAGTAATTTACTAAAAGCCATTCAGTTAGTAAATGCAAACTAGAACTCAGGACCACTGCAAATAAGAATCTATGTTCCTCCAGGTTTGGCCAATAAAACAAACATGATAGACTCCACATGTAAGACAGTCTGAATACGAATTATGGGCAGGGCCTTAGAATCTGCATTTTAAAACATTTCCCAAGGAATCCTCTCTTAGCACAAAAAAATAAAAGAACTGCTACCTTACTATCATATAGTTATCTACAGATATTTGGGAGCAGAGTAATCACAGGTTAGAAGGATTGCTGATCTACTAAAACAGTAATAGCATATGAAGTAGGACTAAGAAAGATGGAGCCAGACAAAATTCACTGAAAGAACATATAACTGGAGAAGAATTAGAAATAAGCAATTGGCTGGACAGAGAGTTCAAGAGAAAGGGGTGTCTGTATGCATGCCTCAAATGTCAACATCAGCTACAGAAACAGACGCACAGGAAGCAAGTTGCTTGTTTGCTTCTCTCCATACACTTCATCAAAGCACATCGTTACAGCTGTTTTTTATAAAAAAAGCAGCATGCACTTAGAAGAAAACTTTCATCTGAAAGGAAAATCTCAAAGCACTACCTACCGTTCATGAGGGCATAGGTGAGAATCATTACAGAGTTGTTTAAAAAGCTATTTTCTTCATTGATGACACGGAGAGTAGCTTTTTTATCTTCTTCCGAAGAGTCCTTTGATGTAATGCCAGCTGACAGGTAAATTATGACCATGTCTGTATCTAAACAAAAACACAGAAATTGAATGTTACATTTGGATTCTGGCTAAAGGCGGCGGTTTAGTTGCTTTTCCTCTGGACTCTTCTGCTTCAAGGACCTGCATGGCCCACTGTTCCTGCTCCATCCTCGCTGATGCTGAGGCTTTTATCTTTCTGCCTCCACTTCTCTTCCTTCTGCTCTCTATAGACAATAAGGCCTCATTTATCCCATGCCAGGTAAAGCCATGCTTCTAATAGATTTACAAGATGAAAAGTGATTTCCTCTAGGCACATGTAGTTGGAGTCATTGAATAATCCTAAGTGGGAATCGTTCCTGTTTTCTGTGATGGAGAATACAGAACAGGATTTAACCAGATGATGTAGTGGTTAAAGTTCTTGACTGAAAGCCAAAAGGTTGGTGGTGTGAACCCATCAGCCACTCCCTGGGAGGGAGGAGAGGCAGTGAGCTCTGTGAAGACTGACAGCCTTGCAAACCCTATGGGACAAGTCTGCTCTGTCCTGTGGGTCCCTACGACTTGGAATTGACTCCCTACTGACGGGTGGGTTTGGTTAGCAGTTTTATGAATTTAACCGTATCCTTTATCCTCAAATATGTGTTGGGAGTCCTGACACCTATGCTGTGTATATTTTTGGAAACAGAATTTTACATGTTATCTTAATGAGGCCGTATCAGTTGTGTCTTAAATCTAATCCCTTTTACATGATGTATAGACATAGAGACAAGCAAGGATAATAGGAGAATTAAGGAATACCAGATAAACGAGAGAAGGATTTTCTCTAAAAATTGACAGGAAGAGAGCTCCTCCTAGCCTTCTGCTGTCTGTCATCAAATAGATTCAGACCCATGCTTAGACAGAGCAGAGAGGCCCTCTAAAGATTTCCAAGGCTGTAAATCTTTAGGGAAGCAAATGGCCTTATCCTTCTCCAAAGGAATGGCTGGTGAGTTCAAACTTTTGACCTTTTCCTCAGCAACTGTATGCCTACCACAGAGTTTAAAGGAAAGAGTGATTAGAGAATGGAAGAGAAAAGAAAGGAACATCAAGACATACACACAAAACAAAAACAAAACCTTTCTATTCCTCTAAGTAGCATTGATGACTTAAGATGAAAACCATCCTTGAAATACAGTGGACGGGTAGAGATTGAAAAAAGAAAATTATGCCACATGGATCCACTGAAAAAGAAAAGTGGTGTTACACATCACTGCAGACACATAAACATATGGTGAATAATTAATAGACGGCGGAAAGAAGTTGGACTTCTACATTATCTTGTTAATTGCTGAATATTTTATTCACTATATTTTTAGGACACTGAACACAGAGGTTTATTTTTATACTAAGTAATAAATATTGATGTTTAATGTTATGTACTCTTTCCTTCAGGTTCCTATTTTAGTCTTTTAATGGATGGTTGCTTTATAATTACTATGGCAGGCAGCCTCCAAGCTGATTGCCCAGTGACCCCACTTCCTGTGCAGTTGCCTTCTCACAATGTAGGTTTGAGTCAGTGACTCATTTCTGTTGACCGGAATGCCAGAGATGGTGTGGTGTCAAGGCCAAGATTAAGTTACAAAAGGCTGTGGCTTCTTTCTTGGGAGTCGTCTTACTCTGGGGAAATACTGCTAGTATGTTGTTAACTGTCCTGTGGAGATTCATAGAGAGCTCTGGTGGCCTAGTGGTAAGGAATTGTGCTACCAACCCAAAGGCATGTGGTTTGACTCAATCAGCTGCTCCTTGGGAGAAAGATGGGCAATCAACTTCCGTGTGATTTATTGACTTTGTAAATCCGTTAGAGGGTCAGCTATGAGTTGGATACAACTAGAAAGTACCCCAAAACAACAACATGGAAATGCAAGAACCTAAGGCTCTGAGAACGAAGTCCTGTCAGCCACCATATCAGTGGAGATGGAAATAGATCCTGATTAAACACTGAGATGACAGCAACCTGGTCAACAGTTTGACAGTATCCTCATGAGAGACTTTAAATAAAGAAACTGCCACTGTGTTGATCTACAAAGACTGTGAGATAATAATTATTTGTGTTTCAAACTCTCAGATATTGATTAATTTGTCACATAGTAAAAAAAAAAAAGATAAAAAGATGAGGCTTAGAGAAAATGCAGTCAGAAATGTCAGACCTATATGGCTACTCACAATATTATTTTTCTGGTTCAGTCAGAATGCTCCCTGGAGGCAGAGTGGACAAAGTGGTGATTCACATACTTTGGGCACATTGCTAGGAGAGGCTTTTCCTTGGAAATCATCATGCTGGGAATGTGAACGAATGGCAAAAAGATAGACTTTTAACCAGACAGACTGACACAGTGACTGCAGCAATGGGCTCAAGTTTGTCAGGGATTGTGAGGATGATACAGGATAGGACAGGGCTAAGACCTGTTGTTCCTAGGGTCACCATGAGTCCAACTCAATAGCAACTAACAACAGCAAGAATAAAGATGGAATTTCTTTCAGTGTGTAAATTTCTTTTACCTTGATGTATTTTGCACTGAGTAATTAATTTGTGTCAGTGCTATGGAAAATTGGACTTGAATTTAGTAAAAAATAGTAACAATCATCTCAAAGAAGTAAAGGAATTAAAAGAAGTAAATGTACTAAAGTTTCTCTTAATTGTTAAGACAGTATACTAGCAAGCATTAAGGTCATGTTGGTATGTGAACAATTCACTGATAATCAATTAGAAATTTAAATTGCAAAAATTAATCATCAAAGCTTAAAAAGTGAAAGTTGAAGGAAAGCATAACAACATTATCTTACGTGTTTAAGAATATTTCGAACGTAAGCTTGTCATCAACTTTTTCAATTGTTGTTATTAGGTACCGCTGAGTCGGCGCCAACTCCTAGCAACCCTATGGTCAACAGAATCCTGCCCTATCCTGCACCATCCTCACAACTTCTGCTGTGCGCAAGCATACTGCTGCAGTCACTATGTCAACTCTTCTTCTTGAGGGTCTCCATACGGGTACCAACTCCATGGTACTCAACAACAATAAACAATTGTGGTGATGGTGTTATGTGCCATTGAGTTGCCAGTCACTCACAGAGACCCCATGTACAATAGCTCTTAATCCTGTCCTATTCTGAGTAATTGCACTGTGCCTGACATAGCTACCTCCATTACCACATTTACTGAGACAATTCTCATACAGCGTCTTTCTCTCTTGCATTGTCCCTTCACCCTTACAAGCATGATGTCCTGCTCCTAGGATTGGTCCCTCCTGGCCCCATGCTCAAAGTGTGTAAGATGGAGTTTCAAAGTCCTTGCTTCGAAGAAGCAGCTTGGTTTCTCCCTCTCCAGGATAGACCTGTTTATTTTCTTAGCAGTCTATGGTATGGTCAATATACTTCTCCGGCACTATAACTTAAAAGGATTGATTCTTCTATCATTGTTAGTCACTGTCCAGTTCGCTGAGGCATATCAAGTAATTGTAAAGACCATTGCTTGGATCAGGTATACCTTACTCTCTAAACTGACATCACTGCTCTTCAGAACTATGGAGAGGCCCCTGATGTAAATTTTTCCAATGCAATTCATCTTTTGATTTGCTGACTGCTGGTGCCAAGAGTGTTGGTCATGAGCCAAATAAGCTGAAGCTGTTAACAATCTCAATCTCTTCTCCATGTATCATGATGCTGCCATTAGGTCCGGTGGTGAAAATCCGAGAATCTTTGTTTTCTTGCTGTTGAGCTTCAATCAAAATTGAAGACTGCAGTCCTTAAGCTTCTGGTGGAAATGCATCAGATCCTCCTCAGTTTCAGGAAGCAAGGTTGTGTCATCTGCATAATGCAGGTTGTTGGTGGCTTTTCATCCAATTCTGATGTCACATCCAGCCCCCTGGATGATATGTTCCACATACAGACTGAAAAAGTATAGAGATAGGATACATCCTTGGCATACAACTTTCCTGATTTTGAACCATATAGTATTTCCTCGCTCTGTTCTGATGACTACTTCCTGGTCCAAGTATAGTTTTTGCACGAGCACAATCAAGAGTTCTGGGATTCCCATTCTTCTCAGAGTTAGCCACAATTTGTTGTGATCCACACAGTCAAATGCCTTTGCATAGTCAATGAAACACAGATAGACATTCCTCTGGTACTTTCTGCTTTCAGCAATATACATCTACCATTGGCTTTAATGTCTCTGGTGCCATGGCCTCTTCTAAATCCAGCTTGTACATCTGGCAGTTCTGTGTTGACATGCTGTTCCAGTTGTTTTTGGATAATTTTCAGCAGGATCTTGCTTTATGTGTGATATTAATAATTGTTTGATAATTTCCATACTCTGTTGTTCTTGTTGTGTACCATAGAGTGAGAATTCACCCATAGCTGACACGCCAGTCGGTTTTCAGAGGCAGTTAATCTTACAGGAGGAAACTGTCCATACTCCCGTGGGGGTGGTCTCGAACTACATACCTTCAGAATTGCAGCACAGCTTCTTGGCACTAGACCACCAGAGCTGGATCACCTTTTTCTTGAATGGGAATAAATATGGACCTCTTCCTGCCAATTAACCAGGTAGTTGTCCGCCAGATTTCTTGGTACAACCTGGTGAGCATGTCCAGAGCAGCATCTGTTTGTTGAAATATGTCAACTGGTATGCCATCAATTCCTGGGGCCTTGTTTTTTGCCAATTCCTTCAGAGCAGCCTGAACTCCC
>NW_006399755.1:26393111-26407173 GCF_000299155.1 Elephantulus edwardii
TGGTCTTCGCTCATTAGTGTTCAAGGCCTCAAACCTGTTCCTGAGATGATTCTGAAATTCAGGTGGGATGAAATCAAAGTTATATTTTGGCTCCTGTTGATTTGGTTTAATTTTCCTCAGTTTCAGCTTGAACTTGCGTATGAGTAGCTGGTAGTCTGTTCCACAATCAGCTCCTGGCCTAGTTTTCACAGCTGATATTGAGCTTCTCCAGCGGTTTTTTCCGCAGATGTAACCGATCTGATTCCTATGCATACCATCAGATGAAATCCATGTGTATAACATGTGTTTATGTTTCTTTTAAAATGTATTTGCAATGAATAAGTCATTGATTGTACCAAATTCAATCATTCTATCTCCAGCTTGAGGAAGCCAATTAAAATTTAGGGTCAACCTAAGTGACTGGATCCTCAGTATTCACCAAATCCTTTTGCTATAAAATAACATAGCAACTAATCACCAAAAAGACAAAACTAGAAACCATAAGTGTCGGTGGTATTAGTATTATTATAAATGGTATTTATCATATATAATATAAATATAATTTACAATGGTATTTATAAGTTGTATATTATACATGGTATAAGTTTGATGGTATTGGTATTATTAGAAATAAGTGTTGATGGTATTAGTATTATCCCTTGCAGTACTGAATAAAAGGTACTGGTATTTTGGCTGGAAAAAAAGGTACAGTGGTATATGACTTGCAACTTCCTCTTTAACTATTAGTAACTGGGTAGTAATCTTATCATCAGGCACAGAAACATTTACACCACAGCGTTACAGGGCAGGTTTCATATATTAAAATAGCTCAGCTTTTGGCATTTATAATAGTGTCAGTTACACAACTGTTGTTGTTGTTAAGTGCCATTGAATTGTATACAACTAACAGCAACTCCATGAATGACAGATCGGAACCTCATCCTATCTGTGCCATCCTCATCCTCTCTGACCTTGAGCCCACTGTCGTGGCTCCTGTGTCAATCCATCTGGCTGAGGGTCGTCTTCTCTTTTGCTGACCCTCCACCTTTCCAAGCACGATGTCTCCTAGCAACAGGGCCAAAGTATATGAGACAAAGCTTTGTCATCTTTGGTACACGACAGCGGTTCAATCAATATCTGTAGAACGAAGAAATACAGAACCTGAATTCCCAGTACTAACAGACTCCCTTACTACACGGCAAACAGAATTACTACTTATCTTTTGCCAACTTTGGGTTTAATCAGAGAAACTGAATTTTTGTATTAGGTCAGCTGGAGATAGAAGTCCCACTGGAAAAAGAATATCATCATTATTACAGCTATTACTTATTGATACCATGGACTGCCATGTGAACAAACAGGTCTATCCTGCAGAAGGTGAAACCAAGCTGCTTCCTGGAGGCAAGTATTCTGAAGCTCTCTCACATACTTTGTGCATGTGATCAGGAGGGACCAGTCCTTAGAGAAGGACATCATGCTTGGAAGGGTGAAGGGACAGCACAGGAGAGGAAGACCCAGGATGAAATAGATTGACTCAGTGACTGGAGAAATGGGATTGTGTATGATGTATAAGATTTGTGATGATGTATAAGACGGTAGAGCCATCCATCTTTCTAAGGTCTCCTCCATTTTTGTGTAATGCCAATATTTGCATAACAACCTGGTCTTTGGATTTAATTATGTTATGTGAGGAGTTGTGGGTGTACTTTATTCCTAGAGGCACAATGAAACCTCTCAGTTGTGAGGTGGATACCATGAATTCCTTAAACATTGACTTAAACAATCCAGTGTGTGTTCCCAACAGAGCTCTGGTGGTCTAGTGAGAAGAAATTGCACTGTAATCCCAAAGGCATGTTCAAATCTACCAGCTGCTCTGGAAGAGAAGAATGGCCAGTTTGGGTTGTCTCATCTCTGAACTATCAGAAGAATACGTAAACCATAAGAAGCTCATGGGCTGAGTCTGAGTCACAGGAACATTTTCACTAGCCTAAAAGAGACCCTCGTGAGCACTGAAACAAAACTGTGAAAATTTGTCCAAGCCTGTAGTACTCACTTTTCTCGCCATAGAGGTGCTAGCCTGCATACACAGAAGAAGGGAAATAAAAAAACCCAATTTAGAGGAGAAACACCTCTCATCAAGGCAGCCTTGTGCTAAATGGAAGAAATCTGTAAGAAGAGGTTAATGAGGACTCTTCACTGTTTTGAAGCAGGAATGACTATCAAAGTTTGAAAATCAGTAGATTTCACATAAAAATCCAGATTTTTGGCTTCTCTTAAAAGAGAAGATTTGGCAACCTTGGAAAGGTATTCCTGCTCGGCAGTAACAGAAGAGAACATAAGACCTTCTGTCAGTTTTTAATCAAACATGCATAGTATACATTCTTATAACACTCTCGGCAATCGCAATTTTCTTATCTCCAAGCTTAGATTTACTGCCTGGCCAATGTAGACATCTGAACTTAATAAAGCCACTGGTATAGCATTTCTATTCAGCTATTTCTATTAATATTGTAATAATTAAAACTGGACATTAGCTCTAAAGATGACTTAACAACTAAATCAAGTGGAAAGGGAATTTCTAGTGATAATCTAATAAAGTTAAATGGCAACTAGCTTGTAACCTTGGCAACTAGCCACTAGGCACTAAATACTGGAGCACTTAGCATTGTGCGCTGGCCTTATGGAACCATGGGCAACTTTACAACCAGCCATCCCATAACATTGTTTGGTGAACAGACTATCATGACTAATAAACAGAATTCACACAAGCTCAATTAATTGTCCCTTCATGTTAATCTCCCTCTGAATGTGGGCAGGATGTGTAACGTGGTTTTAACCTATATGGCAAAGGTGATGGGACATCACTTCTATGATTAGACTACGTCATACATCAAACGAGTTATCATGTAGCTGTAATTACTAGCACAGTGTGCATAGATGACTAGTAAGTGAGGGAGTTATGGCATTTGGCTGGGTGAAGTTAGCCAATCACAAAAGGACAAATATTGTGTAAGACCAGTATTATATATCAGAATAGAACTTTTAGTCCACAATTTTGAAACTCAAACCCATACACTTACCTATTATATCTCTATTCCTCACTTACTGAATATGTTGTTTGTTTTAATTGTATTTTTTATTTTGTGTGTGTACTGTCAAATTGGCCCCTCCTTCTCCAGCAGAGCATCCATTGAATATGTTGCTAAATGACTCTTATCATTTATGACAATAGTAAAACATCTACTACTCAGAGCTTTGGTGGCCTAGCAGTAAGAAGCTGCACTGCAATCTCAAAGGCATATGGTTGGAATCCCCCAGTTGCTCCTCAGGAGAGACGGACAATTTTCTCCTGTGCAATTAAAAAACTGCTTCTAAAAACCCACCAGTGTCAACTATGGGTCAGTTCTGATTCATAGTCAGAACACAACAACAACATTGTAGATATAAGGCTAAGGAAACATTTATACATAGATAGACTAATTCTTGGATGGTTATCAGGTATAAGAAAGGCAGTTGAAATTAATCTATGGATAACTGATTCTTATTAAGATGGGTAGAGGGAAAGAGAATATACAATAAGAGAATGGTCAGAAAGTGTGAGTATCATATTTAATGTTAGAAAACAAAATGTATATGAATAAGTAAATTAAAACCCAATATGCTCTGTAAAATTTTCACAATTAAAAAATGTTACAATGTTGTTGTTATGTGCCATCGAGTTGCTTGTGACTCGTAACAACCATATGTAAAACAATCCTAAACCCTGCTCTATCCCTTGTCAATCTTACTATCTCTGACACGCCTATCCTCAATACCCCAGTGCATGAATCAATCCATCTTGAGGGTCTTCCTCTCCTGTGCTGTCCCTCTACCCTCCCACGCATGACGTCCCTCTCCAAGGACTGATTATGCCTTGCAACACGTCCAAAGTAGGTCAGATGGAGCTTCAGAATCCTTGGTTCCAAGGAGCAGCCTGGCTTCACCCTCTCCAGGACGAACTTGTTTTTTCTCCTAGCAGTCCATGGTATAGTCAACACTCTTCTCCAGGACCACAGTTCAAAGGCATCAACTCTCCTTCTATCATCCCTAGTCATTGTCCAGCTCTCTGATACATAGCAAGTAATTGCAAAGACCATGGCCTGTGTCAGGTGTACCTCAGTCTCCAGACTGACATTGTTGCTCCTCAGCACCTTGGAGAGAGGTCTCTGACAGCAGACTTTCCCAGTTCAACCTGTCTTTTAATTTCCTGGCTGCTGGTACCAAGAGTGTTGGTTGTAGAGCCAAGCAAACTGAAGCTGTCAACAATCTCAATCTCTTCATCATCCATCATGATGCTGTCAGTTGGCCCAGTGGTGAGAATCTTTGTTTTCGTGATGTTGAGCTTTAATCCATATTGAAGGCTGCAGTCCCTGACCCTCTGCAACAAGCTCTTCAGGTCCTCCTCATTTTCAGCAAGCAGGGTTGTGTCATCTGCATCACGCAGATTGTTCATGAGTCTACTTCCAATCCTGAGGCCACACTTCTCATGTAACCCAGCTTCCCAAATAACTGTTCCACATATAGATTAAAAAGATATAGAGATAGGAAAGAAAAAGATGATTAAGATTCTGAATCAGTTGACTTGGAATTAATGAAAAGGGAGACTATCCTATAAGGCCTTTAAGTCCTCTAGTAAAGGGTTGAAGTGTTCCCTTGTAGGCAGAGATTTAAAGGTCTTCTGCTGCTCTTGAAGAAGAGTGAGTTACAGAGCTGTAGAGGAATGAGTTCTGCCAACAATCATGGGAGCTTGGAAGAGAATCCTTAGCCTCAGATGAGACCACAGTCCTGGCTGACACCTTGAGTATATTCTTTTTAGACCTTGAACAGGCAATCCAGTTAAGCTGTCTTTGGAACTCCTGACCAACAGAAACTGTGTAGCAATAAAACAATGTTGTTTTTAAAAAGTTAAGTTTATAATAATTTGCCATGTTGGAACTGAAAATGATTTCATCACCTACTATCATCAGTTGTAATAATTACAGAGTTTTATTTTTGTGGGAGACTTGGTGGAGCTGTGTTAAAAGCATTGAGCTGCTAACCAAAAGGTCTGTGGTTCAAACTCATTAGCCACTGTTCTCAAAAAAGAAGAGGTAGTGTGCTTCTATAAAGAATTTACAGCCTTGCAAATCCTTTGGGCAACTCTCTTCTGCCCTAAACTTTCTCTCCTTCATGAATACTGAGGCAGAACCAACTCATAGATGATCTGAGGCTGTAAATTGCACAAAGCGATTTCTTTCTCCTTTAGAGGCTGCTGTGGATTTGAACCACTAGAGACACCTCGCCTTTAGGTTACAGTGCAATTCCATAAGGACTACACAACCAGAGTTCCCTTTATATCCTATGGAATCTCTGTAAATCAGATCAGACACATGGTAGCTGGAGCTTGGTTTTGGCCTTTCTTTTGAGGGTTTGCTATATTCAAAGCACTGTGCTTGCATTTTACCAATGTTGTCTCAGTTATTCGCATACACATTAAAGAGCTTGAAAATCCAACCTTAAAATTTAATAGGATAAATTCTTTTTCTAAAAAAACCAAAAGCCAAACCAACCAAAACCCTTTAAAAAAACAAAAAAAAAACGCAACAACAGGCAGCTTTTTTTTAATATGAAAAGGAAAATGACATATATTCCTTTCAGGACTTTCAAAGTATGAGCCCATTTCAAACGTCCTTTACTCTAGCATGCATTCCAATTCCAGATTTTCTTTAATACATGAAAATTAAATTAGAGTGCCTTTGTATAGCTGAAGAGCCGTGCTCATCTAAATGACAGCTGGTTAGAAGACAGAAGGATCAAGCAACGGAGTCCCGCGGCCCGCTGACGTGCGCATGCGTACAGCCCACATCCGCTCCAAGTCTGCACGCCGGCTGGCTGATGATTAGCATTAAAAAGGAAGTGGGTATTCCCTTGAGAAATAAATGGAACTATGTTCCTAATAAAGGAGAAGGGGGGTGAAGAAATCAGACCGACTGAGCACCTTTGATTAGAAAAGATAAGAAAACCCAGTAAGATCTGATGACCATCACCACAACACGTGGAAACCTACTCCACTGTCAATTTTTTACACATAAACAATTTACAATAAATGCCTATTACTATTTTTATCTACCCTGCTTACACGTACTCTGGGGGAGCTGACTTACTTGCTTGGAATTTTGTGTTATTGTTCGTGCTTCGAATCAGCTGGAAGGCCTTTTGGAATCCCACCGCGTGCTGCGTGGGGCTGTCTGAAGACTTGACATTGCTCACGAAGGTGGACATCTTCCTTTTCGTCTCGCTGGTGGCCGGTGACAGGAAGGTCTTATAGCACTGGTCAAGTGAGCAAGTCCTGACTGTGTCGGCTACTGTCAATACAGAAATCTTCAAGAAAGAAAAAGAAGCGTAATCCCTTACCCTTTGTTTTCAAACCTTCAGACGCCCTACGAAGAGGCGGCCTACAGAACAGTTTCTAGTTGTTTAAACGTAAATGCATAAGGCATTAATCTATCAAAATGGAAAAAGATTAACGATAACTAAAAAAGGGGAGCCATTCTAGAGTTTGGTATTTGTTCTAAGATGACATCAGTAGGATGCTGTTCACATCATTTAAGAGAAACAATGGCAAAATAGTATTTCAGGCAGAGAAAAAAAAACAACAGTCCAATTTTATCAGGTATATGAGTTATCTTGGTTCTCAGACTAGGGGTGGGAGTCAGGCATGGAGTTACTAACAGGGTTAATAAACAAGCTCTTTGGGGCCAGGAAAGTTAAAATGGTGAACCTGAAAGTGTCCACGGGCAATAAATCACTGCTGGTTGTAGATAGACTTATCTCTAAAGTATTGTGGAGATTAGGTAAACTAAACCTCACAACCTTCCCTTTGCCTCTACATTTCATCAATCCAGAGATAAAATTCCGTTATCCACCAACATCATAATCCCTCACCCTTCTCCCTCACATAATTTCCTGTGTAAAAGTCATGGTTGACTAAACTAAAAAAAATCTCATTGCTGTCTGGCTGGAACTGACTCATAGATGACCCTTCATTAGGTTTCTGAGATTCTAAATGGAACAGAGGGAGAGTGTCTTATCTTTTACTTGCGATGCCATTGGTAGATTTTAACCTTTATGGTGTTAAGCCTTTGAGAGAATAATGGCTTTTGGGTCCCTATGGATTAGGCCACAAGAACTCCCCTGGCTGATCTGAAGAGGTCGATCTTCCAAGCCCAGTGCTGTTGAGTTTATTGCAAACCATGGCAGCCCTCCATCAGTTTTTTGAGTTGTGCTACCAACCCAAAGGCAAGGGGTTCAGATATACCAGGAGCTCTGCGGGAGAAAGCTGGGCAATCTCTTCCTGTATGATTTTATTGCCTCTGAAATCCTGATGGAGGGTCAGCTATGAGTTAGTCCTAACTTGAAAACATATAACAAGAAAATATTAATAGGAACAGACTTAATCTTTGTTTAGCACAGTGGGTTCAAGTTGCTGACTCTTCTAAAACAGCAGCCCAACACTTTATGCACTACACCATTAGGTCCCTTTAGAGGAGTGCCTAGCAAGAGTTAAGACTGGTAGTTAGCCACTGCTTCCTCAAATATTAGGATTAAAAACCCAAACACTCTCCTATCTCAAAGTCTTTTATAAATGAGATTAATAAAAAAGCATAAAATGTATGAAGGAAGACCCAATGCCACAGGGGCCACTGGGGGAACAATCACCTTATCGTGTTCATCGATGGCACTAAGGATGACCTGGGCAGCATCCTTGGCGATCTGAAGTTGAGTGTCTGTGACAGAAGCTCCATGGTCCAGGATCACCACTATGTGCTTCGACTGAGGCCGCACGGTGGAGACATAGATGGGTCTAGAGCAGGGAGAAGCTCTGGGGTCAGTTCTGGTTCAGGTAGAAGGTCTCACCTTTACACAGCTGTGAATACTAAAGGGGTGTGTGTGTGTGTGTGTGTGTGTGTGTGTGTACACACTGGTGTTTGTTTCTCCAGGGCTTGTGGTCTGGACGAAATCATACGGTGCTCTGCAAACAACACCTTAGAACAATAATGTGTGCCTGCAGAACAGAGGTTAGTAGCTTATGTCTTCTAAACACTAACACAAGAAAAGTAAGCTTTGAAGAAACTTGCTTTTTAGGAGGCCGGCTGTTTCAGTACACTCAAAAGCCAAACCTCTCAGCTGATGTGCTGCTGCTGTCTGTGACGCAGCCCATTGCACTACACAGGAAAGAGAGCCAGTCAGTGCCTCTGGGGTCATGCAGACAGTGCAAAGAGGACAGAACAGCCCACTCACGAATGCCAGTCATCTGAGGATCTGGGGAGCAGGGTTCTGCTGGAATTAAAGCGGGTATGTGCAGACACTCACCTGTTAGGAAGTTTGTGAGCTGCTATGATGCTCAGCAAGTTTCAAAGAAGTTTCCACATAAAGATGGACAAAGCTGGACATGACTTTCTATGCCTGAATGTTAGGCAATGAAAACTGAAGGAATGCAATGGTGTTATCTACATGCTATCATGAGGATGGTATGAGACTGGGCAGTGTTTTGTTTCCTTGTGCATAGGGTCACCATGAGCCAGAGGCTGACAGGACACTGCTAATGGCAGCAGCAACAATAGCTACTGTGAGCATGTTTTGGGCAGCAAGTTTGGTTTCTCACTCTCCAGGCAAAGATTCCCTAGAGAGAGCTTTTCCGTTTGGGACTAAAGTAATTCAGTTAAGTCTGCCCCTTATCTTAAACATTAAAACAGTGCCTTCAAACTGTCCAAGCCTGTCATCGCCATTCTTTTTGCCAGGTTTTTGTTTGCCAACATTAAATGAAAGGAGAGGGGACATACATAAGAAGAGTGCCTCCCATCAAAGCCGCCTCCTGCTAATGTGCAGAGCAGGAAGGTCTGCGAGAAGAGGTCTAACAAGGTCTTTATTCACAGTTCTAAAGCTGGAACAAATTAGGGGGAGTAGAATAAGGCAAATCAGCCTCAAGACAATTTGCCCCTTTACTGATACCCCTAAAATAACGAATTCCGTTGTGAAATGTTAGATGCCAGATGATACACAAAGCTGAGTCCAAATTGAGAAATGCAGGCAAATAAAATTAAAAATCTGGCTAAGTTTGCATTAATTGTTCTTAAGCCAAAAAGTCCTGTACCCATTATTAAATTAACAAATTTAGACTTTGCCATCAAAATGGTACCAACTCATACTTGACCCTCCATTGGGTTTGAAGAGATTATAAATCACACAGGAGGAGATTGCCCATTTTTCTCCCAAGAAGCCGTTAGTATTTAACCTTTTGGTTAAGAGTGCAAGCCCTTCACTGACTATGCCACCAGAGCTCATGTATCAGTAAAAACACCACTCTGTTTTCACTAGGCGATATCACTGAGCCAACACAAAAACAGGAGAAAAAGACTATAGGCATGAAGGAAATCAGAGCATATAAAAACGGACAATTGGGACAAATATTAACTTTTCAGTCTTCCAGGGTCACCATAAACTAGGTGAAAGGCTCTTCTTTAAGTTGGCATTCTTCTTTTATTACATCTCAAATCACATAAGCTAAAAGCAGAATATGCATTCACACTGTCATTGGCTATTGTTGAAGTGGCTTTAGTGGGAAGGATAGACAGTAACACTAAATGTCTGGACTGGGAATCAGTCCTCACTCACTCCACAGCTTCAAAGGGATGCAGAGGACTTGCAAAGACATCAGAGAAAAGCAGGACAAGTAAAGGGATGGAACCTGTAATCTATGTGAAGAGGCAGGTGGGTGAGGTAGCCAGGGGAAGAGTGGCTTGAGAGTTGATTTAAGGAAGGTGTATATGAAAACCTTTCAGGTTATCTGATGTAGATGAATGCTGATTTGTGATAAGGTCCTGCTTTCCCTTTGAGACTGTTCCTCACAAGCTATTCATTAGAAGCATGTCATTCAATCTACCTTCTTGATTGTGAAGGGGAATCAGACAATTGACAGTATATCATTTGCTCTAGTGACAAATAAGACAAACTAGAACCCAAAAGCCATGACCTCTGGTTCAGCTTCTTAAGATAGCCAAGCATTCAGTGGGATGTTTAAGGAGGGAGAAGTGATTTGAGTAAGTAACAACAACAACAACAACAACAACAACAAAAACCAACAAAAAAACCCCAACACCCGAAAACAAACAAACAAACAAACAAAAAACCCAAAACAGTCTTCATATGAAAAGCAAAGGAAGCTAAAGGGATGGTTAATTTAAGCTCCAACTAAAGGCATCAGAAATGGGCACTTTGCGCTGACTCCAGATGCAGCGGCATCAAACATGTGACACTGCAAAGGGGAAAGCTGTTGGGATTCTAGAGGAAACAAGCTTTGCCTCAAGGGTTCTGTAAATTGATGAGTCTTGTCAAACAAATTATCTCCCTATTACTGCCTTTCTGCTAAATGGTACAACTTCATGCCACTTCCTTGAGAAAAGTAGGTAGTAGTGATTGTTGTTTTTTTTAAGTGCAGTGTTTTCTTGGATAGCTTCACAATTCGAGCTAGTTGAGATTTTGACATGGAAATTTCAGAAGTACGCCAAGCACAGAGAAAGAGTAGTTGAGAATTACACACTGTGCAGATACACTACAAAGTCTTTTAGAGAGAAAATCATCATTTATGTCTCAAGAAAGATGAGTACCACTCTCCTTTCACTAGGTGATCTCATTGAGCCATTACAAAAATAGAAGAAAAAGAATACAGAAATGCAGGCAATCAGAGCATTTCAAAATGGAGAGTTGGAGGGAGCTCTAGTGGCCTAGTGGCAAGAAGCTGCACTGCAATCCCAGAGGTACATGGTTCGAATCCACCAGATGCTATTCTGGAGAAGGAGGGACAATCTCCTCCTGTACCAGTCAGATCCGGTTTGATGGTACACACACAAAAATAATAATAAAATTAAAAAAAAACTGGACAGTTGGGACAGATATTAATTTCAGTCTTCCATGGTCAACTGTCTTGAATGAAGCTCAATACAATAATGGTACTTGACATACTTAATCTCTTTAGTAAACACCCAGTTTTATCTGGCCTGCTGATAGTTCTAAAATTTTTAAACTTTATCATTTATGATCCCTGCATTTCCATATTCACATATGTTACCTAGTACAACATAGTCAAGAAGAGACAGACCTTCCATAGGAGATGTCAGTGCTGCACATAGATCATTCTTAGGGAACAGCTGAACCTTTAGCAGACTGGGCTACTTACCTACTGCGATGCTCATAGCTGCCCTTACAGCGGAACTTGTGTGCTGGGAAAACTGTGAAAATGCCTTCTTCTGAACTGAAATACTGCCACTTAATTCCAGGGTTGGATTTCAGATTGTCTGCAAGAACTGCAAGAGGGGAGAAAATGACACGTAAGATCAGCTCCACAGGTGCACACAGTCGTCACTACTCTGGCATCTGTTTTGTATAAACTGCTCATAGTATGAAGAAATGTCACTAGATATAAGGTTATAAATTTTCTATTAAATAGTTTCTGCCCCTTAAAAAAAAATCACCCCACAAGTAAAAAATGTATTGTTTGAGTCCAGTGAAGCTATTGCTCGTAACATTGTAAGGGGACATTTTAAGTCCTGGATAATTTTTCTAGCATGAAAGATTACTTGGATCAATCAAGCAACCCTCTCATTTGGTTGATCTCTGCTAGGTATGGGGTATGGCTGCTGATTTGGGGTTCCTTCTCTAACTGTGGAAAACCATCCTAAATAGGACTAGCCTCTAGAAGGGAGCTCTGGTGGCCGAGTGGGTTAGGAGTTGCACTACCAACCCAAAGGAGAGCAGTTTAAGTGCTCCAGCCAGCTGATCCTCAGGAGAATGACTGGAAATCTCGCTTCATGTGATTTACAGCCTCTGAAAACCCTCAGAGGAGTCTGCTATGAATTAATTGGTTCCAACACAACAACAATCAAACAGAGAGCAAAAGTCTCCAGATGGAGAAGACTTGTGACTTTACCTTTACTGGTTCACTCCACACGGAGGTCAAGGGCGCAGTTAGTACCTGACATACCAGAGCTAAAATTTAGTAGTAGTGGACTATGCTATTACAGAATGGCAACAAAATGACCCCTATTGCCAGACTTTGGGAAAGGCTTTCCACATGTTACCTCACTTAATGCTCACAATAACCCTAAGCTGTCAATTTGGAGTTGAGGTAAAATATACTTTGAGAGCTGAAGCTATTGTCTAAAGTGTTCCAGTTAATGAAACCCTGGAGCCCTCACCCTCTGCTCCATTTATCTGCATCTGTTACTCTTTCAAGGAGCACTTACTTAAGCGTTGTGCTGACAACCAAAAGGTCAGTCCTTTGAATCCACCAGCTGTTCTGTGGGAGAATGGTGGGCAGTCTCCTCTTAAAGATCTGGAATCTCAGAAACCTGATGGGTTGTCACCGTAGTTGGAATCGACTCAATGGCCATGGGGTGGCTGTAGTTTTGGCCATTTCCTCGGCCCCATGGGTCTTTCACACTGTTTTGTGCAATCTTTTCCCATATGACTTATTTCTTACCATCTCCTGCAATCAGAATTCTCTCCCTTCTCTGAGCTTTTATGCCCTTTCACTCTATTCTACAACTTATTTTTTAAGATGACATGTTACTATGTGGAGTGGTTTATCTTTTTCTTTATGCTTTAAGTTATACTGATGCTGCTGATTGCTATCAAGTTGGAATCGACCCATAGCTGGCCCTTCAGTGGGTTTTCAGAAGCAGTTAATCACACAGGAGGAGAGTGCCCATTCTCCTACAGAGCAGTTAGTGGATTGTAACCGTGTGCCTTTTGTAATGCAGCAGTTAATAAATGATATGCTAGCAAAATTAGCTGACTCTCCAGTGGGTTTCCAGAGGCTGTAAAGAGCGTGGGAGGAGATTGTCCATCTTTCTCTCTGAGAGCAGGTCGTGGATTCGAACTGCTGGCCACTGAGCTGGCAGTGCAACTCTCTATCCAATAGATTACCAGAGCCCCCTTATGGATGGAAATAGAGGAGAGCAATTCAATGGAGAGGGGGAGCCTGGAGACTTAGCAAAGGTAATAGTGAAGGGAAAGTTAAAATGTATGTGAATAAGGGGTCACTGGGTGATGCAGAGAAAGGTGTGTTAGTTTGCTTCTGTAAAGACTTCCAGCTTTGGAAATCCTAGGGCCGAACTGACTCAATGGCTGTGGGTTCCAAGTCGTACAGATGGCCTGCTCTCATTACTATCTGGCTGTTCTACCCACCCAGTGGAACCTGAGAAGAAAAGTGTTGTAATCTATTTCCTTAAGATTAGAAATCAAGCAAAAAACCTAAACTAGTTACTGTCAAGTTGATTCTGATTAATTATGACCTCTGTGTTTCAGAGTAAACCTGAGCACTATTTATGTTTTCATAGTTGAGACTTTTCAGAAGCTTATTACTAGGACTTTCTTCTGACGTGTCATGGTGTAGGTCTGTCTGAACCATCAGTCAATAGTCTCGCTCTTAACTGTACTAGTCAGGATCCACTGTCCAGCCATTGGAAGCCTCATGTTCTATAATACAGGTAGGGTTGCTATGTGTTGAAACAGACTTAATGGCACAGAATAGTACGTTGTTGTTGTTATGTGCCATCGAGTCACCTGTGACTCAAAGTAACCTTATGTACAACAAATAGCCCTAATCCTTGTTCTATTCTGTGCCAATCTTTTTGTCTCTGACACACCTACCCCCATTACCCCAGTCACTGAATCAATTGATCTCATTGAGGTTCTTCCTCTCTTGCACTGTACCTCCACCCTCCTAAGCACGACATCCCTCTCCAAGGATTGATCCCGCCTTGCAACATGTCCAAAGGATGTCAGATGAAACTTCAGAAACCTAGCCTTTAAGGAGCAGCCTGGTTTAACCCTCTCCAGGATGAACTTGTTTGTTCTCTTAGGAATTCATGGTATATTCAGTACTCTTCTCCAACACCACAGCTCAAAGGCATCAATTCTCCTTCTATCACCCCTAGTCATTGTCTAGCTTTCTGATGCAAATAATTGCAAAGACAATGGCCTGGATCAGGCACACTTTAGTCTC
>NW_006399755.1:26407273-26408304 GCF_000299155.1 Elephantulus edwardii
GGGGAGGGGGAGATAGCTCATCCTTCTCACGCTGAGCAGCTGGTGAATTTGAACCATGTAGCTTGGGGACTGCAGTGAGGCTTCCTATTACTAGGACACCAGAGCGCCCGTGAACATCCTTTAGAATGGTCTAAATGTGAACTAATTCTCTGTGAATCATTTGGCCTTGTGATGCTGGGTGAAATATGCCACTGCTGAGAGTTGTATTTAGTGCATTGGTCTACGACTGAAAGTGAGAACATCTATGGTCCACAAGCTCCTTTAGTTATCAAGTTCATCTTTATTTCTGTGCCAATAAAAAGACAAACGGTAAGCATGTTGATGGCCCCTGCCCAGCACCTGACTATTTTCCTACCCACATACAGTCATTCTTTCATGTTTAGATACCAGGTCCAAATTTGGTCTCATTTATAGTTCTCTTTATGAGGATAATTTCTCCCTATCTACTTAGAAGACAATGTAAAACATTATGTTGAATGCTGTTGTTGTGTAATGTTGAGTCACCTGTGACTCATAGTGATCCTATGAGACTTGAACCTTCCTCTATCCAGTATCAGTTTCACCATCTCTCATACACTTGAACGCATTGCTAAAATCACTGTTTCAATCCACCTTGCTGAGGTCTTCCTCTCTTATGCTGACCCTCCACATTCCCTTGCATGACGTCCTTCTCCAAGGACTGGCCCCTCATAACAACGTGTGTGAGATGGACTTCAGTAATTACAGGGGCTGGGGGCACAGTGAAGAGGCATGTACAACTGGAGAAAACACAAAAGACTTTCCACCTGGGAGTGTGCCTCTAACCGTGTCTTGGGGTCAATATAAAAAGGTTGTTGTTGTTATTTGCAGTCGAATCGTTTGTGACTCATAGCAACCCTATGTACAACAGCCCTAAACCCTGCTCTATCCTGTGCCAATCACACTGTCTCTGGCACACCCATCCCAATTACCCCAGTCACCGAATCAATCCATCTCATAGAGGGTCTTCCCCTCTTGCGCCGTCCCTCCACCCTCCCAAGCATGATGTCCCT
>NW_006399755.1:26414909-26475669 GCF_000299155.1 Elephantulus edwardii
CAGATAATCTGTTCTGCATATACACTGAAAAGGTATGGAGATAGGACACCTCCCTTTTGTATACTCTTCCCAGTTTTGAACCATGCAGTGTTTCCTTGCTCTGTTCTGATGACTGTCTCCTGGTCCAAGTAGAAATTTTGCACAAGCACAATTAAGTGTTCCAGGATATGCAAAGATCTGGAGTCAGAAAATCAAAAGGGTCAAACTCACTTGGCATTTCTTAAACTGAAGGAACTAAAAACAAATTCAAACCTCAAGTTGCAATACTTAAGGATACCTTGGGCAGAATATTAAATGATCCAGGAAGTATTAAAATAAGATGGAAAGAGTATAGAGAGTCATTGCACCAAAAGGAATTGGTGGACACAGAAGAATTTCATGAAACAATGTATGATAAAGTGAAGTGGTGATAAAAGAAGAAGTTCAAACTGCTCTGAAAGAATTGGCAAAAAACAAGGACCCAGGAATTGATGGCATACCAGTTGACATAGTTCAACAAGCAGACTCTGCCCTGGACGTGCGCACCAAGTTGTGCAAAGAAATCTAGAGGACAACCACCTTGCCAACTGACTGGAAGAGATCTATATTTGTTCCCATTCCAAAGAAAGGTAACCTGACAGAAATTATTAAGTAATATCACTGATATCACATGCAAGCAAGATTCTGCTGAAGGTTATCCAAAAATGACTGGAAAAGCACATCAACAGAGAACTGCCAGAAGTGCAGGCTGAGTTTAGAAGAGGTAGTGGTACTAGAGATATTATAGCTAATGTTGGCCAGATCTTGACTAAAAGCAGGGAGTACCAGAGGAACGTCTATCTATATTTCATTGACTATACAAAGTCACTTGACTGTGTGGATCACAACAAACTGTGGCTTGCTTACCCTGAGAATAGTATGTAGTATTATAATAATTTTTTGTTGTTGTTGAGTACTGTAAAGTTGGAATTTACCCAGAGCTGACCCTTCAGAAGATTTTCAGAGGCAGTAAAATGAACGGGAGGAGATTGCCCATCTTTCTTCTATGGAGCAGCTGGTGGCTTCAAACCAGGTATCTCTGGTGGTTCTATTCCTTAATATGAAGCCACCAGAGGTCCCTATTAGTGTATAAATACACACACACATGCACACACACACACACACACACACACACACACACACACACACACACACATCCATATAGCCAAGAACCTGTTTAGGTTACTGTGAGGATGAGATGTCACAATGACCCTTTACTACGGAAAAAGCACTCCCAGAAACAATCTCAACTAATTCACATAGAACCTAGCAAGGTAGGTGCTAGAAACTCATGTTCAAATAAATTAAGTACCATTTCACAACAATTGTGTTGTTAGGTGCTGTTGAGTACAACCTAGAGAGACTTCGATGAATAACAGATCTGAATCCTGTCCTATCCCGTGCCATCCCCCCATTATTTCCTGACACATTAGGGTGCATTGTGGCAGTCACTGTGGTCAAGTCTACCTGGTCGAGGGTCTTTCCTTCCTCGACCTTCTGCCTTTCTGAGCATCATGTCCCTCTCCAAGGACTAGCCCCTTCCAGAAACTTGGCCAAAGTATGTGAGGGAAAGCTTTATTGTCTGTACTTCCAAAGAGCACCCTGGCTGCACCCTCTTCAGGACTTACTTATTTGCTCTGAATATCCATGGGATATTCCATGCTGCTCCCGAACACCACAGCTCAAAGGCATTAATTCTTCTTCTGTCATCCTTATTCGTTGTCCAGCTCTCGGATGTATAGCAAGTGATTGGAAAGACCATGGTTTTACTCAGATGCAACTTAGTCTTCACATTGACATCATTACTCCTCAATAATTTGGAGAAGTCCCTAACTACAGACTTCCCCAGTGCAACAGAAGGTTTTATTTCTATCACAGAATTCATCAATGCCAAGTGTCACCTATCTTGCTAGAATTTAAGGTTTCTGCAAGCAGAAACTTGGCTTTGTTCCCCTAGGACCAGGACCAATGTACAATGAGTGCCTAATAAAGAGTTTTTTGAACTAATGACTATCCACAACTAGTAAGTGGTAAAGTCACATTCTCTTCTGATTCAATTAAACTTCTTACCAAAATCCCTATGGCTTCAATATGAAGCCTGGACATATTAGAATATGCTTTCATATTACACTTAGAATTAGGGATTTAATGTCTAAAATGGGAAATTAAAAGATCTCTGGGATGTAGCTGGGAACCACATTGTAATCCACAGGGGCAGGGGAGAAGATAATCTGTGACGTCACAATGCATGGTGCAGTTAGACATGAACTATGTCCATTCCAATAAATAGTCAGGAACACAGACCTACTACAGTGGTGTGTTCCATTCTTGCTGTTGTTTGCCACTGAATTAAATATGACCGATAGTGACTTGACTTGATTATGACTCATGTGAACAATGTATCAGAACTCTGGCCCTATTCTATGCCATCCTCATCACCTGTTAATTGGCTGAGTTGAATTCCTAGTTGCACAAGCAAGTCTTGTTTCAGGTTTAAAGCCCTGCTCTCTCTAGTCTACTGTATTTGTACCTAGTACTATTTTAACTGCCTACTTTGCTGCTTTATTCACTCTTCTTCATTTATTCTTGGTCTCCCAAGTACAAATAATTGTTTTATGGGGCAGGAATTAAAGAGATAAAAAAGACAAAATTCTGACCTATGAAAGACTTTCAGACTAATTGAGGGAGGCCAGCAATAATAGACACTGAACATTTTAATAATTATCTCTGGGTGTAATTAAGAATTTGAATGAGGCACCAGGATTGACTGTGAAAGTCAAAGTTGGGAAAGTTCTATCTGTTATCCTGAGGAAGTGGTCTGACACACATGCTAAATGACCACAGACAACATACCAGACACCAGGCTAGGAACACACTACAGTGGAAGCTCACCACTGGGACACGAGGTTGAGAATACATTGTTGTTATGTTCTATTGGATCAGAACCAATTTACAGCTGATCAGTGGTTTTTCAGAGGCTGGAGAATGTCCACCTTTCTTCCAAGGGACATGTAGGAGCAGCTGATGAACTTGAGTCAAGGACATTTGGGCTGACAGCGCAACTCCTTGCTACTGGGCCACCAGAGCACCCTGATTGAGAATATAACTACCTCCAAAGTATAAGAGCAGGAGAATGAAAACTTTTCCATTTAGTCACTGTTAGAAATGCCAACCTAGCAAGACAGGGGGCCAAAGGCCAAGTTCTTGTAAGTTATCAAATGACAGTGTATGTGGATGCCTATCATTTGCTTTTGTCCCATATGGGATAAAATGCAGAATGAAGCTCTTTGGCTCCTGCCTCTTTTCTCCTGAATGAGGCTCACCATTACTTAAGTTTATTTACTGTGTAGAAGTACCCCTGCCATTTAAAAAGTATTTTGAGGACAAAATAAAAACATTATTCCAACAATTACAATACATGGTGGAACAAAGTATAATTCATTATTCCAATGGAATAATGTTCAACGATAATGAGAAATAAGGTTATATGCTATAACATGGATGAACCTTGAAAATATTATGCTGAGTGTAATAAGTTAATCACAACCTGATATTGTATAATCTCATTTAGATGAACCTAGAACTCTCAAAGGTATAGGAATCAAAGTGTTATTTTGATTTTGGTTATACGAAAGGAGACAGAGAAAGAGAAAGGAGGGTTACTGTCAATGAAGGAAGGATCTTCTATTTATGATGATGGAAAATTTAATAAGTACTTGTGACAGTTATGCAATATAAATATTGTATGTTGAGTGCTAGCTATCGAGTTGGAATCGACACATAGCTGACCCTCCAGTGGCTTTCAGAAGTGTATCCAACACAGGAGGAGATTGCCCATCGTTCTCTTGTGGAGTAGCTGGTGGATTTGATCTGCGTGCCTTTGGGATTACAGCACAGCTTTACCTTTCAATTACCCCTAGGCTACCAGAGCTCCCTACAATATGAGTAATATCACTATTTTTTTTTTTTCTCCTCGTCCTCCATGCTTTTATTTTTTTTTAAAAAAAAATATAATATCACTATTTTGACCATAAAAAACTCACTGAATTAGTAAAAGTTTCATTATTTTACGTATCATGGAGGTTTGGGCCTAATGGTAAGAGGCCATGCTGCAAACCTGAAGGCAAATGATTCAAATCTACCAGTTACTTCACAGGAGAAAGATGGGTATTTTCCTTCCATGTGGTTAACTACCTCTAAAAACCAGCCTGAGTTTCAGCTATGGGTTGGTTCTCACTCTGTGGTAAAGGTAAACAATACCACCTGGCTAGTTAAACTAGCCATATAGCTATCTGTCTTTTTAAGGAACTCTGCTGGCTTAGTGGTAAGGAGTTGAGCTACTAACTCAAAGGCAAACAGTTGGTATCCACCAGATGGTCCATGGGAAAACAATGGGCAATTTCCTTCTGTGCGATTTACAACCTCTGAAAATCCACTGGAGGGTCAGCTGTGAGTTAGTTCTAACTTAACGGCACAGAACATCATGTATATCTTTATAAAAATAAAAAACCTTGATCTGTAATGGATGCTAAAAAAGCTAGTTTCATCTTTATTCCTGGAAAGTGTGGACATGCATGTTGGCTCCACCAGCTATGGACTAATTTCAAAGAAGGAAGAAGTAAGGACAATAGGACCAACATAATAAACTTATAATTCTATAACTTATAAAAGAGAAAATGTTGGGACAACATAGTGATTGTGCTATAAAAGTGACACAGTATTTTCCCTGTCAATTTCCAGGGCCAGAGAATGCATGATAGTGTTTGAAACAATGAAAATAAAGAATCAACATTTGCCAAGCCCTGTACAATGCTCTCACAAATGCCATTTTGTTCTCTGCACAACAGAGAAATCAACCATGTGTTAATGGCACAGACATTTACATTAGGTCAGAATGGGGCAGACCTCCATAGGCACATAGAGCAATTTAGAATTCCCACTAACCCCTACGCATTAATGCTTTAAATATTCATATCTTCATAGACACTTTCCTTTAGTCTGCCTATGCCCGCTAAACCCCACTGCTGTCAGGTTGATTCTGTTTCATAGCAATCCTCCATCAAGTTTTTGAAAACCTTAGTGTGGTGTCTAAAGAGAAACAGAAAACAGGACATGGGGTCACAGGGCCATGAGTATTTCTCTGAAAGGGCCAGAAGGGATGAGAATAGCACAGTCCCTCACTGACCTACAGCAGAAAGCAGCTAAAGAGTCTGTGGCCCAGCCCCATGGTTCCTATAGAGCTCCACCAATAGCAAGAGGTTCTTTTTTTATTGCTAACTCACAGACTCAAGGTTGTGGTACCGAGAACGGGGTTTATTAGAGAAGTAAGTGGGGAAAAATAGGGCCAGCAAAGAATATTATCCAATGCAAATCCAAGTTTTAGCCAAGCAGTCCCAAGGCACAATTCCTCAATTAGTCCAGGCTCCAGTTTCAGCTGTCAAAACCAAACCAAACAACAAGGTTTGCCTCAGAGTAGTTATAAGTCAGTTTCTCCTTCAAACAACTGACAAGAAAGGCCAAACCTTTAATGTGGCCAGTACACATGCAAGAAGCCAAGTTCACACCTTGCTACAGTTTATCCAACACTAGGGTCTCACTCTCACCAGATTCTTGCTACCACAAGCCTTGCTCACATCAAGTCTTGCTAATAGTTTAAAAAATCAACTTTTAGATTAACAGTCTAGGGATAACTGCCCATTTTTGTTCTATGTGCTGATGGATTTGAACTTGCTAACTTCTCAGTTTAGCAGCATAACAAATAATGTTCTCCACCATTAGGGCTGCCTCAGGGAATGGCAAACTTTGTTTGTAAAGGTCCAAAAGGCAAATATTTCTGCTTCATCCAATCTCTGTCACAACTATCCAACTGTTCAGTTGTATAAGAAAGCAGGCATAGACAAATGCAAATGAATGACTGGAGCTGTATGTCAACAAAAGTTTAACTGAAGAGATCAGTGGTTCAAACTTTAGTAGGTCATGCAAAATGTACACGAGAGATTTAAAGAATTTGCAATGCCTTAGGAGGCACTGCAAATGGTCAGCAGTTCAAGTCCACTAGTTGCTCCATTAGAGAAGCATGAGGCAGTTTCCTCCTGTAAACATTTACCAACTTAAGAACCAGATGGAAAGTTGTCATGAGTATGAATCGGTTTTATGGAACTGAGTTTTGTTTTCTATTCCTGTCTTTAACGAACACACACACAGCTGTAGCATATTTTTTCTTCACCATTGTCTTGGCTCTTAGGACTAGTGTTAATTGTGTTTAAGGAGAACATTGTTCTAAGTGCTACAGCACTTGTCTGTCAGTTTGCTGTACTGAGGTATCTTGGGATTGCTGTGATACCGAAAACTGTGCTACTGGTGTGTCAAATGCCATAACGGTTACCCATGGTGGGCAGGGTTTGGTAGAACTCCTAGATTAAGGCAGACTTAGAAGCAGGAATGACATCCATTTCTTAAATAACAGGCTTTTGAAAACCCTGTGAACACTAGATAAATGATGATATTATAGAACAGGGCTCAGATCTTTTGTTAATAGGGTTGCTATATGTCATACTCAACTTGACAGCACTTAACAACAGCAATAACAACATTAACTCAGGAGTAAAAATTACTATCCCCATGTAAACTAGTTGCTGCCAAGTTGACTATGACTCAAAGCGATCTCATTTATGTCAGAATAGAACTGTGCTCTGTGGGGTTTACAATGGTTGATAGTAAAATATTTTTCTTCTGAGATGCATCTCAAACGTCCAACTTTTCAGCTGGCAACTGAACATGTTAACCATTTACACCACTGAGCAAATAGGTTCGGGGGGGGTGACATGATGCCTGGAAGTCTCACAGACAACAACAACAACAGGGAACATAGGACCCAAGGAAGTGTTTTGACCAGGCCTGTTCCTTCTCCATACTGTCAGGTGACTTGCCCTCACCAAGGTCTTTGATCACCTGGGCTGAGATGACCACATGCTCTTTTGAGGCACTGGGCTCATGTGAATGGGTGTGAATATAGAAGAGGCAGTTTTTCTCCCTAGTCTTCTGGGAGTCTGAAACCTTAACCTTGAGCTCATATTAGCACTGTTCTCCAGCCAGTCCTCAACCCAGCACTGAGAAGGCAGACACTGCCTGGGAGCAAATGAAAGCTCCATGACCTCATTTAAAAGTAACATCTGTAACAATAAACAGGCCGCAGTGCAACTATTAAAAGCGGAGCCAATGGAGCAAGAATGTTTTAAAAAATAAATCAGGATTCATACAGTGCAAGATACATTTAGTCTCACCACAAAAGATCATTCTAATTTCAGCCTATAGTGCTGTATCAGGCAAGGTTTTCCAAACTCTTCTGCTGCTGAGGACTCCTTTGGCACCTGATTAAATTTCATCCATTATTTGGTACTAGCAGAGAGATGATGGATATGATGGTAATGAGGACCCGAGGGCCCACGAGTAATCTATCAATATGGTGTGCATCTCCTGGAGGGCCCCCACCCTGACCTACACTTAGAGGTGAATGAGAGTCTTATTCTCCAAGCAGGCGACCCAGAGGGGGCTTACCCCATTCATACGAGTCTGTTAGGTATGTGGCCACTTCATAACTTGGGCTGGTATCCAAGAATAAGGTCTCGCACACTCGGTCTTTCCTTAGAAATGCTGGAAGTCTTCCAGGAAAAGCTGGGCAGACACCCAATCTGTTGCCCATAATGCATAGCATTAAGCTTTAAGCTATTAATGGGCAGGGTCTATATCTGTCTCAATTTTACTACACACCTAACGCAGACAGACATATGGAGGAGCAATCCATCCACTCCTCACTTATGAAGATGGTTAGCTTCCGAAGATCAGATCATTCATGTGAGAATCAGGAGTTATATATACCCTACCTACAGTTTCCATCTTTTTTCTCATCTCCCTTTTCCTTTGCTTACTGCCTGTTAGGAGTCACTGATGAATGTGACAATGCCTGTGGTGAGATATAGCAGACCCCCTGTCCCCAACAGCACAGAGCCCCTGGGGGTTGTGGACAGTGGTGGTGATAGGGTCTTACTCACTGATCACTGCCTTGCCTCCAAATCTTCACAAAACTCCCTTTTCCTCCCTTTGCTCCATCTCTGCACCCCTGTGGGGTCCAATTCCTTCCTCCTTTTCTCACGTTAACTCAACTAAAAACTTTGGGCCATTGCCCAGTCTTCCTGTCTGCCTGCGACCTTGTGCCTTACCTCAAGCAAATGGAAGAAAGTATCCTTCAACATCTGGCCAATGTCCCTTTTATGGCCTGGTCACCACAGAAGCCTCTAGTGTACTGTTGTGTGTGACTTATGGAAAGCTCATAGGGCTGGCTACTGCCCTGGATTGCTAGAGAACCTGGCAATTCTTTTAAAGCTGTTGTAAATGAAAAGTAAGTTGTAAATGTTTTTTAGGTTTTGTGGTTGCTTTTGTTCTTTAAATTCATTGAAACTTACCCTCAAGCTAAAAGTTAGTGTAGCCTCTGCAATCTTCTAGTCTTTTATCTCTTCCCACCTCACACCTGAGGGCAATAGGTCAGTGGTTTATCACCTACTAGAACCTGAGATCTGGGTTTGATTCATAATCAATAGACTTCATGTACATTTGTCCTAGAGGGTTGTGTGTTGTTAAAACAGGGGCCTCTCCAAATTTCTGAGGAACAATGATGTCAGTTTGAAGACTAAGGTATGCCTGATTCAGGCTATGGTCTTTTCAGTCATTTGTTATGCATTTGATAGATGCACAATGAATAAGGATGACAGAAGAATTGATGACTTTGAATTGTGGTTTTGGAGAAAAGTAATGAGTGTCAAGATCCAAACAGATATATCTTGGAGAAAGAGTAGCCAGAATGCGCCTTAAAGGCACAGATGACAAAATTTTGTTTCACATGCTTGGGCATGTTGCTAGGACAGGCTATTTGGGACATTATGCTTGGAAAGGTCAGCAAAAGAGAAGATGACCCTCAATCAGATGGGTTGACACAGTGACCACAACAATGGGCTCAAGTATATCAGAGATGATGAGGATGGCACAGGATAGGACAGGGCTCAGATCTGTCATTCATAAAGCCACTGTGAGTCATGCTCATTCGACAGCACCTTACGACGACAACAACAACTCATAACACTGAATAGGTTTTGGGAGAGTGTCCAGGTTAAGAAAGTCCTAGCAATCTACATTCCCCTTTCCCAGTAATACTGTATTGGTTGAGAAAGATAACTAATACAACATGACCCAGAAAAGAGATAACTGATAAAAGGTCTAATGTTAGAATGATTTTACAAATCATTGTTTTTGTTGTTATGTGCTTTTGAGTTGACTGTGACTCATAGTGACCTTATGTACAAAAGCCCTGAAGCCTGCCCTATCCTGAGCCAGTCTTACTGACTCTGACACACCAGTTACTGTGTCAATGTATCTCATCCAGGATCTTCCTCTCCTGTGCTGTCCCTCCACCCTTCTGAGTATCATGAACTTCTCCAAGGACCAGTCCCTCCTGGCTACATGCTTAAAGTATGCGAGACAGAGCTTCAAAATCCTAGCCTCCAAGGAAAAACATGGTTTCACCCTTTCCAAGACAGACTTGTTTGTTTTTTGGTAGGCCATGGTATGCAAGACTCTTCTCCAGCACCACCACTCAATTCAGAAGAAGACACATTCTTCTTCTTTCTTTGTCATTGGGTTTATACATAGGTCAAAATGCATGCTTTGTGTACACTAAATTCCTCTTTTTAGGTGTTGTTGACAAATCATGGTAAACTTTTGGGTTTTTTTTTTCTTGGTATTCACATTTTCCCTTTATGTTTCTCAGGAGACAGCAGCATTATGAATCTAACAACACAACAGTCACACAATTTCCTCAGTAGGCCCAAGGTTTCCATGGTATCCCAGCACACGGCAGCATAGGGGATCCTAAGAGTTCAGATGTTAAAGTTTTCTCCATAGCCACATGTCCCTTTGATGTTTCAGTTATTGAACACAAATTCACTGGATGATTTGTCTATCTGTGCTTCATTGACTATGCAAAGGCTTTTGACTGTGTGGATCACAATAAGCTGTGGCTGACTCTGAGAGAAATGGGAATCCCAGAACATTTGATTTTGCTTATGTGAAACCTATACCTGAAGAAGAGGCAGTCGTCAGAACAGAGCAAGGAGACACTGCAAGGTTCAAACTTGGGAAGGGGGTCTGCTAGGGATGTATTCTGCCTCCATACCTTTTCACTCTGTATGCAGAACAGATTATTCGGGATGCTCTTGTACATAGGGTCGCTATCAGTCGCAAACGATTCATGGCACATAACAACAGCAGCAACAACAACGTAGTCCATATCTGTTCCTAAAAGGGTGAGTTGTGCTTTCTTTTTGATAAACACTCTGACCCCACACTGAAAAACTTCTTTATCAGAATCTTCTTTTGTCTTGGTATATTCTGAAGTATAAGAAAGGCCATTGCAATCCCTGGTTGGAAGACCAACTATGAAACCTATATGCTCAGGCTTATCTGCAAGAAATTATTTTATCCTGTGTACTGTTGAAGGTATCAGTTAGTGCAGCCTTGGTGGGCCGCAGCTTCCTCTTGCTGACAGCCTCTCCTGATGGACAAGGGCGTGTACTCCACAGTAACTTTTGGAACAACACATCTGAACCTCATCATCTTCATGATCTCTGAGATGCTTGAGTCCACTGTGATAGTTACTGTGTGTCTATCGTGTTGAGCACGACTTCAATCTGTCTGTCCTCACTTAAAATAGTTACACTTCATTGAGTGTCAATTTGATCTTGACTAAAGTATTTTTTTAAAAAATATGTTATTGATAATAAAAAAGCAAAAATGCATTGAGCGCCATACAAAACATTTTTATATGTGGTGTGTCAATTTTCATCATTACCTTATGAGTTATTTTATGCCCATTTTTTTCTATAATTATATTTTATTAATTTTCATAAACATTTACAGAGATTTATGCCCATTTTACAGATGCAGAATTAACTTACTGAAGGTCATAATGGCATAGTTAAGATTTGGATCTTGTAATGTCTGCCTTCAAAGATTTTGTTCTTTCCTGAACAATACTGTGCTTCTGTGAGTCAATGAAATACTGGCTGAACAAATCGGTGATTCTTAGAAAACCCAGAATTTCTTACAGAGGCAGAATAAATGTGTACATTTTATGAGGTTTCTCAATCAAAACAGTTGCATTGGATTGTAAATACATAATATATATACTGTTAAGGCACTTGACCAAAGGAATTATTTTATAATTTAATAAGAAGTAGCTCTGGTGACCTAGTGGCAAGAAACTGCACTGCAGTCACAAAGGCACACGGTTCAAGGCCACCAGCTGCTCTGTGGGAGAAGGATGAGCAATCTCCTCTTGTGTGATAAACAGCCTCTGGAAATCCGCTGAAGGGTCTGCTATGGGTCGGTTCTGACTCTCTGGTACACAATACCAACAGCAACATGGGTTGTTGTTGTTATGTGCCATCAAGTCACAACATGGGTAAAGCAGGTAATTAACCCCATGAGGAAAACAAATACTGAGCTACTATGACCAGCATACAACATCTGGTGGTCCAACTTTAGAGTTCATCCACTCTTGAGGTTATTGACTTGGTTCAACTGGAAAATGGCAGACATGGTTTATAACATAAAGTCAACAATTATTATAGCACTCATCACTTTCAGAGACATGAGACAATAAATAACATAATTTAGATAAGTGATAGATTTTTGTATAACTGAGAAATATATATGCGTGAAACTCTTGCTTCTGCAGGTAACAGGTAAAATATATAAGCTTTGGGGCCTATTTATCTTTATTTATTTACTTATTTACTTAAATAACATAGGGAAGTCATTTAGATGAGGGCACAGGGTGACTGAACACATTCTAGCTCATCCAGGTTGGCTCTGATAAACTAGATGGAAGACCTGATGAATTAGAATGGACCAGAAGTGAGAAGTTTTGAGTTAAAATCTCATCTTGAAGTATCATAATTACTGTAAATTGAAATTCACTGTCTGCACAACATTGAGAGGCCTCATTCTAAACACACACCAAATCCTAACCCTTCTTAGTTTTGAACCCACCAAAGATTTCCCACATACACCTAGCATGAACTCCAAATTCTGTAATAATTGACATCATCTGGCTCCTTCCCAGTCTCCAACCTCACTTACCTCCTGTTTAGCTCATTATACTGCACATCGGTGTAATTCTAATCAGTCAGCTGTGAATCCTTGGGCAAGCCAATCTCTTGCCCTTCCAGCACTAAGGTTTGTTTTGTTTATTAAAATTTTTTTTCTACTAGTTTATTTACAAAATTCAAACAAATTTTTTCCATTTCCATCACTGCCCCCCCATCAAATTATACAACCCGATGATTAATCCTCCCTCCCCCTGCACATCCACATCCCTCTGCTTCCAGCCTCTCCACCCCTCCTGGGTCCTTATACTCATCCTACAATAATGGTTTTATACAATATTTATCCTTGTGGGACTGAGTTAGTTCACTCAGCATAATGCTCTCCAGTCCCTCCCAAGTTAGGCAATAATTCACAAAGTCATTGCTCCTGTACAGCACTAAGGTTTTTCTGCTTTTTAAATTCTTCAGGATTGATCAGAAATTTCAGCTTCTCAGCGAGATCTTCTTTCATGACCCTGTAAGTCAATAATTTTCTACTCTAACAGAACTTAGAACATTTTCTTCATAGAAAAAAAGTTGTGATATTCTTTTATTTATCTTTGCAGCTGTTTCTTGAATGTCCCTTGTAGGAACTTCATGTGCCACAAGGGCAGAAGCCAAGGCAGCCTGGTTCACCAGCTTCTTCTCAGCGCCTATCACATCCCTGGGTTTAGCTCCAACTTTGTCCATATTTGATGAGTAAACAAATGAACAGAGACATTGGCCAAGGTTCTTCATTGCTGTGTCCCATGACATTGCCTAATGTTCTCATGTGAAAGTAATGGATTTGGATAAAATGTTCTCAAAGAACCAACATTAACAAGAATCAAGATAGAAAGGAAGAAAGTAGAGAGATTTACGAGTAGCTAAAAAAAACACACGCACAAACTAAAACAAAATCCTCCAACTGGCTCCAATTAAGTTTATACCAAAACCAAAAACACAAAAAAGCCCAAAACAAAACAAACACACACACACACACACACACACACACACGCAAAAAAAAAAAAAAAAAAGCTGGGGGTGGGGTAGAGGAGAAGAGAAAGAGCATCGACTATGCAAAGGCATTATTTGACTGAGTGGATCACAACAGTGACTAATTTTGAGGAGAATGAGAATCCCAGAACACTTGATTGTGCTTATGCAAAACCTTGGACCAGGAAGCAGTCCTCAGGGATGCATCCTGTCTCCAGACCTTTTCAATCTATATGCAAAACAGATCATTGGAGAGGCAGGGCTATATGAAGAAGAGTGTGGCGTCAGGATTGGAGGAAGACTCATTAACAACCTATGCTATGCAGATAACACAATTTTGCTTGCTGAAACTGAGGAAGACCTGAAGTGTTTGCTGCTGAAAGTCAAGGACTGTATGGATGGAAGCTCAACATTAAAAAGACAAAGATTTTCACCACTTGGCAGCACTATGAGAGATGGAGAAAAGATTGAAGTTGTTAAGAATTTCAGCTTACTTGGCTCCACAATCAACACTCTTGGCACCAGGTGTCAGGAAATAAAAAAACGAATTGCACTGGGAAAGTCTGCTGCTGTCAGGGACCTCTCCAAAGTACTGAGAAACAACAATGTCAGTCTAGAGACTAGGGTGTGCCTGATCCAGGCCATGGTCTTCACAATTACTTGCTGGACAGTGACTAAGAATGACAGAAGAAGAATCACTGCCTTTGTGTTGTGGTGCAAGTGAAGAGGCTTACACACACCATGGACTGCCAAGAAAACAAAATGGTCTACCTTGAAGAGAGTGAAATCAAGTTTTTCCTTGGAGGCTAGGATTTTGAAGTTCCGTCTCACATACTTTGGGCACACGGCTAGGAGGGACTGGTCCTTGGAGAAGGACATCATGCTCAGAAGGGTAGAGGGACAGTGCAAAAGAGGAAGACCCTGGATGAGATGGTTTCACCTAGTAACTGGAGCAATGGTAAGTGTGTTAGAGTCTGGAAGACTGGCTCAGGAAAAGGCAGGCTTCAGTTTTGTTGTACATAGGGCTGCTATGAGTCGCAGCAACTCAATAGCACATAACAACAAACAACAACAGTGGTAAGAAACTGTGCTGCAAGTGGTTTGAATCCACCAGCTGCTCTGTGGGAGAAAGATGGGCACTCTCCTGCCGTGTGATTAACTGCCTCTGAAAACCTGCTGGGTCAGTTCCAACTTGATGGTACATAACACAAACCATGACACACAAGTTACATAAATGAAATATCTAAACAGTACCCATAAGGTCGTTAAATTAAAATGATGGGAAAACCCCTTAATATTAGCATTCAAAGATCCTGAAATATCATAGATAACTCAATGTGATAAGCAAGAACAGTAAGAGGAACAGTTTTCTATTCTCAAGTATTAAGTTAATTATGGGGATCACTATAAAATCTCTTTCACGTTAAGCACTTAAAAGCAGGAAAGACACTTAATACCTAACGGTTATTTGGACAAAGCCCTGCCTCAAACAGCGATGACCCTCCCTCACATAATGGAAGTTGAGCCTGATCCTAAAATTTTTTGCAAGGTTTTCAGACAACGTAATGGTAACCTTCATATTTGGTCAGGAGATCAGGACAAATCCTCCTCCAGCCAACCCCAAGGCATAAGTTAAGGATCAATGCTACACCATGAACCCTCAGCGGCCCGAGGAAGACTATGGGCCCCTTCTCAGAACACTCTGAGTGTCTAAAAAGAAAACATTAAAAATGACAACCAAAATGTATTCTAATGAAGACGTTTCCAATTGTTAAAAAATATGAGTTTGTAACAATATAAGAGCCTTGGTAAGTGTTGTTTGAGTCGAGCATGACTCATAGCAACTGTATGAACAGATCTGAATCCTGATGATGGTATGCATTAAGAAAGATTTACTACAATGGAATTGTTGTTACCAATTTTTTAACTTTTCCAGGGCAAAATGTGTTTTTCTGAAGTAAACCAAAGGTAAATTTCTCATGGTTCTCGCTGCCTGCTTTAGCAGCATTTGAGGGAGGAACTTTTATACATTTGTATTGGTAATAAATGAAAACCAAAATCAGATTATAAGTCCTTTTTTTAAAAAAAACTTTAAGCCATGTATTAAGTTTTTGTTCTAAATTGTGTGTTGTTGTTGTTATGTGCTGTCGAGTAGGATAAGTTAAAATTAAACTGCATTCTATAACAAGTGGATTTCTGTAAACAATTATGTTGAAATAAAGTTAAAAAATTAAAAAAAGGAAAAGAGTTAGTGGCAGGTGTAATATATTCTATAATTTGGATATAATGATAAGCATGAATTATATTTCAAGACACTGTCAATAGCTATTAAGCAAGATAAAAATAATGATTTCTTGGGTGACAAAAAATGGTATACCAAGTATAAGGAGGACGGTTGCCTTAATTTATAATTGACTTAGTCGTTAGTGAAAATAAACATAGAATTTATTTAACACTCAAATTCATTGTTCTTGTTAGGTGTTGTTGAGTTAAATACACTCATAGTGACTCTATGAGTAAGAGATCTGAAGACTGTCTTATCCTGTGCCATCTTCATATTTGACATCGTTGACTCCACTGCTGCAGTCACTGGGCCAATCCATCTAGTTGAGGATCTTCTTCACTTTTGCCAACCCTCCACATTTCCAAGGAATAGCCTCTCTTAACAATGTGAGACAAAGCCTCATCATCTTTTGCTGACTTTTATCCATGTATCCCAAGGTTTTGTGGGTACCAGGTTAAACATTAAAGTGTTTATTCTAGGGGAAATATACTCTTGCTGCTTTTAATATTTATTTAGATTTGAAATCTGGTTACAAAGAACAAGGAAAGTCCTTGCAGTGACTACTATTATGCAAGTGGTAACAACTAAACAACTCTAGGTAGGATCAGGAGGATACAAAGATACCCATTCATCCTAAAGAAAATATTGTTTCTATTTTATACAAATTAAAGTTTATACCTCTTCAGAAAGGATCAAAATGTTTCTAAGAAATCAATCATTGAAAGTGTATGATATTTAGAGAGATATTCAAGAGTTAAAAACGGCAATGGTAGTTTGATTATATATACAATTTTGCATTATTAGTAAAAACAGACACTAATCTAAGCAAATAGACACAATGAATAGACAAACATACAGGTTTGGTTGATGATATTTCTACACACACCTGCATGTGTTTTTAACAGATCAGGGTATATAGTAGAGTGAACATAGTGGGATGTAAAATTATGACAACTTCTTAGCTGTCACAAGACACCTTGAGGGAATAAATGGCTGGGTTTGGGAGCTCAGGATCATAACTGAAGGAGTATTACATTAAGGTCAATTTGTATAATACAGTCTACAAAGATAATGCTTTATATTCTACCTAACAGCCAATTATACAAGATCCATGTAAGCCCAGTGATAAAAGTTCACAAGGCAGGAAGGGATGGGAAAGAAAAATGAATGGAAATGAGAAACATGAGGGGAAGTTGGAAATATACTGCTCCAATGTTGGGCTTGTAATCAGTATCATGGATGAAACATAATGTGTATAAATTGTTGAATGGAAAACCAACTTGCTTTGTAAGCTTTTGCTCATATCATAATTAAAAAGAGAAAAAAGTATGATATTTAGATAAATATTTTTGATAAGGCCAATGGTGTTACCATGCCAACTGTCTTTCTCTAATTTTTATCTCCCGAATGAAAATTTCTAAGGTGCCAAACACATAACAACCAGTAAATAGGGAGATGGAATTAAAATAAAAATCAGAATAGCAGATCAAACATTATCCTATACATTACACTTAAATTATTTTGAAATTTTAAAAATGGTTTTATAGTATTTGTTGTTGTTGTGTACCAGAGAGTTAGAATCAACCCATAGCTGATGCTCCCGTGGGTTTTCAGGGGCAGTTAATCACACAGAAGGAGATTGCCCATCCTTTCCTGTGGAGCAGTTGATGGTCTTGAACCACACACCTTCAGGACTGCAGTGCAGGTAGAAATGAAAGCTGAGAGAAGATAAGTGACTTAACTGTAACCTGCAGTTTTGAAACCACAGAAGACAAACGCTGGTCTTTTGGATCAACAAATCATCTGGCTTATCTCCTCTTTCCTTTTAAATATTATAAGGCTCTGTGCTTTTTTGGGGTCATTTTTTTTGTATGTAAGATACTGTGCTATAAGGCACCTTTGGGCTGGTATTACATCATAGGTACTTTATGCAATAAAATAAAATACTGCCTGGTATTGTATCATTCTCACAATTATTGCTACATGAGCCCACCTTAATAACTTTTCAGAATTGTGTAGCTCTAACTTTCGTATTTGGTCACATGTTTAGGACAAGTCCATTTCCAACTGCAAAGCCACTGAAGAGCAGGTTTGGTTAAGAACACATTCTATTAAACCAGAGTAAGGTTTTCTGCAGGCAGCAGTGGGGACACTGGTGAGAAGACACAGTAGGGATGAGTGTTCTTAGAGCTGATCTCCAGCGCTTACCTCGATCGCTGAATGCTCTTTCCCAGAGCATCCTAACAGCTAAAACTCTTGAGTAGAGAAAATATTTATAAATGTTGACCCCCCAAAAAAAATCCTAAATGAAAAGAGGTAATCTGAGAACCTATTCACTTATTTCCTTCTGTGAAAGACTTTTCAACAAAGCAAGTATTTATCTTTTACAGGCCCTATCCTAATTTTGGTCTAGTGGTAAGAAACTGCACTTCAATCCCAAAGGCACGTGGTTCAGATCCACCAGCTTGCTCTGTGGGAGAAGGATGGGCAGTTTCCTCCCATGCGATTAACTGCCTCTGAAATCTCTGGAGGGTTAGCTATGGGTTGGTTCTGACTCAGTGGTACACAACAACAACACGCTAATTTTAAGGGAGCTCTAGTGGTTTAGTGGTAAAGAGTTGAATGGCCAACCCAAAGGCACATGGTTTGAATCCACTAGCTGCTCTGTGGGAGACAGATGGGTCATCTCCTTCCATGTGATTTGAAGCTTCTGAAAACTTGCTACAGGGTCGGCTGTAAGTCGGTCAGACTCAACATGCTAAATTTAAAAGAAGATCCACAATTTTGCAATAGCCACCAGCTTATCAACCATAACACATATTCTGTTGTCAGGTGAGCAGCTGAAAAAATACTACCTTACTCCTTTCCAGGAGTCCTTTACTTCTCATTTACACAGTTTCACATTTGCCTGCATAGTGCATTAAACTTTCTATGCATAATTCTAACATATGGGTTCCAGATTCTGTAGCACTCAAATATTTTCCAATTCTTGCATCTACATCTGACTGCTTCTTATGTCATCGGCCTCTCCAGTCAAAACAAAACCAGTCGTGCCCCCAATGCCATGCTTTCCCGGTTTAATGCTTAAATCATGAGGCCAATGAGAAAGAGATGAATTACAAACCACTTGTAGTTGCCCTGTGATTTTGGTTTTTCTCAGCAGTATCAGAGATATAAGACACAGAGACAAGAAAAAAACATTCTGCTTGCTACCTCCCATTTTAAGGCACTCTAGATTTTCTGATGCTTAGCTCAACACAACTCAGCAAAACACACAGCTGCCTCCCTGCCTAGCTAGCCAAGTATGAAATATAAGTACTGTTCTAAGCACACAGAAGGACAGACATAACCAAGCATATTTCTTGAAGAAACGAGAATGTACATAGTACCTTTCAGGTACAAGTATTTCCCTGCAATTGCAAACATTTGAGGAAAACAAAATAAATACCATGAGAACTCAAAAAAGAAGGAAAAGAAAATACCCCCAGAAGCAAATCCAATCCTCTGTCTCAAATTTCCATACATGGTTAATGTGAATCACTGACTTCTCAGTTAACAGTACCATGTGTAATGATGGGATAGAACACCCTTAATGTCATCATACACCAATCCCTTGTGTGTGGTTTCCTTATGGTGTGGCCTGCAATACCTTTATCTTATAAGAGATAAAAGGAGAGTGAAGCAAGCAGAGAGAAGGTACCCAGGACTTAAAAAAAAAAAAAGAACTGGGAACGAAGTTCTTTGAACCCAGAACCCTATGTGGTTAACCTACCCGATTCAGGAAAAGAAGAATGCTAAGAAAAAGGAAGAGCTCTAAGAAATTGCTGGCCTACAGATGCTGACAAGAAACAAGGGCTTTTCTCCAGAACTGACAGGAATAAAGTCTCTCCCAGAGCCAGCACAACATCCCCTAGAGTCAGCATTCTGAATTCAAACGTCTATCTTTCTAAACCCTCAAAGAATCAAATTTCATAGACAGTTAAATCTATCCACTATTGACATTTCTAGGGAGTTCTGGAAGCCTAGTGTGTAAGCAATCCCATTGCCAATCCAAAGGCAAGTGGTTAGAATCCAGTAGTAGCTGCTCCCCTGGAGAAAGATGGGCAATCTCCACCCATGAGATTTACAGCCTCTGAAAACCCACTGGAGGATTCCAACGCAACAGCAATGCATTGAGTTGAGTGACATTTCTGTTGTAGCAGAAGTAGATAATTAAGACACATGCCAATTCCAAGAATTTGCTGTTGGCTTTGGGTAGATCAGTTAACTTCTCTGGTTTGTTTCTCATCTGTAACATGAAGTTGAGATTTGTTCTTGATTTTGATGGTAATTATAAACAGTATTAAAGGGTTTATAAAGCACTAAAATTCAATGCAGTGTTTTTCTTTCATATTTTGTTACTTAGTCTCACTATAGTTTTACCTGATTTATAATCTGCAGAGATTAAATTACCCGGGATTTTTTTTGTGGCATAACCTGTAGGGAGTGTATAGCTACTCAAACGCTGCACTTCCTAGGTGGTTCACACTCACCAGGGGCTCTGCAGGATAAAGATGAATAATCTCCTCCCATGCAATTTCCAGCTTTGTCAATCCACTGGAAGGTTAGCTATGAGTAAAGTAGTAACTCATGAGTTTGTAGCTAACCAAAAGACTGGTGGTTGAATTTCACATTCAGTCTGTATGCTGAGAAATTATTCATGAAGCTGGACTCTATGAAGAGGACATGGTATGAGGATTAGAGAGGGAGAGTCATCAACAACATTCATTATGTAGATGACACAAAGCTGTTTGCTTAAAGTGAAGAGGAGATGAAACACTGCTGCAAAAGATCAAAGATTATAGCACTCCTTATGGACTACATCTCAACATCAAGAAAACAAAGGTCCTCACCACAGGACCAACAGTCAATGTTAGGTTAAATGGAGAAAAGATTGAAACTGTCTATGATTTTATCTTGATTGAATCAAGGATCAACATTTTTTGTGCTAGGAGTCAGGAAATTAGGAGATATATTGCAATAGGCAAGTCCACTATCAGAGACCTTTCCAATATACTGAAGAGCAATGAAGACAGTAAGGTACACATGATTTAGGCATAGTCTTCTCAATCACCTGCTATGTATCATAGAGCTGAACAATGAATAGGATGATAGAAGAAGAACTGATGCCTTTGAGTTGTGCTAGAGAAGAGTACTGAATATTCCCTAAACTGCAAAAAGAACAAACAAATGTCTTAAAAAAAATGCAGCTGGTGTTCCTTGGAGGTAAAGATGGTGAAGTTTCATTTTCCATTTTGAATAGTTAGCTAGGTGAGGCTATTACTTGGAGGGAGACATCATGCTTGGAAAGACTGAAGGTCAAAAGAAGGCTCCCAGTGAGATGGATTGACAGGTGACTTCAGCAATGGGCTCCAATATGTCGGTGATGGTGTAGATGACACAGGATAGTGCAGGGTTCAGAGTGGCTGTTTTTTAGGGTCACTATGAGTCATCCTCAGCTTGATAGTACCTAACAATACAAGCATGGGCGAAAGATGCGTATATCCCATTAAAGATTGATAGTCTTAGAATCCCATTGGAGGATCGCTATAAACTGGAACTAATTCAATGGCAGTTTGCTTTTTGGGGTATACTTATTATATAGCAAAGCACTAGATTGAAAACTCAGCCTCCACAAAAATAGGGTTTCCACCTACAAGAAGCAGAGAGGAAAGCTGAACCGAGAATTATTTAGAGAGATGACAATTAGTGTGGTGAGGAAAAGAGAAGATGTGTGGGGCTATCCACCTTCAGGAGCAGGATAAACCAAGAGGAGCCTGAAAAGGGACATGGCAAGGACTGGGCAGAGAAGATTTCACAGAAACCAAAGGAAGGGTTTTGTTTGTTTGTTTAAAAAAGGTTACACATCAACTGCTACAAAGCATGCAAGCAAAACTGCCTAGGGGGTCATTTGGAACCAGAGTGAATTGCTGTTAAATTTTTCTTTACAAGCATTAGAATAAATATGCAGAAGTATGTTTATATGTATCAAAACACTATTCAGAATATGTTTGATAAATTTAAAAAAACAGGCTGTATCCATTATGAATATAGGTAGTAAGACAGACTATTGCTAGGTGCTGTCAAGTCAACTATATGGCAACCTTCTTAACAACAGATCTGAACTGTGACCTATTCTGCACCATCATGATACTCTTCATCATGCTCAAGACCCATTGTCACTGTGTCAAGTAATCTCATCGGAGCTTTTCCTCTCTTTTGTTGACCCTCTGTCTCTCTCCCACTATGATATCTTTTCCCAAGGACTAGCCTCTTCTGACAACATGTCTAAAGGAGTGAGACAAAGTTTCACTATGCTAGCCTCTAAGGAGTACACTGGCTGTACTTCCTCCAAGACAGATTTGATTGTTCTTTTGGTCCATGGTACATTCAATACTCTTCTCCAAGATCACAATTCAAAGGCATCCATCCTTGCTAGGTCTTCCATATTTAATTTCCAACTTTCATTCAGATGCATAGGAAATGTCTAACTTGCATGATGCACACCTTAGTTTTTTAACTAATATCCTTCCTCATCAAGACTTTAAAGAAGTCCTTAACAGATTTTCTCAATGCAATGGGTCTTTTAATTCTTTGATTGCTATTACCATGATTTTGGATCCAAGTGCTCAAGAAAAATCTATACACAGACCAAGAAGCAGTTGTTTGGACATGGTTACATATTAGGAAAAATGAATTTCAGGGTTGGATGCTTTCTCTATACCTATTCAATATGTATGCTAAGCAAATCATTTGAGATGCTGAACTATATGAAGATGTGGTGTTTACTACCTAAAGCTGGCTTTTTTAAGCTATTACCTTAGCACCCTGTGGTCTCCGGCAGGCACATGGTTTTGAAAATCATCAATAGTTATGGGACTAGGAAAAGATTCTTGCTCCCACAATGAGCAGCAAGACTTGAGGGAAACTGGTGTGAGACCCTGGTGATGGTGGTGGAGAGGCAGTGGCACTGCTGTGCAGAAACTGTGGCAAGGTGAAACTAGAGGAACCCTGAGATAAAAGCCATTGTTAGAGGTTCTGCTGTGCTTGCTGGATAATTAAGAAGAAGCTGACTTAGAAGAAGCTTAGAAGCAGCTCTGAGGTAAACCTTGCTGATGACTGAGGATACCTGAGGCTTCTTGAGTTTGTGTTGCTGAACTGAAAGTGGAAACTGGACTAATAAAGGTATTGTGACTTGGGACTACTGGGATAAACTCTGGATTTGCACTGGGTGATATTCTTTGCCTTTCCTACTCTTTAACCTATTTCCCTAGTAAACTCTAATCTTGTTACTACAACTGTGAGTAAAGTCTGTGAGTTAACAATGAATAAATAAACCTCTTGCTGCTGCTGAGGCTCTAGGGACACCTTGGGGCTGGGCTATGGGACGCTTTGTATACTTCCTCACATCCTCTGGCCCTTTCTGAGAGATACTCAAGGCCCTGTGCCCTTATGTCCCATTTTCTGCTCTCAAGACAGAAGAATATAGTAGAATCAGGATTGCCGGAACACCCATCACAATGTGTATTATGCAGATTACACAACCTTGCTTGCAGAAGATAAAGAAGTTCAGAGGCTGCAGCCTTCAATACATCTCACCATCAATAAAACAAAAATCATCACCACTGGACCAACAGGCAACATTATGATCATATTCATATGTATCATCGACTAAGAATGAATTCATAGCTGACCCTCCAGCAGGTTTTCAGAGGCAAGAAATGGCAGAAGGAGAGAGAGTCTTTCTTTTCACAGAGCAGTTGGTGGGTTTGAATCATGTTTCTTTGGATAAGCAATGTAACTCCTTATCACTAAACCACTAGAGCTCCCCAAATATCATGATGGATGCAGGAAAGACTGAAGTGGTCCAGAATATCATTTTACTTAGATATAAGATATGAGTATATACACCCACACAAACAGATATACAATAAAAGGTTCTTAAGAGGCAAGGATGGTGAGACTTTGTCTCAAATACCTTGGTCAAGTTTTAAGAATTGTGAGATTATATATAATGATATTACGTTCTCTTTTCTCTCATCAGCTTTAAATTATGGAACATATTTTCACATTATTTATACAACAAAAGGTGTTTTATATATACTTTAAACCCAAACAAAAGCTAATCGCCAAGGGAGCTCTGGTGGCCTAGTGGTAAGAAGCTGTGCTGTAATCCTGAAGGCACGCAGTTCAAATCCACCAGATGCTCTGCTGGAGAAGGAAGGGCAATCTCCACCTGTGCCAGTCAGATCCAATTTGACGGTACACAACAACAACAAAGCCAAAAAAAAAAAAAAAAGTAAAAAAAGCCAATTGCCAGTGGTTTAATTTAATTCTTAAAGGAGCGAGAAGAACTATTCAATGGGACTTACAAAGCTGTAAGCTTTTATGAAAACAGACTGCCACGTTTTCCTCCCATGGAAAGACTGGAAGAGGTCAAACTGCCAACATTTTAGTTATCAGCAGAGCACTGTAACCTAACCACTGCACCACAGACTCTCATAACCTCAAGAACCTGGATTTCTAAGTGACTGGATAGTTTTTAAATGTTCTTTAAATAATTACCAGGTCCCTTGATGACCTCTGTGCAATCGTGAAGCTAGACTAATTGAGGCATTAAAAGGAAGCAGAAATCATTAGCTTGGTTGACTTCTACTCTTTTGTTTTTAGGTTGGACATGGCTCCTTGCTATATTATTAGTAGAATTTTGCTAATGCCCAATTTTCATATTATTCTAAAGAAAAGAGAAAAACCTGCAGCACATAGCCAGAACCATGCTCTCAGGGATAAAGACACCAAAACTAGCAAATAGTCTACAGGCTAAAGTGCCCACCTGTTCTGTCTAGAGCATTTACCTCCATAAGGTGACTTATCTGTACCCCTTACACCCCATGAATCCAGCTTCTCAATGAAGACTACAACGCTACCAAGATCGAAGGGTGCAACTTCAAATGCTCTTTAAATCAAACACAATAAAAAAGTCCAGACACTTTTTCTTCTGGGGAGAGTGACTACCTCCCACCTCTACTTTCACCTCAATTGCATAACTCAAGAGAGCAAAGACAACTTTCCTTGGACTCTTCAAATAAACTCTCTTTAGGGATCAGGCCACACACAAGAAAATAGCTCAGCAGGGATTTGAAAGGGGGGAAAAAAAAAGAAGAGTGAGTGAGAAACTAGGGATAAAAGCAGGAAAAAAACCTGAGCAAAACATTACTGGCACCATAATATAACACATACACTGTCAAACTTGTAGTTATTTGAATGAATTCAGGGACACAGTGTCAATTTAGAAAGGAGAGATTTGGCAGGGGTGGTTTATAAGCAAAAGAATGCACATGTGTGTGGGATGGATGGATACATAACCTAGTCTGGGATAAATGAAGCTAAGAATGGCTTATAATTTATGGGAGTCTGTTTCTAGCTAGTCTGAAAGGCAATCTGAAACGGTGTTATCAATTAAGAGCCCATTGATGGATTATATACAATCTGAAAGAGCCTTAGGCTGGACATCTTACTGATGTAAATATTGGACATGTGATAGCCAATGGAGTACATTAACTCTGCTCTGAAAGGGGGCACGGGCTGGAAAGGAGGGAGAGGGGGAACTCTGAGGTTACCCTTTCCATATACCACTCTCCTCATATTACAAATTGCTACTCAAGTATGTGGACTTTGGGATTCAGCCATTGCCTGGTGGAATGTCACACAACTTCAAATGCAAGTCAGTTCTCAAATACCTGCATATTGCCAAATGGCTGCTTGTAAATCTAGCTGTGTCAACTGAGCTGAGAACAACTTTTGTGAAGCAGTAAATTACACTTAAGATGGGCTTGCAGAAATAGGAAAATTCAAGATTTGAACTTTGTCTTTCACCCACTTCCACTTTCATCATGACTCTCTTCTTTACCTCTTGATTCTTCAAACCATCTTAGCTACCTCTTCCTTAATTATCTAATGAAATGAAAGAGCATTTTGTCAGGATGTCTGATTATCTAGCAGCTGAACTAACCTAACAACCCACTAACAGAAGATAACTGTAGTCCAGTTAATTGGTTGTCCTCATGCTCAGCTGATGATCTTGCTTTCTGATTCTGGCAAGGAGAATCACTAAGAACATTTCTAAATTGCTAGTACTATGTCTATCATCCTGTGAATATCTAGATGTACTTCTTCCTTTCTCTTCTTAATGTGGAAAAACTCTATGCTCTACTTATAGTCCTACCTTTGCTTGCCTCAAACTTACTAACAAATCAGTTCTGACTCACAGTGATCTCCTGTAGGGCTTTAGAGACTGTAAACTGCAATGGGAAAAGACTGTCCACTTTGCTCCCGTGAGGCCACGTGTGGATGTGAATCATAGAGTAATGTGAGGTCTTTGGGTGAACATTGCCACTCACTGCAGACTATGCTACCAGAGCTCCTCTAATGGACCATTCCCTTTGATAAATAAGCTTACTATCATTTTCTTCAACTTAAAAAATAGTTAAAAATACCTTAAAACATCTTTCTCCAGTTTCTATTTAAGGAAACTTTAGGAGTACTTATAACATCCAGATCTTCTCCATCATCAGTATCTTAAATCAACTTGGAGTAGCCTTTCATTTTGTTTTCATAATTCCACTAAGAAATCCTTGTGAGGTTCACCAATACACACTATGTTACTCAATTTAATGGTTTATTGATGTCCTAAGGGAAAAAAAAATCCTACTTGACTAGTGACACAATTATCTCATCTCTCCCTCCTTCTCCAAATCTCCTTAGAGAAGTTCTTCTTCATCTCTGTGGTCTCTAAATAGCAAGGCTCAGTTCCTGCAGTTCCTTTTTCTACTCAGAGTCACTGATACACGATCTCACCGTGCTTCAAGATTTAAATATAACACATACACAAAAATATATCAAATTTACCCCTCCTGTTAGATGCACGTTCAGACTTAAATATTCAACTTCCTGAGAACCATTCCCACTTGGATATTTACTAATACTTCAAGCTTTTTCCAAATGGAGCCCTTGAGCTCCATCTCCTAAACAAATTTATTCTTTACCCTGCACTTCCTAACTCAGTAAATGGAAACTCTGTCCTCCTTACTGCCTAGGCCAAATAGCTTAAACATTCTTAATGAATTGACTTTCCAACTTTATTCCCTTCTCTTACTCATGTTGTTGGATACTATCAAGCTAGAACCAACCCATACTGACTTTTTAAAGATTGTCACTGTTGTTGTTTTGTGCCATAGAGTCAGAACTGACCCATGACTGACCCTTCTGTGGGTTTTCAGAGGCAGTTAATCTCATGGGTGGAGACTGTCCATCTTTCTCCCACGGAGCAGCTGGTGGCCTTGACCCTATTGCCTTCAGGATTGTAGCACAATTCTTATCACTAGGCCACCATCCTATGGAGTAGTTCTATACAGTAACACATGTTGTCACTATGAGTCTAATTATCTCAACAGCATATATGGGTTCTAGCACCAAAAAAATATTCAAAACTCAACTACTTCACACAATGTCCGATTACCAGTATCATCATCTGTTAGCCAATTACCAATATCATCATCATCCCTCATCAGGATTTTGAATTAGGCTTCTAAATGGTGAAGTGGATCTTCCTTTCCTCATTTTTAAATTGGATTGCTTGGTTTTATGTTGTTGAGATGTTTCCGTAAATGAGATATTTTCTATAAATGGAGATATTTTCTATAAATTTTAGAGATTAGTTCCTTGTCAGATATGCTCTTGCTAAAATATACTTTTAATCCTGATCTATTTACTAGTTGGCACTTAACAACAACATAGGTATCTTTTTTCTAACAAATGTTAATTTTTATTAGGTGCCATCGAGTCAGCCACGGCCCATAGCAACTCTATTTACAACTGATATGAACCCTGTCCTATCTTGTGCCAACTTCACTCCTTCTGACACACGAGATAGTCCATTGCAGCAGTCACTGTTTCAATCCACTTGGTTGAAAGTCTTCCTCTCCTTCACTGACTTTCTGCCTTGCCAAGCATCATATCCCTCTCCAAGGAATAACTGTTCCTAGCAATATACCCAAAGTATGTAAGGCAAAGCCTTAATATCTTTCCTCCTAGGAGCACTCTGGCTACACTTTCTTCGAGATATATTTATTTGTTCTTTTGGCAGTACATGGGATATTCTGTACTCTTCTCTAACACCACAACTCAAAGACATCAATTCTTATTCTGTCATCCCTATTCATTATCCAGAAAGACCATGGCCTGAATCAGATGCACCTTAGTTCTCAAAGTGACATCATTACTCCTCAATAATTTGGAGAGATCCCTGACTCCAGACTTTCCCAATGCAATATGTCTCCTGATTTCCTGACTTGCTGGTACCAGGAATGTTGATTGAAGATTCAAGAACAATGAAGTTGTTAACAGTTTCAATCTTTTCTCCATCTATCATGATGTTGACTATCAATTGAGTGGTGAATTTTTTTGTTTTCTTGACATTGAAATGCAATCCATATTGAGGGTGTATTCTTTTATCTTCTGCAACAAGTGCTTCAAGTCCTCTTTCTCTTTTTCCTTAATTTTATTTTATTAATTTTAATGAATATGTACAGAGATTTTGGATTTTCATTCACTCATTGTTGCACTTACACTTTTCTCTCTGCCCAGTCCCCCCCCCCCCCCCCCCCCCCCCCCGCCCCGAGTCTGCTCCTCTCTTTGAAAAGCAAAAGAAAAATTTCTTCTTTGGTATACAATCCCCTCCTCACCCCTCCTACCGCCCCGAGTACACGCCCCTAAGCAACCTTAATTCTGGACTCTTCTGATAACCATAATAAAGTTTTTCAGTGTGCATAAATATTTAATCTTCAACAATTCTTAGTCATCTGGTTCCCCCCTCCACTCTTTATGAATTTTTAGTTCTGTTTAATAGACTAATTATGTCATAAATTGTACTTCCAAATTTATCCTGACTTTTTCTTCCATGATTTTTATAGTTGTACATTTTACTTTAGGCTTTTGATTTAAAGCTTTCATATATGGTGTGAGGCAGGGATCTTCTGTCATTTGCCTGCATATAGATAGCTAGTTTTGACAGTACCATTGATTTAAGAAGAGTATCCCTTCCCTATTTAATGGATTTTGGTCCTTCACCAAAGATCAACTGTCCGCAGGGGATAGATTTGCTTCCGGGTTCTCAATTCTGTTCTATCAGTTCATTATACTAATATTGTTGTTGCTGTGTACCCTAGAGTTGGAACTGACTCAGAGGCAGTTAATCAGAGGGAGGAAACTGCCCATCCTTCTCCCATAGAGCAGATGGTGAATTCAAGCTGCATATCTTCAGGACTGCAGCACAATTTCTTGTCACTAGGCCACCAGTTGCTTTAATTACTGTGGCTATACACTAAATTCTGACACCCAAGTGTGTGAGGCTTGATATCTGACTCTTCTTTACTCTTATCCAGAGCCTTTTTCCTTTATATAAAGGTGATGACTAGTTCTTTTACCTCTTAAAAAAGATGTTGATGGACTCTGACTCAGGGTTGTATTAAATCTATAAATTGCTTTGAGAAGTATTGATATTTTTACAATGTTAAGTCTTCTACTCCATGACACACACAGTATATTAATCTCTGCTGGTCTCTTTTGGTATCTTGCAGTCATATTTAACAGTTTTCAAGATAGAAGTCCTTCATGTCTTGGTTAAGTTTATCCTTAAGTGTTTTCATGGTTTTGGTAGCTATTTTATTTTCCAAATTTCTTTTTCATTATTCTCAAAAATGTATAAGAATTTGACTGATTTATATATTGACCTTGCACCTTGCCATTCTGGTGAATCCTTCTGTTCTAATAGTTTTCATGTAGACTCTCTGAGATTTTCTATGTATAGGCTCATATCATATACAAATAGATAGGGATAGTTTTACTTCCTTCCTTAATTTGGATGCCTTTTAGTTCCCTTTCTTTCTTTATTGGTTGGCTTGAATTTTCCAATATAGTGCTTAGCTATGCATTGTGATAAAGGACATCCTCATCTAGTCCCATTCTCAGGGGAAGTGCCTTCATTATATCTCAGTTAAGAATAAAATTAGCTATTGATTTTATGTACATAACCTTAATTATGTTGAGGAATTTCCTTTCTATTCCTTTCTGTTAATTTTTATCTTGAACTCTTAGATTTTTATTAAATATCTCTTCACTGTTTGATATGATTATGTGGTTAATTTCCTTTGCATTACTTATACAAAGAATTAGTGTCTGATTTTCTAATACTGAATAATTTTTTAATAATTGTCATAAATATCACCTGGTCATGAGGTATTATTATTATTATTATTATTATTTCTATTGTATTGGCTTGCTGAGAGCTTTTACTATATTCCTAAGGAACATTAATCTGTAGTTCTGAGTAATATCTTTGCAAGTAAATGAGGGATATACTTGCTTCATCGAACAAATGTAGAAGTATTTAATGTTCTTTGTTTTGTAATAATTTGAGTAAAATTGGTGCCAATTTTCTGAATGTTTGATAGAATTCTGCACTTTGGTGACAACACTGTTTCATTATTTGGGATTATTTTAGGGTCTCCTTCATAATGTCAAGTTGATTCTGACTCATAAAGGACAGAAGAGAACTGCACCATAGGGTTTCTGAGACACTATATGTTTACAGAAGTAGACAGCTAACTTTTTTTCCACAGAGCAGCAGATGGGTTCAAACTCGTAACCTTTCTTTTAATAGATGAGTGCTTAATCACCATACAATTAGGGCTCCTTCTAAAGCTACATATTTACTCGACATAGAAGGGGGGAAATATGGTTCACTGGTTTTTTTTTCCTTGTTGTGTACCACAGAATCTGATCCGACTGGCACAGCAGGAGACTGCTCCTCCTCCAGTGGAGCATCTGGTGGATTTGAACCGCTTGTCTTCAGAGTGCAGTGCAGCTGCTGGTTCACTTGTATAAAACCAACAATAACTTACCCGAATTTAAGTCTCGTCCTGGATTGAAGGCCCGGCTATTGACAGTATTAGAAAGTCGATCACAACTGATTGTTCTAGACACATTGGTGTTAAAGTTTCCATCAAATCTGAAATAACAGAAGAAAATGACAACATTAGAAAAAAAATTATTTATTGGCTAATCAATCCAGAAAAACAATGTTGTTGTTGTTATGTGCCCTCGAGTCGTTTCCGACTCATAGCGACCCTATGCACAACAGCTCTAAACCCTGCTCTATCCTGCGCCAACCGCACCGCCTCTGACACACCCATCCCGATTACCCCAGTCACCGAATCAATCCATCTCATAGAGGGTCTTCCCCTCCTGCGCTGTCCCTCCACCCTCCCAAGCATGATGTCCCTCTCCAAGGACCCTCCCTCCTGGCAACATGTCCAAAGTATGTCAGACGAAGCCCCAGAATCCTTGCCTCCAAGGAGTAGCTTGGTTTAATCCTCTCCAAGATGAATCTGTTTGTTTTCCTGGCAGTCCATGGTACATTCAGTACCCTTCTCCAGCACCACAGCTCAAAGGCATCAATTCTCCTAGCCTCTCTAGTCATTGTCCAACTCTCTGATGCATAACAAGCGATTGCAAAGACCATGACCTATATCAGGCGCACCTTAGTCTCCAGAGAGACACTGTTGTTCCCAAGAAAAACAATACAACTAAAATAATGGTATAAAGTGTACACAAAAATAATAATTTCCAAATAGTAAAACAATGGTCTGAACTTCAAATACATTAAAAAAGTCCCTTCAGAGCAGTTTAGGAAAATATATTTAAAACATATTAGAAATCAAGTTATGAGTCAGAGGAGATTAAAAAAAACCCAAAAACAACAAAACAAACAAACCACCCTAATAGGTCTGGGTCAGGAACTTCTGATGAAATTATACAGGAAAGAGACTGGACAACATGCAGATTGTAATTAAAAGGTAGAAAATTCCCAACTGAATTCTGATGCTGTATGCTCAACAGAAGGATTTCTATAAATATTTCCAAATGAAACATGTTTCTAAAAACACGTATGTTAAAATGTATACCTCAAATGAGAAACACCATTAGTAAAATTCAATGACTGACAAAATAACAACAAAACAGTAGTGAAGGAGGGAGAATGCCTCTGAAATAGGAAAGATCTAGATTTGAATCTTTGCTCTGTGTGACCCTGGCCGTGAGCTAGAACAAAGAGCAGTTTGCAATAACCAAATAGGAAAATGAGCTAGCTCACTTAAACGTAATTACTAAGAATATTTTAAAGTCATTTTAACTTAGACGTAACAACAATTTAAATCTATACTTATCATTAATCTATGTAGATTTTAGATCCTGAGGAGACCTATGAAGTTCCTTGTTGTTGTTAAGTTCCACAGAGTCATAGACAACCCATAGTGACCCTAAGAACAAAAGTTCTGAACACAAAACTTTCCTCTTTTCTCCAAGTTCATAGAGCTTCCGGAGGTAAGTTTTTTTGGAAGTGGATGCCACTCCTGCTTCCAAGCCTTTTCTGCAGAGCTGTCCAAATGAATTAAACTTTAAATCTGTTTTCTAAAAACACGTATGTTAAAATGTATACCTCAAGTGAGAAACACCATTAGTAAAATTCTATTAACATAGGTAGAGACATAGCTACGTAGCTACAGTTTAAAAAGTTAAGTCTACTTAACTATTCATATGGACTCTATAAACATTTGTTGATCAGATTTCATAATGAGTAAGAACAATTAAATTAATCAAATTTGTAAAAGCAATTGAAATAGGTTTTCGCATGTACTGGTTGAATAGGAATGCTGGATAGATATGTTGTATTCAACAGCAAAAGTGAAAGCAATTTTTTTTCAGATGTACATAATTTCTCAGAGGAGAGAATTCTATTTTAAGAGACCTTTAGATCAGTCTCTGCCCCAGTGCAGAATTAAGTCAACAATGCCAACTGTATCTCAAGGGATACAGTTGTTTCCCCAACATGCTCTTCCTTGGACCTCCTCCAATTTGTCTAGACAAGAAGACTGCTGCCCCAAAAGCCACAGATGGAGAAAAACGAGATTAACACAGAAGCAGCTGTCTGTGAGTAAGCTGGTAAAACACTATCACTCTAACTTCATGATCTCTTTCATTTCAACATTCAAATACCTGTGAAGCAAGAATAGCATTCAACAAGCATCTTTGGCTTGACATTTTAATTATTCAAATTAAGGAAATGGAGTTTAATTTGGGAAAATATTCATTACTCTAAAGTTTGAATTCAGGATCGGAGGAAGACTCATCATTAACTTAAATTATGCTGATGACACAATCTTGCTTGCTGAAAGTTAGGAGGACTTAAAGCATTTGCTGCAGAAGATCAAAGAATAAAGAATTAAATATGGATTGCATCTCAACATCAATTAAACAAAAATTCTCATCATTGGACCAAGAGGCAAAATCATGATAGTTGGAGAAAGACTGAGACTGTAAACAACTTTACCTTACTTGGATCCAAAATCAGCAGTTAGGAGATTTATTTAACTGGTAAAGTTTGCACTCAGGACCTGTCCAAGATATTGAGGAATACTGATGGCAGTTTGAGCACCAATATGTCCCTGACTTGTTATACATCAGAGAGCTGGACAATAAATAAGGATGATGAAAGAAGAAGTGATGCCTTTGAGCTGTGGTGTAGAAGAGTGCTGAATATCTGATGGACACTCAAAAGAACAAACAGATCTGTTTTAGAGAGGGTGCGGCCCGAATATTCCTTAGAGCCAAAGATAACAAAACTTCGTTTCATATACATTGGCCATGTTGCTAGGATACACATCATGCTTGGAAGGTCAGTAAAAGAGGGAAGACCCTCAACAAGATGACTGACAGTTACTGCAGCAATTGACTCAAGTGTGTCAGAGATAATAAGAATGGCACACGACAGGACTGGGTTCGGATCTGTTCTTCATAGGTCCGTACTCAGCTCCATGGCACCTAACAACAGCAACAGGGTTATATTATCTGTATGATCTTATTAATTTCACCTACCTCTTCTGCCTGGATTTAAGTCCCCTTAATACTAGCTTGATAAATCTGCGTTATGCGGATGACACAACCCTGCTTGCTGAAACTGAAGAGGACCTGAAGTGCCTGCTGCAGAGTGTCAAGGACTGCAGCCTACAATATGGATTGAGGCTCAATGTCAAGAAGACAAAGATTCTCACCACTGGACCAAATGGCAGCATCAGGATAGATGGTGAAGAGATTGAGATTGTACATAGCTTTAATTGGCTTGGCTCCATAGTCAACAGTCTTGGCACCAGCAGCCAGGAAATTAAAAGGCGCATTGCCATGGGAAAGTCTGCTGTTAGGGACCTCTCCAAAATACTGAAGAGCAATGGTGTCTCTCTGGAGACTAAGGTGCATCTGATACAGGCCATGGTCTTCCCAATCACTTGTTATGCACCATAGAGTTGGACAATGACCAGGGAGGATAGAAGGAGAATTGATGCCTTTGAGCTGTGGTGCTGGAGAAGAGTATTGAGAATACCATGGACTGCTAGGAAAACAAACAGATTTGTCCTGGAAAGGGTTAAACTGGGTGGCTCCTTGGAGGCAAGGATTCTGAGGCTCCGTCTAACACACTTTGGACATGTTGTGAGGAGAGACCGGTCCTTATAGAGGGACATCATGCTTGGGAGGGTGGAGGGACGGCGCAGGAGAGGAAGGCCCTCTATGAGGTGGATTGATTCAGTGACTGGGATAATTGGGATGGGAGTGTCGGAGACAGTGCTATTGGCACAGGACAGAGCGGAGTTTAGGGCTGCTGTACATAGGGTCACTATGAGTCGCAGGCAACTCGACGGCACATAACAACAACAATACTAGCTTGGGGAGCTCTGGAGGCTTAATGAGTAGGGAGTTGTGCTGTTAGCTAAAAAGCAAGCAGTCCTGCACACACATGTTTATCACAGCTTTGTTCACAATAGCAAGGAGTTGGAAACAACCTAAGTGCCCATCAACAAACGAATGGATAGTGAATCTCTGGTATATTCACACAATGGAATACTATGATGCATTGAAAGACAAGGAACTCATGCAATATTATTAAAAATGAGTGACCCTAAATGACATTATGCTGAGTGAAGTATCTTACTCACAAAAGGACAAATACTGCATGGTGCCACTGTTGTAAAACAAGACTGACATTGGGGTTGGGGGTGGGGAGACTGAGAAAGATGGGTTCAATAATGTATACTGCATTGAAACAGATGAGGGAGAAAATTGTTTTAAAAGGATATGTGATTAGGTATTTTTGTCATGACAGGAGTTCAGAGCGAAGGCTGGATAGTGGAGTGGACCTGGGAGAGGCTTTGTAAAACAATGAAGAATTTTTCTTCTACTTTTCCAAGAGGGTAGTGTACTAGGGGGGAGGGTTGGGAGAGGAGAAAAGTGCAACAATGAATGAATGGAAATCCAAAGTATCTGTAAATTTTCATTGAAATTAATAATAAATTTTTAAAAAAAGCAAGCAGTCCAAATCTACCAGTTGCTTCATGGAAGAAAGATGAGCAATCTCTTTCCAAATGACTTACAACCTCTGAAAACTCTCTGGAGGGTCTGCTATGATTTGGTTCCAAGTTGATGGCAATAAGTTGAGTTGAACACTTGGTCAGAAGCTTTGATGGCACAGTGGTTAAATTATTCAGCTGCTAACCAAAGGGTAGGTGGTTCAAACTAATCAGATGCTTCATGGGAGACAGAGGAGTCTGTCTGTTTCTGTTCAGATTTATATTCGTAGAAACCTTATCAGTTATACTATGTGTTTCAGGGTTCAGACCTGCTCACTGTATTCCAGCTAGGTATACTAGGTCTGTTCCCTCCCAAGACTAGGAGATAGAAAACTTCTTCCATAGAGAGTCATTGTTATTGTTATTATGTGCCATCAAGTTGTTTATGACTTAGAGTGACACTATGCACAACAGCTCTGAACCCTGCTTTATCCTCAGCCAACTTTATTTTCTCTGACAAGCTACCTCCATTACCCCACGGTCACTGAGTTAAGCCATCTCATCGAGGGTCTTCCTCTCTTGCACTGTCTGTCCACCCTCCCAAGCATGATGGCTCTCTCCAAGGACTGGTCCCTCCTTGCAACAACCTTCTGAATTCTTGCATCCAATAGCAGCCTGGTTTCATCCTCTCTAAGACAAATCTGGCTGTTCTCCCAGAAGTTCATGGTATATTCAATACTCATTTCCAGCACCACAGCTCAAAGGCATACATTCTGCTTCTATCAGCTCTAGTCACTGTCCAGCTTTCTGATACATACCAAGTAACTGCAAAGACCATGGTCTATATCAGGTGCACGTTAGTCTCCAGCCTCACATCATGCTTTTCAGTACTTGAGAGAGGTCCCTGACAGCTGACTTTCCCAATGCCATCAGCCTCTTGATTTCCTGGCTGCTGGTACCAAGAGTGTTGACTGTGGAACCAAGCAAACTAAAACTGTTAACAATCTCAATCTCTTCACCATGCATCATGATGCTGCCAATTGGCCCAGTGGTGAGAATCTTAGTTTTCTTGATGTTAAACCTCAATCTATATTGAAGGCTGCAGTCCTTGACCTTCTGCAGCAAGCACTTCAGGTACTCCTCGGTTTCAGCAAGCAGGGTCATGTCATCTGCATAATGCAGATAGTTGATGATTCTTCCTCCAATCCTGATGCCACATTTCACCTCAAAGAGCCCAGTCTCCTGGATAATCTGTTCTGCACATAGATTGAAAAGGTATGTAGCTAGGACACATCCCTGGTATATATCTTTCCTGATTTTGGATCATGCAGTGTCCCCTTGCTCTAACGACTGCCTCCTGGTCCAAGTAAAGGTTTGGCATTAGCACAATCATGTTTTCTGGGATTCCCAACTTTCTCAGAGTCAGCCACAGTTTGTGGTGATCCACACAGTCAAACACCTTCGCATAATCAATGAAACAGATAGATACTCCTCTGGTACTCCCTGCTTTTAGCCAAGATCCATCTAACATTAACTATAATATCCCTAGTATCACGACTATTTATAAACCCAGCCTGCACTTCTGGCAGTTCTCTGTTGATACACTGTTCCAGTAGTTTTTGAATAATCTTCAGCAGAATCTTGTTTGCATGTGATATTAATATTATTCTATAATTTCCGCATTCTCTTGGATCACCTTTCTTTGGAATGGGAACAAAGAGAGATCTCTTCCAGTCAGTTTGCCAAGTAGCTGTCCTCCAGATTTCTTGACACAACTTGCTGAGTACATCTAGGGCAGCATCTGTTAGTTGAAATACATCAATAGGTATACCATCAATTCCTGGGGCCTTGTGTTTAGCCAATTCTTTCAAAACAGCTTGAATTTTTCCTTCATCATCATAGGCTCTTGCTAATATGTTGTTTCATGAATATGTTGTTTCATGAAATTCTTTTGTGTCTGCCAATTCCTTTCAGAACAATGCCTCTGTATACGCTTTCCATCTTCTTTTAATACTTTCTGTATCATTTACTATTCTGCCCAAAGCATCCTTAAGTATTGCAACTCAAGGTTTGAATTTGTTCTTCAGTTCCTTGAGCTTAAGAAATGCTGAACGAGTTAGACTCTTTTGACTTTCTGACTCCAGCTCCTTGCACATTTCATTGTAATACTTTACTTTGTCTTTCCACTGTGCCCTCTGGAAGCTTCTGCTCAACTCCTTAATATCTTGATTTCCACCCCCCCCCCCACCCCGTGATTAGAAAGGAATTACTGAAATGGGCAAATCTATACAGATATTGGCAATTATCCTAGTAGGTAAGAAGCCCTGGAGAGAGCCCTGCCCATCTGGATGGAAGGTCTGCACCAAGAGAGACTTCTGCTACCAACTCTATGACCCAGGAAGGCTGAGGCTTCTCCAAGCCTTTGCAAAGTGAGAGCTGGCTCCTTACAACCAGTGAACTATTGCTATGGGCTGTTTTCTTTCTGTATCAAAAATATAATGTTTAAGAGCATAAAAAAGTATTTTATAAAATAAGATTACAGATGATTCAATAAATAAATAAAGTTGTTGTTGTTTTGTGCAGGTACTTGGTAAACATTTGCCCGATCATAAAAAATGTTATTCAACATATTAATCGTCATCAGAAATCTAACCAATCTTATCTTCTCACTATCTTCCAATTTAAAGTTCTAACCAAACCAATCACTGGAGATGAGAGAGAGTGTGTGTGTGTGTGTGTGTGTATGTGTGTTTCTGCTGCACCAACTGTGATTCTCCCTCATGTCTACTGCATCCAACTACAAAGCCTAACTTAAGTGATCCTCCCTCCCTAAAATTACTTTTGTGAGTCTTTCTCCAAATTAACTAGTGCCATTCTGTTCTTTAATTCTAGTGAAATATCTCTTTTTTCTGTATTTGCATATTATTTGTAATCAGGCTGAAAAACCAAAACCAAACTCACATCTGTAGAGATCTACTCATGGTGACCCTACAGTACAGAAGAGTGCTACCCTTCAAAAAAACCCCTTCGTAGTCTCTCAGAACCAAGTCATAACTGACCCTCTAGTGTGGTCTTGGGAGGCTGCATATTGTGCTGGATAAGATTATCCCGTTTTCCCCCTCAGAGCTGCTGGTGGATTTGAACTACGAGAGGGCTCCATCTTCGGGTTAGCAGCACAGGTTTCTATGCACCACAATCCTGAAGCCCTGACCAGCTGTAAATTTTTATGGAAGCTGACTGCTTCATCTCTTTCCTGCAGAACAGCTGGTGGGTCCCAGCTGTCAATCTTGAGCTTAGCAGCCAAGTGTTTTAATGACTACATCACCAGATCCCAGTACTATTGACAGGAGATATCTGCTTGACATTTAACTAGCCACTTTTAGATTTTACCTATGGTATTAAAAAACAAAACAAAACAAACAAACAAAACCAACCCAGAAAACACCTTAACTAGATATTTAAAAAGTAAAATTTGTTATATGCACTTAGCAGTTATGATAAATTATCTTACTTTGCCTTCGTTACATACTGAGTAAGGTGTGTTAGGTGGGGATGGGATGCCAAATATTTTGCTGTGGAAATGCTATTGTTTACACTTTTTTTTTTTTTAGACTTTGAATTTCCATTCATTCATTGTTGCGATTTTCTCCCCTCCCATCTGCACCCACACCCCAAGTACACTACCCTCTTGGAAAAGTAAAAGAAAAATTCTTTCATTGTTTTACAATCCCTCCCCCCAGGTCCACTCTACTATGCAGCCTTCACTCTGGACTCCTGTCATGACAAAAATACCTAATCATATATCCCTTTTAAACAGTTTGCTCCCTCATCTGTTTCAATGCAGTATACATTATTGAACCCATCTTTCTCATTCTCTCCTCAACCCCAATATCAGTCCTGTTTGAGATACTTCACTCAGTATAATGTCCTTCAGGGTCACCCAATTTAAATAATATTGTATGAGTTCCTTGTTTTTCAATGCAGTGTAATATTCCATTTACACTTATTTTCCAGTCCAGCATTTGAGCTTTAAAGTCGAAAATATTTCAGATACTTGAGAAGCCTTAGCTCCCCCAACAAAAACTGCAAGTGACATATGTGTCACTTGGGTCAGGTCTGCTGGGGATGTGGGTACTGCATAAGTTCTCCTTGGCTGTCTGATGAATGAGAAAGGGTAGGGAGATGAGTCATCAGACAGTCCTGAGTATTTCATGTGTGGTCTCTGGGCAATCACTGAATGTCTGTGATGAACTAAGTACTGCCAACTAGGCAAAGAAGGATTACATCATGTTCAGAAGTCTGGGTTACAGTTTAATTATATAACACTGCACAACCTTGTATATTTTCCAAGCCTCTTTTTCTCTCTCATTTATAAATGGAGATGACAATAATAGTTGCTTCTTAAGATTATATTAAGAATTAAATCAGATAACTGCTCTTTTAATGCTAAATAAAAATGAATAAATAACAACAACAACTAGTAGATCACATTTTTGGCAGTTCTGGGAACTGAGTATGTTGTTGTTAGATGTTGTAAAGTCAAGTATGACTCAGCAACATAGTGAACAACAGATGGGAACCCTGTCCTATCCTGTGCCATCCTCTTCATCTCTGACACAGTTGAGTTCATTGCTGTTGTCACTGTATCAATCTATCTCATTGAGGGTCTACCCCTCTTCCACTGACCCTCCAGCTTTCCAAGCATGGTGTCCCTTTTCAATGAATAGCCTCTCCTAGCAGCATCCCCAAAGGATGTGAGGGGAAGTCTCATCATCTTTACCTCCAAGGACCATTCTGATGGTACAGAGAGGTTAAATTACAAAACCAATGTTTATAGCTAGAATGTGAACTTGGGTATCTCATATCTCAACTCTCTTTCTTATAGTATACTGCCTCTTAATGAATTAACAAATAAATTATCATCCTCTTCATCTAAAACAGCAATAATAGAATGTAATTGTCTCAAAGGAAAAAAATTACTTGAAAAGATTGTAGAGCTGCAGGGAAAATTAAGAGACTACAGCCATATAAATAAGACTTCACAATGAAGAGAAAGAACACTATGGTCAATGAAGAAGTTGCTAAGGAAGAGGAAATAGACATTAAAGGCAGGTTCTGTATTTACTGCAGCTAAATGGAATTTTCTCTCTTAAATTTAACAGTGGCATAGCTATGAAATTGGCAGCTTTCTCACTATTTTTGCTATTTCTGTATATAAGAGCCTGGAACTCCAGTCCTACTCCTTCTGACAGGGTGAGAGGTGCCAGGAAGTCTCAGACTGATAGGAGAGGGAGCATGTACATTCTCAGTGCAGGGAAGACAAGCTGACTGCAAGTTTAAGTTCATGCCAGTTTTCTCGTTTGCTGGGACCAGCTTTCTCCATGGAAAGAAAGACCCAAGCATTCAAAAAGGATCTGAGGACCTTGAAAAATTGCTTACATGCAACAAAGATAATGAAATTGAATTAATTTAAAAAAAAAAATCAATCCCATGCTCCACAAAACATATTGCTCCACAAAGCAAGAATCAAATGGGACTTTGATTTTTTTGGCAGCCAATGCAAAACAGGAAACCATAGAAGGATATGTAATTTTACACGCAAAAAGTTAAAAAAAAAAAAAAGATGACAAAATCAAAGGAGATAAAAATATGCAGATACCAGATTCGGAAATAATTGTCTCATATTTGAGAAATAATGGCTATTGATACTCACATGATAAGTCAGATCACAAACATGGGCAAAGCATAGGGCTGTCACACAACTCAGTGAAGTCTGACTTGATGTGTGGCAAGCATGGAGCTTTCCAGAGATTATTTCCAAGTGAATTCTTGTTCCTTGGGTACTCAGCAGGTCATGAACACAGATCATTTTTAGTCTAATTTACCTCTGTTACCCTGTACTCTCCTTCCTTCTGCTTCTTACTCTATGGTATCTTTTAAAAGGCAACAATTTTACAAGAGTCTAAGGAGCCTTGAGTTTTCTCATATGTGCATGACCTCTGCTGTAGATCATGCACTCACTCATCAAATCAATGTGAGATACCTACAAATAAGCCTCACCTGCCTCTTCTAGTTCTGCCTATGCCACCGAACTAAACCCCTGCATGTCCATTGCTGGCGAGTCCTCTAGGATAAGGAGAAAAAAAGAAAGCAAAATCCCCAAGGTTATCGCTCTAGCCTTCACTCACACACACTCTCTAACACCTGCTTTTCTTTCTGGACTCCAAACACAGGAGTGCAGCTTGCATAGCCAGCCTTGTTCCATTAGTTACCTCCGGGCGGGCCCCTTGCATAAGGCAGGAATGCATTTTATGCATGTGCGGCTCTAAAAAAAGCACATGCCCTTCCAACTGATTTGGAGCCTGTGAGAAATACAAAAGCTAAGGCTTAAGATGCTTTAGGAAAACATGTCAGTTACTTTCAGGAGTTGCCTAAAAGATTTTTCATTGAGAAGTACAGTCAGAGCCAGCCTCATTTATGTATTCTGAAGTTTATGGCAAGGTCAAAATGGTACAATCAGAGATCTTCATATAAAATGAGGGGGCAATTCATCTGGAGAAGTAGAGTTTGTTTCTTCCTTTATAGTTGTGCTTTAAAGGCGTTGGTAAGGACAATAAGAGAAAAGGCCTACCTAAATCTCGTTCAGTCCTCCACTATGAAAGAAAGAGATATTGGATTATAGCTGCTATTTTCATAAGCTTAAAACCTGTGCCTAAAATTCCATTTCAAGAGAAATAACTCCATTGCTCTTACCCCGCCTTAAGTTAGGGGAAGGGGGAAAAAAAAAAGACTTCCTTCTGGATTTACTTTCATGAACAACTGATCGAAACTGCATCCCGAGGGAGAAAACAGAACTGTGACTCCCACTTTGATCTCTTCCCCATGGAGAAATTCACTCCCTGCCTGGCTTGCAAGATGTTCATTTGATTGACGTTTGCTCTGATGTGCAAACTGCTTTGAACTTCAGACATTTAATTCCCATCAGGCTGCAGTCATTTTTATTCTCCTTCAACAGGATTTACAAGCAGGAGATCAGCAAATGTAGAAGATAAAATAAATTTGCAGAAGCTTTGAATCTTACATCAAAACAGTGTTCAAGTGAGCTCCAATTGGATTTCATTCAGCCTCGATTCACAGTGTAAATCAACTTTTCAGTGGCGTCTCAGTTTAGAAAGAAAAGATATAAAGGAGAGGCACACACATTGGTTGGGGTTTACTTCCTGAATCTCCTTCTTGGTCTTTGTTTAAGTTTCCTAGGGATGGTGATTTACTAGGCAAATCACTCTGTAGCCTGGGTTTTCCTCAACATTTCCAGCAAATGCTGCCCAATTTATCACCTTGCACACAGGGACCACACCCATAGCTCAGGCTCCAAAAGTGGTGGAGGAATTCTGTCTTGTTCCTGGATTCACTTTCCAGGCAATAATTTAAAACACTAGTCTCCATGGATATCTCGAAGAGCAAGCATTAAATTGATCCTTAACTCCATAAACACAACCCAACACAATAATACAAAAAACGGCACCTGGAGTGTTTTTACTTGCTTGCAGACACAAAACAGGATGAGAAGCATTTCTTCTAGAAGCAAAACCTGTTATCAGATTAGAAACAGTAAGGAACAGAGGTGTGAGGCTTTGAATTGACTTCACAACATGGGACACTGCTATTGCTCAACCACCAAGTTCAATTTCTGGGAACATTACATATATTCTCTTGTGATCCAAGCAAGGTAAAAAGGCCTCTCACCAGTAGCTGCAGGAGCCTTTAAAAGAAGTTCAGACACTGAGAAATGCCCATGCCTACCAGACCTCCTGGTCCTAGCAACAATCTAATAATGTCTGTTTTACTGTGTGTGATATGACAGCAAGACATATCACTTCACTTCCATTCAACAAGGTTGCCACTCATTCTCTCAGGGAAGTGTCTGCTTTCCAAATATTTGAGCAACACCAGTGGAAAAGAATTAAACAAGAACTCCCTTATCTACCACTTAACCACTCTGAGAATAAAGTTAAACAAAGAAAGGGCTAAGATAAAAATCAAACATCTGCACTGGCAAATATTTAAACTCTGTTTGAATGGTGGAGGAAGGCATAGGATCACTTCAAAAAGGAACTATCACATTTATAAAGTAAATGATACTTGAACAGCACTCCGTTCCACAGAGTTTACCTATTCAAACACCTACATTAATGGACAAACTGAAAAGCTGTCAAATAACGTGTAATCATGCTCCATGCTCCCAGAGATGCTTTTCCCTGCCACCTCTGTAGAGATTCAAGTGATAAGTCACATTCTTTTTGTTCTTATCAGTAGCAAGGATTAAACCTTCAGGGTCCAGCAGCTCAGGCAAACTGGAAATGCAGGTTAGTTTCAAATGCCCTTGGAAGGTAAGATTTTTCAGGGCAGTAAAGAGCTCTACTACAGTCTACGTATCTTTGTATCCTCAACCATATTTCTTTGCCGCTATTTCCTAACCTTCCAGATTATTGTGAATAGCATTTGTATATGCACAACTTCCATATTCCAAATGCTGGTATGGTTCTTTTAATCAGTATAATTGGTTTCTTAAAAAACTTGAAAATTTCACTGGTGACATCAGGGGAATTGGGTGTGGCTCTACAATGTCATTAAACATTCACCCTTATCTTCCGCATCATCATGCTGGGGCAAGAGTAAAGAAGAAAGGGCATCTGGGAAAAATAAGAGATAAATAAGAAAAAAAGACAGGAACCCGAGGGTATGTGTAGGTTCCATTGGGGTTGTTCCAAAACTCCCTTTTCCATCCTGTCACTTGCCTTTAAATAAGGGCTTAACACAATGAAGAGTATTTATTTACATGCCTTTATATTTTGCTACAAGGACTGAAGAAAGATCCTGGCTTAGAATTCTGTTTCCTGGGTCTAACCCTGACTCTGTCCATGGAGAGAAAAACTTTAGTAGGCAACCACTGAATGAATGAGTGAAGGATGAATAAATGAATGCAGAAGACCTAAAAGGCTGAGACTTCCCAGGACTAGAGACCAGAGAAAGTGGACTGAGTGTGTCCTCATCCCTCAAGTACACTGAGTATTTGGTGCGGAACAGACTGCTGAGAGTGGCATGACATCAACATCAAAGAGAAGCACCAAGAATCTCTGTGCTGGATGATGACCTTGGAGATGACCTGGTTCAATCTCTCAGGCACATACACACTAGAGAGGAAGCGAGTTTGGCAAATCTATAAAAAACCAGCAAACATAAGATGTGGAGTATCTATGGTTAATAACATGTCATCAAAAAATATTACAGACATTGAATATATTGTATTTGATCTGATGGGACAAAATGTACTTGAATGACAGGGTGAAACATCATGAAACCATATGCTTTGTAACCTTCACTCAAATTACAATTTAAAAAGACATTACTGACCCATAATGCAAAATTTAATAAAGCTATGATGATTAATATGTCCATCACTATACCAAATGAGTCAGAAGAAGTTACAGAGACAAAGAGGCTTTTAAATCTTAGCCCTCTCTAAAGAGACTTTGCTAGTTTGCTCAATAAAGTTTCTGTTCCTCCACTAAGAGAAAGTCCATTACCTAAAGCTAGCATAGTTCACTAACTAGTTTCTTTTAGAGAACTAGATTTTCAAAAGGACATTGTAAGACTGACACTTCCTAAAATCTATAAAAGGCAGCTGGTGAAATTCAGTATCCTAAGCAGTGTGACCGAACTCCCCCCTCCCTCACATTCTTCCCTCTGTGAAGGTCACAGAGGAAAATTCCGAAAGCTGGCTTGTCTACAGACTGAATGCAGGTGCTTCCTGCTGTGAGGGTGCTCATCAATAGGGCTGAGATCTAGATAAAGGTACACACACACACACACACACACACCAGGAAATGGTATAAACTGCTGCAGGGACACAGCATGAAATGAAGAACACACACACCAGAATGGGGAGCTCTATATTCAGACAATTTGGAAACTTCAGAGGGACATAAACAGCCTCAAGTAAAATTCCAACAAAGAATGCATCCTCTGGCATTTTCCTATTGGCAGACACAGCCTTCCAATTTTACTTTCGGTGAAATGATGTTATCACTAAAAAAAGAAAGATAGATTTGGGGGCAGGAAACCTAGATCCAAAACTAAGGCTCCCAGAGCCCTCTTGCGACTTCTTTGAAACCATTTCTTCATCTGTAAAATTGGGTGAGTGTATTGGGAAAGAAAAGGGAATAACAGCACCTACCAAACTAGGTAGTTGAAAGCATTGTATAAAGAATGTAATGCAAGTAAAATAATGCTGTTTACAGAAGTAAAAGCATAAGCATTTCACTAAGCATAAAAACATGTAAATCTTTTACATAAGTTCAATAATGTAATTGAGTAGGCTTTCTGAAATGCAAAGCACTCTGCAAAATCTTTATTGAATTTTGAGCTCAACTTCAGTCCTTCTGGTACCAATATCCATAAAGATTATCTCTGTACCATTTAACTTGCCTGCCAGTAATAGTTTGGTGTATTTTTTTTTAAAGTGAGGGGAGATGAAAGTTTAAGATAAAGCAGCAAGAATTACTTGAAAGGCAGAATTTGCCACACAGCCTTCTGAGGATGAAAACACAAAACATATCTTCCAGGGGAAAGAACAAGACGCACAATGAAATTCAACCCAGTTGTCAAGGACCACATGTTTCAAATGATCTGACTTTATGGTACAGAAAAACAGAATGACAACAGTCATCAGTACAGAAGATTCTAGTGAAGTCACCATGCTTCATTTTTTAATAAGAGTAGTGATTTGCCATTCTTCTATCAGCATCTCATACTGTAGAAACCGGTGTATTGCTATGATTCTGGAAATGATGCAAGAGAACTTCTAAATTAAGAGAGACTAGAAAGAAGGACCAAATGATCTGCTTCTAGAATAAGCTGCTAGGGAAAACCTTTAGAATTGCAGTGGGACACTGTTAGATTCATGGTGCTGGAAGATGAGCCCTTCATATTGGAAAGCCACTTAAAATACAAGCGCTAAAGAGGTATTTTCAAGTACTTGATGCTGCTGTAGTGTGCCATTGAGTGGGAACCGACTCTTTGCTGACCCTTCACTGGATTTTCAAAGTGTGTAAATGATACCAGAGGAGACTGCCCATCTTTCTCCCTTGAAGTAGCTGGTGGATTTGAACAAATGTCTTTGGGTTAGCAGTGCAACTCCTTACCACTAGGCCACTAGGGTTAAGCTCCTCAAACTGTTAGGTGCCCTCATAGCAACCCTATAAACAGCAGATCTGAACCTTGTCCTGTCCTGGGTCATCCTCACACTTCCTGACACATTGGAGCCCACTGTGCAGTCATGGTGTCAATTTACCTTGTTGAGAGTCTTCCTCTCCTTTGGCGACTCTCTGTCTTTCCAAGCATCAGGTCCTATTCTAAAGAATAGTCCCCCTTAGCTAGGACTTTAATGATGTTGAAGGAGTGAAGCTTTCACTAGAAGTTTCGTTTACTGATGTGTCATGATACTGGATGAGGAGAAACAGCTGCAAATATCCATTAATAATCAGAACGTGGAATATACAAAGTATAAATCTAGGAAAACTGGAAGTTCTCAAAAATGAAGAAGAATGCTTGAAGTTGGCTATATGAGGCATTAATGAACTGAAATGAGCTGGCTGATGTTGTTCACTTTGAGTCATGCAATCCATCATATGCTCTACGAGGTTGAGAATGACAAAGGAAAGATGAATGCTATTACATTCACTGCAAAAAGAACATTTCATTGTCTATTCTGAAGTACAACACTATCTGTGATGGCATAATTTCATTCATTTACACAGAAGACCAATCAATAGCACTATTACTCAAATTTATGGACTAATCACTAATGGTAAAAATGGAGAAAGGAAGATTTTTACTAATGTCTTCTGTGTTATATGCATAATGATGCACTTGAGATGTACTGTTACTACCTGGTGATTGGGACATGAAAAACCAAAACAATGGCAGTCTCTGAGAAGTCATTGCTTTCTCCCAGATCTGTAATAAAGTGCTTATGGATACTGGGGGGAAAAAAGAAAAAGAAAAGTAGAAACAAAGAGTAGGTTGAGTTGTCAGGAAGTGTTACTGAGTGGGCTCTAAGTCAGTCATCGTATGACAAGCTTGGCCCAATTTGGCAACACTTTTACAATCTCCACTGTGTTTGTCCGTTGTTGCAAACACTGAGCCAATCTATTTTATTGAGGGTATTTCTTCTCTCTTGTTAATTTTCTACTTCTTCATGCATGATGCCTTTCCCAAGGACTGGCTCTTCCTGATAATATACCCAAGGTAAATGAGCCAAGATCTCACCATCCTGGCTTCTAAGTCGCACTCTGCTTCTCTTTTTTGAAAACAGATTTATTTGTTCTTTTGGTCACCTACGGTATACTCACTATATTATGAAGAGAAAAAAAGAAAGATTAATAGGTAGAAAATATGCATTGAAATTGTGCTGGAGATCACAGGATAGAATTTTCCAAGACCAATAACTTGCTCATTAGAATTATTTGTTTTTGACAACATAAACAATGACTATACACTTGGGCATCATCAGAGGGAATAAAATGAACCACATCAGTGGAAATGAAATGGAGAAACACAAGGTCATTGGTTAGAACAAGCCCAGGGGCTGACTAGGGAAAAGATTATCAATTACTAATATTGATCAAGTTGAAATTGAAGATATGTAAAACAAGTTCACGAGAGCCAAACTATGACCTTAACTATGTGGTTGTTAGGTGCCATTGAGTAGAGAACGAATCATAGCGACCCTATGAGCAAAAGATCTGAAATCTGTCCTGTCCTGCACCATCCTCACACTTCTTGACACACAAAAGTCCACTGCAGTAGTCACCCTGTCAATCCACTTGGTCAAAGGCCTTCTCCTCCTTCACTGACCCTCCACCCTTCCCAACATCATATCCTTCTCCAAGGAAGAGCACCTTCTATGTGAGGCGAAGCCTCATCATTCTTGCCTCCAAAGAGCACTTTGGCTGCACCCTCTCCAAGACATATCTATTCATTCTCTTGTCCATCCATGCAATGTTCAGTGCTCTTCTCCAACACTACAGCTCAAAGGCATCAATTCTTTTTCCGTCATCCTTATTCATTGTCCAGGTCTCGGATGCATATCTAGTAATCAGAAAGACCATGACCTTAACCATATCCCATTGGAATTTAAAAACAAAATGACCCTCTTAAGAACAAATTTGATACATTAAACACTAATTACCAAAGATAAAACAAACTGTGCAGTAACACCAAGGACATTAGCCATGAAGAAAGCACAAAGTCATTGAAAAGACAGGAAAGGAAAGAGACCGACAGATGTCAGAAGAGATTCTGAGACTTGCTCTTTAATGTAGAGAGGCTAAAGCTAATGGGAGAAATAATTATGTATGACTCGGTGCTAAACAACAAGAAGACAGAATATTATAATGATACCTTCAAAGAGGTTAGCAAACTAAAAGGACAGACATACTTCACAATTCTTAAGATGAAAAAATTGAAGAAAAAACCTGAAGCCTTGAGTTGCAATAATGAAATTTTCTATGGGCAAAATATTGAATGACATAGGAAACAACAAAATAAGGTGGAAAGAATACAGAGTCACTGTGCCAAAAAGAATCGGTCAATGTCAACCACGTTAGGAGACAGTATATGAAAGCAGAAGTCCAAGCTACCCAGAAAGTATTGACAAAAAACAAGGTTCTAGGAATGGCTGGAAAAACAATCGAGGGGTTTCAACAGATGAGTGCAATATAACCTAGAAGTATTCATTTTCTATCAAGAAATTTGGAAGCAAGCTAACTGGTCAAATGACTATAAGAGATTTAGATGCCCATTAAAAAAAAAATAGGATATCTGACAGCATATGGATATTACTGGACATTACTGAGGTCACCAACTACTCTGTAGGCAATCTCCTCCCGTGCGATTAACTGCCTCTGAAAACGTGCCGGAGGGACAGCTATGGGTTGGTTCCTACTCTACAGTACACAACACCACTAATATCACACACAAGCAGAATTTTCCAGGTCTCTCTGGAGACTAAGGTGTGCCTGATACAGGCCATGATTTTTTGCAATCACTTGTTATGCACCAGAGAGTTGGACAATGACTAGGGAGGATAGAAGGAGAATTGACGCCTTTAAGCTGTGGTGCTGGAGAAAAGTACTGAATGTACCATGGACTGCCAAGAAAACAAACAGATTCATCGTGGAGAGGGTTAAACCAGGCTGCTCCTTGGAGGCAAGGATTCTGGGGCTTCATCTGACATACTTTGGACATGTTGTAAGGAAAGACAGGTCTTTGGAGAGGGACATCATGCTGGGCAGAGTGGAGGGACAGCGCAGGAGGGGAAGACCCTCTATGAGGTGGATTGATTCAGTGACTGGGGTAATCGGGATGGGTGTGTCAGAGGCAATGAGATTGGCACAGGATAGAGCAGGGTTTAGGGCTGTTGTACATAGGGTCGTTATGAGTCGCAAACGACTCGACGGCACATAACAACAACAAACGTTTATGCAGTTACACTGGCAAGGAACTTCAAATTATTCAAGCAGAATTCAAAAGAGAAAGTGCAATTAGGGATATCATCATTGAGGTAAAATGGGTCTTGACTAATAGCACAGAAACCAGAAAGATGTTTGCTTGTGCTTTATTGACTGTGCAAAGGTATTCAACTGTGTGGATCATAAGGCATTTTGGATACGATTGTGGGATTCCAGAGCACTTAGTTATGCTCATGCAAATTCTGTACATAGACTAAGAGAGAGTTTTGTTTGAAGACAACAAGGAGATACTATGTGGTTTAAAATCAGGGATATCAAGCAACAGGGTTCTATCATTTCATACTTATTCAGTCTGTATAATGAACAAATAATCCAAGAAGATGGACTATATGAAGAAAGAAGAACCATCAGGATCTGTGGAAGGATTTGTTAATGAGTATTAACATGTGACAGGGGGATGGCAGAGCCTTGTTGTTGAAAGAGAAGAAAATATTGGGCATTTGATGATGAAAATGAGACTATAGTCTTCAGTGTGGAGTTGTTATGTGCTGTTGAATTGCTTGTGACTCATAGTGAACCTATGTACAACAGCTCTGAACCCTGCTCTACCCTGAGTCAACCTTATTGTCTCCAATATGCCCACCCCCATTACTCCAGTCATGAAGTCAACCCATCTCATCAAGAGTCTTTCCCTCCTGTGCTGTGACCCTCCGCTCTCCCAAGCATAATGTCTCTCTCCAAGGACTGGACCCTCCTTGCAACATGCCCAAAGTATGTCAGATGGAGCTTCAGAATTCTTGCTTCCAAGAAGCAGCCTGCTTTCACCCTCTCCAGGATGAACTTGTTTTTTCTCTTACTTAACAGTCCATGGTATATTCAATAATCTTCGCCAGCACCACAACTCAAAGTTATCAATTCTCCTTCTATCATCCCTAGTCATTGTCCAGCGTGGAGTACAATTCAATATAAGAAAACAAAAATCTTCATAACTGGATTTTTCAATAAGGAAAATCATGGTAAACAGAGAAAAGATTGAAGCTGTCAAAGATTTAATTGAACTTAGATCCCCACAACTACCCATGGAAAGCAAATCTGATGCAGAAGCGTTCTTGAACATGTAAAAAACAATGATAATCACTTAGAAGATTGAAGTGTGCCTGGTCTAAGTCAGTATTTCTGAGCACCTCATATGTACTGTAAATTTGGAAATTAAATATGGAATATCAAAGAAGAATCAATGCCTTTGAATGATGGATTGGTAAAGAACATGAACTACCCCATAGACTCCTACAAGATGAGTAAACAAACTGTTCTTAGACAAGGTAAAGTCAGAATGTTCCTCAAAGTCTCTCTCAAGGAGGGGTGATAGGGAATGGCAAATGACACACTGACAAAGGAGATTAATCAGAACTGGCTTTGACAAGCACTGGCAATTGGACAATTAAAACAGACTTTCAAGGGGGCGAAAAAAAAAGAACGAACTGGGGAGGAGGGTAGAGAAAATAGTGCAACAATGAATGAATGAAAACCCCAAATCTCTGTAAATGTTCGTTAAAATTAATAAAATTTAATAAAAAAATGGGGGGAAAGCAAGTAAATAAAGATACTAGGGTGTTTAAAAATTGGAAAGAAAAAGATCAGAATAGAGAGACTTTGTTTCATGTACTCTGGACATGTTAGCATGTTTTGCTAATGTTAAGTATGTGTGTTCTATGATGCTGGCTGCAGGGTCTCTCATAGTGGACATGTCTCAGTAGAGCTTTCAGATAAAGATAGGTGGGGAAGAAAAGGATAGCAATCTGCTATTAACAGACAGCCCATGAAGCCTTATCTTCCTGCAATGTATTGGGCAACATTCTGTTGTGAAGATGACACTGGAGCCGCAGAATCTCCTACTCTTGTACATGAGGGTTACCATGAATCAAAGCTGATTTGATGGCAGCTTGTAACCACAACAAACCTTAAAATAGGGCTGGATAAAAACAGCACTTGTTCACATTGAGTCAGTTGTTGTGTCTAGAAGCATTATTTTTTTACCAAAAAAAAAATCAACATTATAAGTATTACCTGGACATTCTACATGTAATGTGTATTAGAACACAGGAGCAAAGAATATCTTTTGACTTTATGCTCTGTCCTGAGCTTCCCTGGATATAACATAAGCATGAAAATGTTTGTGGGATGAAAAGGAAATAAGCAGATAGTTAATCTCAACGGCTTACTAAGCACCTTCCACTTGTGACCCAAAATCAGCACGTCCACAACAAATCTGCACTCTCCCTCAGAATTTCTTTGTCCACCTTTCTCCCCCTCGGTTAATAGAGTCTCATCTTTTAAACGGCTCAACTTAAAATGAAAGAACCTTTTTCCCATCCTAGTAAAAATTCTCAGTAAAAACTAGTTTCCCTGTCTTCTATGTTCTACATTCCCTGCATCTATATTCCATATACCTCCACTATCAATATGAATGTCGTTTGTATTCCTATGATTTTTAATGAAGATGTCATGAGTCCTCAGGATGCCTCAACTTGACAAGCTCCTTGCTTCTCCATCAGTTACTGATTCATTTGCCCAAGTCACAGACCTTGCCACAAACCTATCCTTTCTTAGAGACCTACCGTTTATAGGAAGGAATGTCATAGAGCTGGCTGAGAATCTCGAGCCTACCTCTCGTTACAGATTATCTTCTGTTTTATTACAGTCAACTACTTTATGAACACTTCTTGTTCTCTTGGCTGACATGCTTTCTTCTCCAAGATCTGTTAAAGCTTCATTCTTCTTCAAGGCTTCAACTACCATGTCTCTCTCTAGATCCAGTGATCAGATACCTACATTTAAAATTAACTTCTTTTTCTTCTGAAAGTATCCTTGGATTTCTTTGATGACACTTTCCAGTGTCCCTTAGCATGTACCTTAGCACAATCTACACAAGTTTCAAAACTCCTGATGGTACAAGGCTGTCTGTTAAGAAGAGATGAGTAAGTATAGAAGAACTTAATAGAGTACTAGGAGTGACAATCTGTGCAGAGTTAATAAAACTTACACTTTAATAGTAAAATTTCAGTCTAATTTTCTGTCCTTTCTCGAAAAGAGTTTTGTTGTTGTTGTTATTGCTAAGTGCCATCGAGTTGAGTATGACTGATAGTGACCCTATGAACAAAAGATCTGAAACCAGTCCTATCCTGTGCCATCCTCACATTTCCTGACACACAGCAGTCACCTGGTCAATCTGGTCCTCCTCTCCTTTGCCAACACCTCACCCTTCCCAACATCATGTCCCTCTCCAAGGAATAGCAACTCCTAGCAATATGTTTAAAGTATGTGAGGTGAAGAAGCCTCATCATTCTTGCCTCCAAAGAGCACTCTGGCTGCACCCTCTCCAAGACATATCTGTTTGTCCTCTTGGCCATCCATGGGATGTTCAGTGGTCTACTCCAGCACCACAGCTCAAAGGCATCAATTCTTTTTGTGTCATCCTTATTCAGTGTCTAGGTCTTGTTTGCATAGCTAGTAACTGGAAAGATCATGCTCTAAGTAAGAGAGTTATAGGAGTGAGTATTCATGAAAATTACAATCAGGAACCTGTGTCCTTTAATAAGACAGGCCATACTAGCTGCTCTTAATACATAAAATTTCCGAGAGATTGAGTGGCAGAACCTGACTCTTAGAATCATGTCATTTTAGAGCTGAGACTGCATTAAGTTTGGATTTAAAGAAAATGGGTGCGCCTTATCTTCCATCCACAGAAGCTGTATCAATCTTAGTGAATGTTCTCTAACTTAAAGAGTGACCTCTCTACCAATTAGCAGGAAAACAATTGGACGATGATTCCTAGAGTCAGTCAGTCAGTCACTCTGTTTGTCTCAGTGAAGCCTTTTAAGTATTCTCTGTTGTAAATGAGAGAATGATCTAGAAAGCTAAAGGCTTTCTAAAGGCTCTGGATAGTTGGTTTCCGAGAGCCTTAGACAAGTAGTGTCCTTATACAAGCTTTGTCAGATTATCACTTTGTTCCTCTCAAACTTGACGAATTCTGAACATAAATGTCTACCCTGGATAGTCTGTTTTTCTGTCTAAAATTTTGTTTGGGCATCAGTTTCTATCATTTTCTTATATGTGTTACTGTAAATTCCTAACTTCTTTAGGTAATTAACAAATACTCCCTGAATTAGGATAACAGTTCTGTATCTTACTTGGAAGAGTGTATAATCTTTTTTGACCAATGAGAGCCCAGGGTGCAGGCCTGATTTCTTTGAAAATTCATGGTCTTTATTTGTCTTTGAAATGAACATCCTCCTAAGTAGTATAGCACTGTTACGTCATTTCTCTGTTTCTAGGTAACTTTGGATTCTATGATACCAAATTGTGTGCCATAATGTCATAATGGTTTACACATGGTTGGCAATGTTTGGTAGAGCTCAATGATTATGACAGGCTTGGAGGCAGGAGTGGCATTCACTTCCTAAACATGCCTGTGGAAACTCTGTGAATTTAGAAGACAACAGTTCTTTTGTTTATAGAATTGGTACTAGATGGCACTTAAGAACAACATATAATGCCAAAGCCCTTGTTTCCAAGGAGACAACTCCTTGGAGTTGAATGAAATCGCTAGAGTCTGTAAGATGGTGTTCTTGTTTTGGTTGGGGATCTATGTGGATTGTTTGGCTGTTTTTATTTAAGCCTCATGTTTAGAGTCAACAAGACCTCCTGGGGGGGCCTTATATTTAAAAGTTGGGACAGAGGGATTATACTTTAATCCCTTGTTACTATATTTTGGAGGAACATTCTTCTAAGTCATACAGCACTCTGGTCACTTTGGTGTGATGAGGTAATCTGGGTTTGCTGTGACATGGAATCTTTTCAAATGCCATAATGGAACAACTGTGCATTGGTGTGCCATATACCATAAAGGCTACCCATCATGGACAATGTTTGGTAGAACTCCCAGATTGATTCAAGATCAGGTTCAGAAGCAGGAGTGACATCCACTTCCTAAACCACATGCCTCTGAAAACTCTATGAACTTGGAAAAATGATGATAATTATAGAAAGGCTTCAGGCCTTTTGTTCATTGGGTTGCTATGAGTCATGCTCGACTTGTTGACAATAAATGACAGCAACAACAATCTTTTATTGTGCATACTGGCCACACTTAGTGATTCTCCAGTTACTGCATGCATGTGCTCCCTGACACATAGTCTTCCTGGCTGGATCATTTTTTTTTTTTTTTTTAGGGGGGAGAGTTAAAAAAATTTATTTTATACTGGTTTACCTACAAAGTTCATATATAATGATTTTCGCTCTCAAAGACTTCTTCTCTAGTTCACCCTTTTCTTTGCTCCCTTCTTACATAAAATGATCAAAAGTAAGAAATACGAATGCCAAAAGGCATCTTCACATGGGAGTGGAGAAAGGAAGAAAAACTGAATTAAGACATGTAGAAGATAAACTTAATCAAAGGGAGCTCGGTGGTGTAGTACACAGGAAGTTGGGCCGCTAACCCAAAGGCCATGCCTCTCAGGTGGTTCAAATACACCAGTGGCTCGAAGGGAGAAAGATGGATGATTTTCTCCCATGGCACTCGCAGTCTAGGAAACCCAACTAGGAAGGTCAGTTACAAGTCAGTTTCAATCCCAAAGCAATGAATTTGACTCACTGAGTATATATAAAAACTAAAGCAAAACAAAAAATCTGGGGCTTGCTGGGTAAATAATGGCTCCAGAAACAAAAAGAAGCAGCCCATCTTGGTAGGAAGTTAGGTTTCAGGGAGAAATGGTCTCAGTGCTACAAACAAAGGAATGAGATCCTTTAAACTTGAGAAACGGGATAGATGTTGACATTGGCATAGCAGGGAATGCACATGAACACTTTAAAATCACATTTATTAACACGATATCATCTTTATAGATCAGGTATTGCAAGCTCACATACTAACAAGGGCCAGGAGGTGATGAAAGTGAAGAAGTGGGTGGACACAATACCGCAGGGTCTGGTGGGAATCGCGGCAGGTAGAGAGTATCTTCCTGTCTAGCTAAGGGGGAGCCGTTTGTTACTGACGCTAGGTTGCCAAGTAGGAATGTGGACTCAGTCTGGCCACATCATCTGATTTGTTGCCCCCCCCCAAGAAAAGATAGAAATTTGGATTTTAAAAATGTGCACTCTCCCCACCCCAATTCAAATGTTGGCAGACGATTTAAAAACTTATAAATTTAAATACCCTTTAAACAATTCGTGGGCCAAATAAAATACATCTGCAAGCCAGATATATAGTCGATGGGCTTAATTACGTGTTTATGTGTCTGTACACTCCTAGTGGAAGAGCACAGAATCTCCTGCACCCTCAGCACCTAACCCCATGCAGCACAAAGGGAGCTGTTTATTAGATTACACGAATAAATGGACTTAGTCTCCATCCCATGTTATTTTAAGTGATACCACACTGAAAATGAGTTTGTTTTAGGTTAAGCCGTAACCTATTTATTTTCTTTTTCAATATTAGAGGACGTTAATTCTTCAGATCATTCCTTCAACAAACATTTACAGAGTGCCTAATCACTATGCAGGGCCCTGTTCAAAATAATTAACGCCTGAGACGCCTCAGTAAGAATTTTAAGAGTTGGCTGGTATAAGTAGGAAAGTATCAAAAAGCATCGGGGAAATCAATTTTCTGCCCTTTTGCAGGTTCTTTCTGTTGTCATCAGAGTTTAACCCTCAGGGTATAGTGTGCAGAATACCCTATGACAGAACGCTTTAATGCTCGTCTCTGTCAGTACAGGGACTTTTTCCTTTTTTAAAAAAAAATCTGCACTTTTCAAGCCTTAGTAAAGCAAATCAAATACTATAAAGCAATAAAAAATGAAAATTTATGTTTAAAATAAAAAGTAAAAATCAGCTGTTGTTGTTGCTGTTACATTTACTTATAAAACTATAACCCTAGTATAAATTCATCTTTAATACATGTAAAGGAGCAGCAAAGTCAATAGGACAAAGGCATACAAATGTTAGGAACAAACAGCAAATGTATTGTTGGGCAAGTGCTGAGCTGTTGAAAGTATCTAGAAGGCTCCATGATTTCAGAATGGATGAGATCCACATCTAAGAATGTAGCTCTCTCCCCTCAGGTCCTACTACTGATGCTTATTCCTATTGCTGCTATCCACCACCGAGTTTTCCCGTGGCTCATGGTAACTACATGAGCTAATTCTGAAATATGGGCACTAATTGAGAGATGGCACTGTTGTGATCTATGCCATTTTATTGCCTGATTTTCAAAGCAGATGCCCAGGCCTTTCTTCCTAGTCTTAGACTGAAGTTCTGGTAAAATATACTCAGCATCATGCTGTTGTTGTTGCTAAGTGCTGTTGAGTTGACTATGACTCATAACCACCCTATGAACAACAGATCTGAAACCTGTCCTGTCCTGTGCCATTTTATCAACCTTGACACACATCGCCGCAGACACTGCATCAATCTATCTCATTGAGGGTCTTCAGCATCAACATGTACAAACTTTTACTGACCAAGGTGGTGGATACGTCTGAGATGCACTGCCAGGAAGTAAAACCTGGGTCCTTGGCACAGAAGGCAAGAATTTTACCACTGAACCACCATCACACACATTTACTGCTGTTGTTGTGTACTGCCAAGCTGGAACTGAGGGAAAGCTGACCCTCCAGCGGGTTTTCAGAGGCAGTTAATTTTAGGGGAGGAGGTTGCCCATCCTCCAATGGAACGTCTGGTGGATTCCAACCATGTGCCTTCAGGATTGCAGTGCAGCTTCTTGCCACTAGGCCACCAGAGCTCTCTGCTGCACACTTACTGATGACTAAATAATAATGTGGCCAGTTATAATACATGAACATAATGAGTATAAGATATAGAACTGTGAAATCTTCCAGGCTGGAAGAATTATAGCAATAATCACTAATTCAGTTTTTATAAAATTTAATCATTAACATTTTACCTTAAACATTTTGGTCATATTGATATGTTTATTTAAATTTAAGTATAACTGACCATTCTGTCTCCTCGAAGACTCTCTTTAGTGTTTCCAAGACTGTAAATTTTAACAGGAAGAGACTATGCATCTTTCTCCTGTGGAATGGCTAGTTGATTTAAACTGCTGACCTTTCGTTAGCAGTGCAACATATAATGAACTATGCCATTAGAGCTCTGAAATTTAAGTACATTTCTTTTAAGAAGAATTTGGCTTTGTGCTAAAAAACTATGCTGCAATCCCAAAGTCACATGGTTCAAATCCATCAGCTGCTCTATGGGAGAAGGATAGGTGGTTTCCTCCTGTACAATTACCACCTCTGAAAACTCGCTGGAGGGTCAGCAATGGGTTGGTTCTGACGTGAAGGTACACAATAACAAGTACCACCACCGCCATGAGTAAAACAACAATAACAATCCCAATCAAAATACTCCCCCAAAACAGTGTATCTTGACATACAGAAAACTACTAGAGAAAAAGAAAAAACAAAAACAAAACCACACAACAAGCCCAACACCCCAAAATCCCAAGCCTATAATTATCAAATGGTCTGTCCATGCACAAGTTAACTATATCATTCCTTGGGAGCTCTGGTGGCCTAGTGGTAAGGAGCTTTGCTCCAGTCTTAAAAGCATGCAGTTCAAATCTACCAGCTGCTCTGCAGGAGAAAAATGGGCAATCTCCTCCTGTGTGATTAAACTGCCTCTGAAAAGCCACTGGAGGGTCAGCTATGGGTCGGCTTTGGCTCTATGGTACACAACAACATAACAACTCTAGGAAACCAGGCAGTGCCTGGTGAAAGTATTTTGTTGCTAAGCACAAAGGCTGGTGGTTAGAAGCCATTAGTGGTTCCATGAGAGTATGGTCTGCTATCATAAAGACTTCCAGTCTTGGAATCCCTATGGGGCAGTTTTACTCTACAGGGTTACCAAGCAACATTGGCGGTATATTGAGCTTGCATGTTCTGCACCTAACAGAAGAGTCATGGTATGAATCTATGAGTTATTCTGAGGAAGAACAATAATGTCTACTGTTAATATTTACAGCTGCAGAAACCCAATGGAGGATCACCATGAGTCTAAATGGACTTTCCAGCAAAAGGTCTGGTTTTTAATAGGTTCACTATGAGTTGGAGTTGACTCAATGGCAGTAGTTGTGGTGTTTGGTTTTTGGTGTTTTGTTTTTTTAAAAACAAAAACACTTGTGAGCTCTGGAGGCCTAGTGGTAAGAAGCTGTGATGCAATCCCAAAGGCATGTGGTTCAAATCCACCAGCTGCTCTAAAGAAGGATGGGCAATTAACTACCTCTGAAATTCCACTCAATTCCAACTCGATGAAACACAACATGTGAGGTAGATACTATGAACCTCACTTTACAGATGAGGAAAACAGACACTGAGAGGTTCACCAATCCTCCAATGCCATCTTGTAAGCGAAAGAGGTATGAATCAAACTAAAATCTGTTTTGCTGTAAAACACTTTTGAATCTTGGTGTTAAATTGCTTTCCTGGATGAAAAGGGCTTTCTTTCTCTACTTAATTTAAAAAATGAACTTTCTGGCATGAAAATATAGTTATTTTTGGAGGGACTGGAATGTAGAAAAGAATAACTGTTAAATGTGTTTTGCAAAATACCACAGCAATCAGAAAATCCAGGTAAAAGTGCTGTGTGAACACAAGAAAGTTAAGTATTCTGACTTGCATTACTAACTCTTTCCAGCTTTTAATCATCTTTAAACAAACTGAATGAAGTCTCATCAGTTAAAAAATGCCAGTGGTCAGATGGTGGGTTAAAAAGGCAATAGCTAAGATTCTCTTCAGAAACAAATGTACAACTCTCTAGAGAATGAATTTGTGTCAGAACCATGAAGACCCTCTTGATGAGAAGGGTACTCTTCACTCCTTGTTTCCTGCTGCAAATAGCTACGGTTGGACAGTGTTTTGATATGACACCAGATGTTCCCTGCTCTGGCCAGCTGCAGGTATCTGGATTATACAGTTTTATATCCAGATCTGCCCATGCTTTACATGATTCACTGAAACATGGGTTCTTGGCTATATCGACTACCCTGGGGAATGGGGAAGAGTGCTCTGCAGTTGTCCAGCTTTAGTCCAGAGGCCCTTCTTCTGAAGGAGGACAATCCCTGTCACCTGACTCTTCCTTCCTCTTTTCTTTCTCATCGCATTCGAGTCAGAACCAAAACATCCATCTGGCTTCCAACACAGTAAATCCCACAAAAGGAGACCATCCAAGATGCTCCTGTAGAACTGCTGGTGGGTTTGAACCACCAGAAGTGCAACTAATGGTTTAGCAGTACAAGTTCTCTAACGACTACAGCACCAGAGTTCCTTTGAATATTTCTAGGAGAACCAGTATGTCCTCTTGGATGTTAAATTGAAGCAAATGAAAAATTGATGGAGGACAGGCAATTCAATTTCCTTAGCCAATCTCCTATTGTTAGAGGTTTAAGGAATGTATAATTTTCTGTATTCTAAACAGTGATTCAATAATTTTTCTTATTTATTTTTATAGACATGACTGATCTCTCTCTCTCTCTCTCTCTCTCTCTCTCTCTCTCTCTGTGTGTGTGTGTGTGTGAATTCCTCCCTACTGCTGGAGCAAATAAGACTCAACTATTTATTAAAAGCTTATGGAATTTTTTTCTGATGTTACCCATGTACTACTTTTCTCTGATTTAAAGAAACACAATGCCTCTTTTCTGTGCCACATTTTGTTCTGATACATACAGTAGTTGCCTCCCTTCTTTGCTAATACTGTATGTACTCTTGACCACAGATATTCCCTTACTATATTTAAGTTTATTAAAATTCTAATAAACAGTTATTAAAAATGTACAATTGCCGACAGCCAGACCGGAAGCATCTTGCTGTGGTGGCTGCTCGGTGGTCCGAACGCTGGTTCCGCGAAGATGCCGGCCTACCACTCCTCCCTCATGGACCCCGACACCAAGCTCATCGGAAACATGGCACTGCTTCCTATCAGAAGTCAGTTCAAAGGACCTGCCCCGAGAGAGACTAAGGACACAGATATTGTGGATGAAGCCATTTATTACTTCAAGGCCAATGTCTTCTTCAAGAACTATGAAAAAAAAACAAACCCAAAAACCAACAACCTCTGAACAGAAGATTCCAAAAGGCAGCTCGGAAAGACAAAGCAAAATACTACAATGAAATGTGCGAGGAGCTAGAGTCAGAAAATCAAAAGGGCCGAACTCGCTCAGCATTTCATAAGCTCAAGGAACTGAAG
>NW_006399755.1:26477174-26494758 GCF_000299155.1 Elephantulus edwardii
TGTTGCCAGGAGGGAGGGTCCTTGGAGAGGGACATCATGCTTGGGAGGGTGGAGGGACAGCGCAGGAGGGGAAGACCCTCTATGAGATGGATTGATCCGGTGACTGGGGTAATTGGGATGGGTGTGTCAGAGGTGGTGTGGTTGGCGCAGGATAGAGCAGGTTTAGGGGTGTTGTGCATAGGGTTGCTATGAGTCGGAAACGAGTCGACGGCACATAACAAGAACAACAACAAATCTTCATTAAAACTAATAAAATTTAATTTAAAAAAAAAGAAAAAAAACAACTATGAAATTAAGAGCGAAGCAGATAGGACCCTGATCTACATCCCTCTCTATATTTCGGAATGCCTGAAGAGACTCCAGAAGTGCAATTCCAAAAGCCAAGGTGAGAAAGAAATGTGTACCCTGGGGATCACCAACTTCCCCATTCCTGGGAAGCCCGGCTTCCCACTGAACACCATTTATGCCAAGCCTGCCAAGGCAAGAGACGGTGCTGAGGCTTTGTGACAAAGTGTTTTACCCTCAGAATGACAAGCCAAGCAAGTGGTGGACTTGCTTTGTGAAGAGACAGTTCATGAACAAGGGTCTTTCAGGACCTGGCCAGTGAAGACGACACAGCTACGGTCCTCTGCAGCAGGATGTCTGCAGTTCTTTGCCTTTATCTCATTATGTTTTATATAGGGGGAAAAACGAGCATGTCTTCGCCATAAAAACCCCTTAGCAAGAATACGGGGAGATTATGGAAGGGGATTTAAATGTTTTTTTGCGTGTGTTTTTTTTTTTAAACTATCGAGCTGGTACTTAATAAGTGATTAAAGACACTTCTAACATTCTGTGTCAGAAAAAAAAAATGTACAATTGCCAGGTGCTGGGGGTGATGGATGATGAGGTAGAACGCCTGCCCAGAAATGCAAAGAAGGTTAAGATTCACCAACAATAAGAGAGGATACATTAAATTCTACATTATAATAAAAAACCCATTGCCACTGACTCATGGCAACCCCAAATGGGTCTGAAGAAAGCTGTGTTCCATAGGATTCAATGGTTATTATTTCAGAAGGAGAATACCAGACCTTTCTTCTGAGGCACCTCTAGTGAAACCCAAACTTCCAGCCTTTCTGTTAGCAATACAGCACGTTAACTCTTTGCATGATCAAAGAAATACACACTATAATACTGCTGTTAAGTGCCATTGAGTCTCCTAGTGACCCAATGAACAACAGATTTGAACCCTGCCCTATCCTGCACCATCATTATGATCTCTGTCAAGTTCAAGCCCACTGTTGTAGTCACTCTTGTCAATCCATTTCATTGAAGACCTTCTCCTCTTTTACTGACATTTCTCAGCATAATGTCTTTTTCCAAGGGCAGGTTCTGACAGACAACATACCCAAAGTATGTGAGATGAGCTTTCATTATGCTTACCTCTAAGTAGTATTCTGGCTACACTTTTTCCAAGACAGATTTATTTGTTCTTTTGGCAGTTCGGTCCACGATAAATTCAGAACTCTTCACCAACACTACCATGAAAAGACTTTGTCTCAAGATACTTAGGATATGTTACTATGAGATGCTATTCTTTGGAAAGGAACATCATTCTTGGAAAGGAAAGGACAGGGTTCAGAGTTGTTGCTCATAAGTCACTTTGAGTCATATTTGACCCAACGGTACCTAACAACAACAGCTTCTAAGGAGTATTCTTTTACTTCTTCCAAGGCAGACTTGATTGTTCCTTTGGCTAGCCATCCCACATACAATACCCTTTGCCAACACCATTATTCAAAGGCATAAATTCTTCAGTCTTCCTTATTCACCGTCCAAACTTTTAGATGCATAGGAAGCAACTGAAAATTGGTCTTTAAACTTATGTCCATGCTCTTTGGCACTTTGGAGAGGTCACTGATAGCAGATATTACCAATGCAACATCTCTTTTGGTTTCTTGACTGCGGCTACTGTGAGGCTTGTCTATGAATCCAAATAAAATGAAATCACTGACAATTTCAATCTTTTTTCCATCTATCATGGTGTTGTCCATGGGCCCAGTGATGAGGACATTTGTTTTCTTGATGTTGAGATGTAACCTGTGTTGAAGGCTATAGTCTTAGATCTCCTTTAGTAAGTGCTTCAAATCTTCTCCAGTTTTTTTCAAAAAAAGTTGTATTATCTACATAATATAGACTGTTGATGAGTCCTCTTCTAATCTTAATGCCATATTATTTTTCATATAGAACAGTTTCTCAAATTAATTTCTCAGCATATAGACTGAATATGTATGAAGGATACAACCCTGATGCACATTCTTCTTCATTTTGAACCATGCAGTGTCCCCTTATTCTATTAGACTGAGAAGCATTTGTCCTATATATAGGTTTTGCATGAACACACTTAAGTGTTCTAGGTTTCCCATTCTTCTCAATGTTAATCATAGTATGTCATGATCCACACAATTAAATGCCTTTGAATAAATATATAAGTAATCATTGCTCCTTCTCCATATTGATTTTCATATGTTTATAGTGTATGTGCTATTGTTGTTGTTGTGTGCTATCATGCCAGAAGCAACCCATAGCTGATCCTGCAGTGGGTTTTCAGAGACCATAAATTCCATAGGAATATAGACACTATATATTATATACTGTAATTGTATGAAAACAATGATGAAGGAGCTGTGAATTCTCCAACAAAAATAATAGGAGCTGACAGAGGAAAGAGTAATTGCTGAGTTAGATCTTGAAATATTAACGGAAATTTGCCAGGTGGACAAAAAATGAGCCAGAGATGGATGGAGTAAATTCAACAGGAGCTATCCAATTTTTCCTCCCTACCACTGCACTTCCAGTTTGTTGTGATCCACACAGTCAAACAACTTTGCATAGTCAATGAAACACAGATATACATTCCTCTGATATTTCCTGCTTTCAGCCAAGATCCATCTAACATTAGCTACTATATCCCTAGTACCACAACCCCTTCTAAACCCAGCCTGGACTTCTGGCAGTTCTCTGCTGATGTGCTGTTCCAGTCGGTTTTGGATAATCTTCAGCAGAATCTTGCTTGCATGTGAAATTAATGATATTGTTCTATAATTTCCACACTCTGTTGGGTCACCCTTCTTTGGAAGGGGAACAAATATAGATCTCTTCCAGTCAGTTGGCCAAGTGGTTGTTCTCCAGAATTCTTGGTACAACTTGGTGAGCACATCTAGGGCAACATCTGTTAGCTGAAATGTGTCAATTGGTATGCCATCTATTCCTGGGGCCTTATTTTTTGCTAGTTCCTTCAAAGCAGCTTGAACTTCTTCATCACCATAGGCTCTTGCTCATATGTTGTTTCATGAAATTCTTCCGTGTCTGCCAATTCCTTTCAATACAGTGACTCAATATATCTTTTCATCTTCTTTTAATACTTCCTGGATCATTTAACATTCTGCCGAAAGCATCCTTGATTATAGCAACTCGAGGTTTGAATTTGTTCTTCAGTTCCTTGAGCTTAAGAAATGCTGAGCGAATTCGGCCCTTTTGATTTTCTGACTCCAACTCCTTGCACATTTCATTGTAATATTTTATTTGTCACCCCGTGCTGCCTTTTGAAATCTTCTATTCATCTCTTTAGTATCTTGAATTCTTCCTTGTGCTTTGGCTTCTCTGCGCTCCAGTATAATTTTCAGTCTCTTCTGACATCCATTTTGGTCTTCTCTTCCTCTTTCGTCTTAGCAATGACCGTTTGCACTCTTCCTGGATGATACCCTTGCTATCCTCCTACATCTCATCTGGTCTTCGCTCATTAGTGTCAGAAGGGTTGCTCTGAGTCACAAGCGACTCAACAGCACATAACAACAACAACCACTGCACTGTTAACCCAGTCACAAGTTCCATTTAGCGGTTTATGAAGATCTCTAGTCTTGCAAGTCAAGGTCTCATAACCTTGAAATTACTTTTTGCGCCAGATAGCTCATTGTCATTGTTAGAAAGGGCTGTTCTCCTATGCATTATAAAATATTGAGCAATTCCCTGGCCCCTATTCACTAGTTACTAGTAGCAACATACTTCCTCTACCCCAGTTGTCAAGTGCTGTTGAGTATGATTCACAGTGACCTAGGAACAACAGATCTTTTTTTTTTTTTTCATTATTTAGAGAATACTTTATTAGTTTCTGTAATCAAACCCATGGAACAACAGATCTTAACCCTGCCCTATCCTGTGCCATCCTCATCATCTCCAATACATTTAAGCCCATTGCTACAATCTCTGTGTGAATCCATTTACCCTTTAAATATGACAAATTTCTGGATACTGCCAAATATCTCCTAAATCCAAAACTAAAACTACGGTGTTCAAGTTGGTTATGATTCATGGTGAACCTCCCTCATACACTGGGTTTCTAAGACTATAAATCTGCTGAATTGGAACTCCTGGCCTTTTAATTAGCATCCTAACACATAAACCACTATACTACCAGGTACTCTGGGGAGGAGAAGAAGCCACTTCTGGTTGAGAACATCTGACCATACATCTGTCTAGTCTGAGTGACCCTGCTCATACTCTACTATCTATTCTTCCTATTCCCAACTGAGTGGACTCCTATTTTATTTTGAAATAGGAGATAAGTTTGCAAAATGATTAAGCGACTGAATATTCTATTTTAAAAGGACAATAATTCAATGAAATCTAACAGCAAAAAAAAAGGAAAGTATGGATGTTTATAAATATTATGTTTAATATTTATTAAGACTTTTGCAGCGTACATAAAGTATTTCCACACTTCCTTGAATGTACACAGCAATCTTGTCAAGTATTAATATTAAAAGGATAATAATTTGATGAAATCTAACACCAAGAAAGGTAAAATATGGATGTTTATAATTATTATGCTTAATATTTTTCAAGACTTTTACAGCATACAAAGTATTTCTATACTTCCTTGAATGCACACAACAACCTTGCAAAGCAGTAATATGATTCGCATTCTAGAGATGAAGACAAAAAAGCTCAAAGACATGAAATGTTCAAAAGTACCTAGGTTATAATGCTGGAGGCAAGATTACAAACTGTATAATGCTTCCCACTTAGTCTAGTGAACAATCAGTGTGCATTTCTTTAGGCCACTGATAAAGTTTCAACATAACTCAAATACAAGAATAAAATGACTTCAGGATATCCCTGCAACCTTAAATAAACCATACTTCAGTAGGAAGCAAAATACAATTTAATCACCAAAAACAATGTTATTATTATCCCTTGTGAGCAAGAACTATGGAAAAAGAAAGAATACATATTCATCATTATGATAAAAATAATATTAGCATATGCCCATACATTTTAAAGCATGTCAACACTTTTTTCATATTCTAAACAGCACTAGGGAGCTTTGGTGGCTAGTCCCTAGGGAACTCAGCGGCTATCCCAAAAGCCACACCTCTCTGGCAGTTTAAATTCAACAGCAATTCTGAGGGGGAAAGATAGGCAATCTCTTCCCTTGCAATTTTCAGTCTTGGAAACTCAAATAGCAAGATGACTCAGTTCAGGCTCATATGTATACAGGTTTTTGGTGTTTGGGGTTTTATTTTAAATAACAGTAGAAATTTGTATAATAGAGATTGTTATCTATAATGACTAATAAAAAGGTATCATTAAAAGAAAACATTAATTAAATTGATTAAAATCACAAAGCTAACTTGAACCAATTCAAACTATAAGTAAGGTTTTCATTTTATCTCTGCGTAAGTGTTCTCTCTACTGCAAATAATAACAGTGCATGAACCTGCACCCTTTCAGTTATAAATATCACCAGGTCAGTGAATAAAAATATCCTCAACCATACAGATACTCGCTCTGCTTCAACAATATCTGGAACCACATTTCCTCTATTGTTTGCCATCAAGTCAGACGTAATTCATAGTTGACTATCAGTGGGGTTTTCAGAGGCAGTAAATCACACAGCAGGAGACACCACAGCAGCTGGTTGATTTGAACTGCCAGCCTCTGTGTTGTCAGCACAGCTTTTACCCCTAGGCTACCAGAGCTTCCTTCTTATTGCTGTTAGGTGCAGTCGAGTCACTTGCAACTCATAGTGACCCTACGTACAACAGCTTTGAACTCTGCTCTATCTTCAGCCAAATTCATTGTCTCCGACATATCTGCTCCCTTTTACCCCACTCACTGAGTCAATCTATTGCACAAGGGTCCTTTTCCAAGGACTGGTCCCTCCTGGTAACATGCCCAAAGTATGTAAAATGGAACTTAAAAAATTTGCTTCCAAAGAGCAGCCTGGTTTCATTCTATCTGGGAAATATCTATTTGTTCTCTTAGCAGTCCATAGTATGTTCAACAGAACTTCTCCAACACTACAACTCAAAGGCATCAAACACTCTTCCATCATCCTTAGTCATTGTCCAGCTCTCTCATTCACAGTAAGTAATTGCAAAGACCATGGACTGGGTCAGGCACACCTTAGTCTCTAGACTGACATCACTGCTCTTTAGTACAATAGAGATTATCAATGCAATTTGTCTTTTTATTTCCTAGCTGCTGGAACCCAGGGTATTGATTTTGGAATCAAGAAAGCTAAAGCTTGCTTATTAACAACCTTAATCTTTTCTCAATCTATCATGATGCTGCCATTTATGTCCAGTGTTGAGAATCTTTGTTTTCTTGATGTTGAGCTTCAATTCATATTGAAGGCTGCTGTCTGTGACCTTCTGTAGCAAATGCCTCAGGTATTCCTCAGTTTTGGCAAGCAATGTTGTGTCATTTGCATAACACAGGTTGTTGATGTGTTTTCCTTCAATATTGATACCACATACCTCCTCATAAAGTTCAGCCTCCCGAATGATCTGTTCCACATATAGATTGAAAAGGTCTGGAGATAGGATGCATCTCTTTCCTGATCTTGAACCATGCGGTGTTTCCTTGCTCTGTTCTGACAACTACCTCCTGGTTCAAGTGTAGGTTTCGCATGAGCACAATCAAGTGTTCTAGGATTCCCATTCTTCTCAAGGTTAGCCACAATTTGTGATCCACACAGGCAAATGCCTTTGCATAGTTAATGGAAGATAGATATTCCTCTGGTACTTTTTGCTTTCACCTAAGATCCATCTAAAATTGGCTGTAACGTCCTCAGTTCCACAAAGCCTCTTCTAAACCCAGCTTACACATCTGGTAGTTCTCTGCTGATGTACTGCTCCAGTTATTTTTGGATAATCTTGCTTGCATGTCATATTAATGATGTTCAATATTTTTTCACACTGTGCTGGATCACCTTTTTTTTTGGAATGGGAATAAATATAGATCTCTTCCAGTCAGATGGCCAAGTGGTTGTCCTTCAGATTTCTTGGTACAATCTGGTGAGCATGACCAGGCAGCATCTGTTTGTTGAAATATGTCATTTGGCATGCTGTTAATCCCTGGAGCATTGTTTTTTGCCAGTTCTTTCAGAGGAGTTTGAACTTCCTCCTTTATCACTATATATTGTTTCATGAAATTCTTGTGTTTCAGTCAATTCTTCTTGGTATAATGACTCTGTGTGCTCCTTCCACCTTCTTTAAAACTATATACATTAAATTTTTATTTTCTATTGATTTGCTTACAAAGTTTGTATACATTGTGTTTCACACTATCCTTCATTCACACTGTGTTTCATACAATCATTCCCATTATGTTTTATAAAATTAATCACCATTGAACTACACTCACTATTATCTTGTCTTTCCAGATCCCTGCAGGATCCTTCTCATTTCCTTGAGCTCTCCCTCTCTCCTTTCCATCTTTTTTTATTCTACCTGGGTCATTCAACAGTCTATCCACAGCATACTTATGTATTGCAACTCACAGCTTGAATTTGTTGTTCCATACCTTCAGCTTAAGTAATGCCAAGCGAGTTCATCCTTTTTGATTTTCCACCTTTAGCTCTTTGTACATTTTATTATAATACTTTGCTTTGTCTTCTTGAAATACCCTTTGAAATTTGCTCAGCTTCTACTTGATTTATTCCCTTTGCTTTGACAGATTCTCACTGCTGTAGTGCAATATTCAGAGTCTCTTCTGATATCCATCTTGGTCTTTTTTCCTTCCTCTGTCTTTTTAATGAACTTTTGCATTCTACATGGATGATATTCTTTTTTTTTTCTTCCCTCTTTTCTTACAGGTGATATATTCTTGATATCCTCTCATAACTCACCTGGTCTTCAATCACTAGTATTCAAGGCTTCAAACCTGTCCCTGAGACTGTCTTTAAATTCAGGAGGGATAGACTCAGGGTCAAACTTTGGTTCCTGTGGATTTGATTTTATTTTCTTTAGCTTCAGTTTGAAGTTCTATATGAGTAATTGATGATCTTTTCCACAATCAGCATCTGGATTAGTATCCACAGCTGATATTGAGCTTCTCCAATGATTCTTCCCACAGATAAAATCAATCTGATTCCTGTGTAGGCTGTCAGGTGAGGTCCATGTGTATAATTGCCATTTGTATTTCTTATAAAAAGTATTTGCAATAAATAAATCATTGCCTGTACAGAATTCTATCAGTCTGTCTCCAGCTTTATTTCTGTCTCCAAGTCCATGTTTCCTGACTACCGATCTTTCTTCCCTGTTCCCAACTTTTGCAATCAAGTCACCATTTGTTACTAATGTGTATTGGTTGCATGTTCAATTGATTTCTGACTACAAAAGTTAGTAGAGGTTCATCTCTTTCCCCTTTGGCCCTGCTTGTTGGTCCATAGATTTGAATGATACTAGTATTAACTGGTCTTACTTGTATGTGAGCTTGGAAGGAGGAGTGGCATCCACTTCCATAACAGCTTGCCTCCAGAAACCCTATGAACCTGGAGAGAGGATGAAAGGCACCCAAGCGTCAAGGACTATCCTTCATAGGGTCACTATGAGTTGCCTGCGACTCGACAGCACTTAACAACAACAACAACGTGTATGTGTGTGAATATTATCCTGTTACTCACAACACTGTATTTCAAGATGGATCTAGAAATGGTCTTTTTTTAACTATGAATTTGCTTTTAACATAATATCTAATGAAACAAGAAATGAATTTTTTTTCATTACTATGATAAAAAGAAATAACCTCCCAAACCAAATAATTAGCATAATTGTCACTGAGTCTACTCAGACATTTAGACTTAGTGAGCCTACAGTGGGTTTCAAAGACTATAAATCTTAAGGGAGAGGACACTGTCCATCTTTCTCCTGCAAAGCAACAGGTTGGTTCAAACCACTAATCCTCTTAGCAGTCTGATACATTATGCACTACATCACCAGAAATTCTTAAAGACAAATAAGAAAATAAAAACAAACAAGACAAATAAAAACAAACAAACAAAAAACCACTGTGTAAAGCAAACTCATTCATGGAATCAATGAGAATCATGGCTTATTAGTTGACTGACAATTACATTTACAATTTTGCAGACTTAGCTGACTCTGCACTTAAGTAATACTTGATGTCCATGAACCTGAATTTAAGCAGGACAGTTTAGGAAATGTCCAGGAATTCTCTGGCAATAGAATGTCAAAAGATATTTTACACTTGTCTACGAAGAACTGGAAATCTTAATTTAAGTTTGGAGATAAACGAGGTATTTTCTAATAAGAAGTATTTTGAAAATGCAATTAAAGTTTAAGTAACTCAGGTTCCAGTTTGAACAGACCAAGCACAAAACTGTAAAGCCTTACTCCATCATCGAGGGTGGGATGGTACAGCAGTCCTGAATTGCAGTGAGGGGAGAGGTCAGGTGAGCAGTGTACGATGCCTCTACAACTTGCTTATTCCGGTTGACCACATCCAGGTAACGGTTGAACTTCTCTCGGATTTTCTTGGCAAGCTGTGGAAGAAAAGTAAGCAAAATTAACTAAAAATCCATTGTATTATAATAATTTTTGTGACAAGTTGTATATATTAAACTTCAGGTAAAATGGACAAAGCACTCTTTTACTATGTGGGTAGAGGTAAAAACTGCAAAATGCCTAGAAGTCACAGAAGGATATTCTGACAACAATAAAATAATATCATCTGCTTTACAACATAGGTGGAAGTATTATCAACATCTTATCTGTCCAAATTCTATTACAATGATTACTATCCACAAAACTCCCAGGAAAACAAAGGAAGCCAAAGACCACTGATATTATTACTATCAGGATGATAATGGTCATTGGGAGTTACAGAAAAAAAAAATGATGAATGAAAGTATAGAAGAGAAGCATTATGGGTCTGGATTCACATAGAATTTCAGGGTGAAGATACAGGGAGGAAAGAGAAATATTATTAAGCACTTCCTATAACAATTCCAAGGGGCTCCACTCTCTCCCATGTAAATGACAATGCTGTAGAGTTATATACAATCATTCATCATCCGTATAAAATGAAGCACATTGTTAGACATATACTTTAGTTGGCTACACTTTTAGGATTGACAAATGCCTTCCTTAAGTGTCATTGAGCAGACCACTTCATCATGATTTACCTTCATGTGGGACTAACAAAATCAAATTCATAAGCACACAGCTTTTCCTTCATCAAATAGCACAACTTAATTATAGATCTCCAAGGAAAACACGGTTGTTTTTCTTCCCCTTAAACAAAATGCTGCCCAAATTAAATGACTGATAGAATTATAGCTAATTGGTTTTGTAGCGCTATTCATTACCGGCACCCTAGAGGAGAAATAATCATCTCCTTGGGGTCACATGTCTTGCACAATGCATTTGCTCACAGGCTCGTAAGGGGAAGCTGGATCAGAATAGCTGCCTCTGTCATTTTCAAGCCAGTTTTAAATACCTGATTTCATTCTAATGACATTCTTGACTTTCAAAACCTCATTTAAATAACTGAGCTTCTCATGTGTGCTAAAAGTTACACAAACTCTAGTCTAGGAAAAGTTTCCAGACCTGTCAAAAGAGTATAAATGGAGTGTTTAATTTGATAATGTGTTGTCCAAATTTCAGCTTTTTTCAAAGGATGAGCTGTGTGTCTCAAACAGTAACAAAGCTATTTTAATTCCATTCTCTGAGGTACAGATTTTACTTTTACTTTTTTGGTTGGTTTTTTTTCCCCTCCAGTTTTTACTTTTAAAAGAGCAGGAATTTCCTTTGTTGATATGATTGTACTGTAATTTACAAGTGCAGTTTAATTTTTCATTTTAATCTAGTGTCAATATTGCATCCCTTCCTTCTTGGGGACGTTGGCTATTCCTGAAGAGATTTTTTTAGGATGTTACAACAGAGAAAGTGATATTATAGTATCTAATGTGTAGAGGCCAGAGGAGACAATCTTAAACATCCTGTAATGCACAGAACAGCCCTTACAATGAGTAATTCTCCAGTTTAAAATGTCAACAGTGCCTCAGTTGAGAAACTCTCATTTACAGCAATATAAAAATATAATTTTAATTTTACTTTAAAAATTCAATTTGTAAGGGAGCTCTGGTGGCCTAGTGGCAAGAAACTGCACTGTAATCCCTGAGGTATGTGGTTCAAATCCACCAGATGCTCTGCTGGAGAAGGTGGGGCAATCTCCTACTGTACCAGTCATACCCGATTTGATGGTACATACAAAAAAATTATAAAATAAATTTAAAAAATTCAATTTGTAATTCAGCTAATAGATGCAAATCTGTTTTATTTTAGGTCTCCATCCATTCAAAATGATATCTTAAAGGGGGAAACTTTCTAAAAAATTTTCAGCATTGACAAATTTCTGTATTCCTTTTTTCCCCTTTCCCTCCATGTAGTTGGAAAGAAATAGTGTTATTTCAAAGAGAAGAGTGTACTGGGTGGGCAGGGAGAAAAGTGCAATAATGAATGAATGGAAATCCAAAGTTTCTGTAAATTTTCATTAAAATGAATAATAATAAAAGAAATTTTTAAAATAGTAGTGTTAGTACCACATGAAAAGTCATTGCCATTAAGATAGAAGTGACTCAAAGCTGATCCTCAAGCAGGTTTTCAGAGACTGTAAATAGAACAGGAAGAGGCTGCTTCTTTTTCTCCTGTACGATCGCTGCTGGATTCAAGCTGCTAGAGGTGCCACCTTTTAGGTTAGCAGTGCAATGCCCTATCCACTAAGTAACCAGAGCTGCCTCATATGTATCTGGTATTGCTGTTCTATGTTCTTGAGTTGGAACCAGCCCACAGTTAACCTGAAGAGGGTTTTCAGAGACTGTACATTGCCTAGGAGGATGCCCATCTTCCTCCCTCGGAGAAGCTGGTGCCTTTGAGTTGGCACTGCAATTCCTCACCTTCTAGACCACCAAAGCTCCCTAACAACAAACTAGGACAAAGTGTGTCAAAGACAGTGAGGTTGGCACAGGACAGAGCAGGGTTTAGGACTGTTGCACACAGGGTCGCTATGCGTCGCAGGCAACTCGATGGCACATAACAACAACATCCATTCATTATTGGTATATTTGCTACCATGTTCTTTAAAAGCATGTTTGTACTAATATAGCAATCCTCTTTCCAAGACTTTCATGTTCAGGATGAGAGACAGAATTAAAAGTGCAGCTTTAAAAAATCCTAAAGGGAAAGATGCAGCCTGAAAAACAATGTCTATGAACTTTGTAAGTAAACCAGTATAAAATTAAGAAGGAAAAAACCCAACAGAAAACCTACACCACCTTAAACTATATTTCCTTTTGTTGTTGATCACTGTCAGGCGCCATGACCAATGGCGACTGTTACTGGACCACTGTGATACACAGGGCTGTCAGAAGTTTGTCTCCGGGCCTTTTATCCTAATCTGTGCCTTGAACACTCCCATGTAATGCATATTTATCCCACATATATTCCACTGCTGAGCAATCCCCCATTGGATTTCTGAGTTCACAAGTCTTTATGGAAGGAGCCTTGTTAATTGATCTTTTTCCTGTGGAGTAGTTGGTGAATCTGAATGTTGATCTTTCAATAAGCAGCCTAACATATTATATACTGTATCACCAGGGCTCCTTCTCACAGCACACATTACACATTAGTGCTGTGATGTGTTTAATGTGTGATTGCTAGACTATATTTTGTGAGGTCAGGTTTTGCTATATGTTTTTGTGCTCACCACTCTCTTACTAAAGGCTGTAGTCTTTGATTCTCTGCAGGAGGTGCTTCACGTCCTCCTTACTTTCAGCAAGCAAGGTTGTGTCACTGCACACAGATTACTGATGAGTCTTTTTCCAATCCTGGCGCCATATAATTCATGGAGTCCAGGTTCTCTAACGTATGCAGAATAAATAGATATGGAGAAATGATACAGCTCCGATGCACACATTCCTGATTTTAAACCATGCAGCACTCCCTGGCTCTGTTAGAACAATAGCTTCTCGGTCTAGGTATAGGTTTCACATAAGCACAATTAAGTGTTCTGTGAGTTCCATTTTTTTTTTTTCAGTGTTAGCCATAGTTTGTTATGAACCACACAGTCAAATGCTTGCATAGTCAATAAAACACAAATAGACATTCTTTTGGTAGTCCCTGCTTTCAGCCATGATCCATGTGACATTAAGCCACGATCCTTTTGACATTAGGAATGATAACAACCCTGGTGCCACAGCCTCTTCTAGTCTTTATGTCTGAACTTTTGGTTGTTCTCTGTCAATGTACTGTTCTAGCTGGTTTTGGATAATCCTGAGCTATAGTTTGCATGCATGTGATATTGTTGGATAATTTCCACTTTCTACAGGATCACCTTCCTTGGGAATAGGAACAAATATGCATCTTTTCTAATCAGTCAACCAGGCAGCTAGCTGTCCTCCAAATTTCCTGGCATAGACTGGTGAGCACATCCAGAGCTGCATTTGTTATTTGGAACATGTCAAGTCCACTGATTGCTGGGGCCTCATTTCTGTGCCCGGGTCTTCGATGTGGATTGAACCTCTTCCTTTATTATCACTGGCTCTTGTTCATATGGTACTTTTTGAAATTTCCAAGTGTCAATAATTCTTTTTGATACATTAATTTTATGTATTCCTCCATCTTCTGATGTCTTCGGGATCACTCAAGATTTTCCCATAATATCTCTGTTCCTTTCTCTTCAAATCTTCTGTTCATTTCAATTATCTGACATTTCTCCCATTTGTTTTGGCTTCTTGGCACTCTACAGCAATTTCTAGAGTCTCTTCTGACATTCATTTTGGTATTATCTTCCTCTTTTATCTTTTTAATGAACTTTTGCTCTCTTCATAAATGATATCTTTTATGTCATCCTATAACTCATCTGGGATTTAGTCATTAGTGTTCAATGCCTCAAATCTATTTAAATTCAGGTGGAATACACAAAGTCATATTTTGGTTCTTGTGGACTTGTCTTCATTTTCTTCAACTTCACTTTTGAACGTACACATGAGTAATTGTTGAGCACCTGGCCTGGTTTTGATGCTGATATTGAGCTTTTCCAGTTGATTCTTTCCACAAATATAGTCAATCTGATTCCTGTGCAATCCATCAGGATCAAACACTATGGTCTTCAATATGGACTGCATCTCACCATCAAGAAGACAAAAATCCTTGCCACTGGACCAATAAGCAACATCATGATAGATAGACAGAGAAATAAATGGAGAAAATACTGCAATTGTCAGCGATTCCTTCTTACTTGGATCCATAGTCCACACACTTATACCAACAGTCAGGAGATCAGAAGACCTATTGCATTGGCCAAGTCCACTGTCAGGGACCTCACCAAAGTAATAAGGAGCAATAAAGATTATTTCAAAAACTAAAGTGTGGTCTTTTAAATTACTTACCATGCCTCTGAAAACTAGACAATGAATAAGGATGACAAAATAAGAACTGATGCCTTTGAGCTGTGGTACCGGAGAAGAGCACTGACTATTTCATGGACTGCCAAATGAACAGCAAATATGTGTTGGAAAAAGTGCAGCCAGAGTGATCCTTGCAAAGATGACAAAGCTTTTTATTTCACCTACATTGGGCATCTTATTAGGAGCGGCTATTCCCTGGGAAAGGATGTCATGCTTGGAAAGGAGGAGGGTCAGTGAAAGAGATGAAGACCTTCAATGAGATGGATTCACACAGTAACTCCAGCAATAGACTCAAATATGTTAGAGATGGTGATTCATACTCTACTCGATGGCATCTAACAATAATGACGACGACAACAACAACATGCCTTGTTATGAAATGGAAGGGATTCATTAGCAGGGGAACTGCTTATCTTTAGCACATTATCTGGCAACATGCACACATACAAAAGTAATAAATTAAGATTTAAATAAATTTAGTCTTGAGAGTCATCAAGCTTATCCTGTAGTCCAAAGACCAGCAATTCCTATTTCTGAGAATTCCAAAGAAAAAAAGCATCGTCTAGCCCTGGAGATGTAATCTGAAGGTGATGCAGTGCTAACCCCCAAAGGCTGCACTTCTCTGGCAGGTGGAATACACCAGCTGCTCCAAGGGAGAAAGATGGCAATCTCTCACAGTGTGATTTCCAGCCTTAGACACCAAATGGAGGGTCGGATATGAGCTGGTTCTGACAAGAGGACAACGAGTGAGAGAGAGAACTTTGCTTTTTGGTACACATTTCTGAGAAAATAATAAGATTAATGCATCATTTAGAAGTATCAATGATACTCTTTGTTCCTGGGAATATTCTGTAACAGGCTAAAAGTTAGGTATGCTTGAAATGACTCAATTTGCCAATATTATCTGCACAAATTCACTTTAAAATGAAAATGAAAGATGTAATCATTTCTCTTTCTTAAATATACAAAAACTTCTTCCCATAAAGTCAATTTCAATTTATAGCGATTTAATAGGACAAACTAGAACAGCTTGTTCGGGTTTTCAAGGCTTTCTATCTTTAGGAATTGAAAGATTACCACATCTTCCCATCTTCCACCAGAGGAAAAGATGGTGGATTCAAACCACTGACCTTTCAGCTAGGACCCAACTGCACCACCAAGGCCCCTCATCCTACACATAACACGGGTGTGTGCATGCATATGTACACATAAACTATGAACAGCTCCGTGTGAAGTCTTCCAAGATCCCTTCTACACTTTTGAAGACCTACTGTAAAAAAAGTCAGCTCAAGCTAAATTTAGATACTATAGAACAAATCTGGTCCGTTGTCTGTTCTTCTTTACGAACTAAGTATGGTTCTTATTTTCCTCCCAAATATTTTTGTTTAAGAATATTTTTAAGACATGTCATGATTACAGAAAATCCAAATTTCAATGCTCATAAATTAACGCTAATTGGAGCACAGTCATACTCATTTGTTTACATATGGTCTATGGTGCTTTCATGCTGCAGTGGCAGATTTAAGCAGTTGTGACACACACCTTATAGCTGCAAACCCCAAAATATTTACTCTCTGGCACTTCATGGAAGATGTGTGCCAACCTCTGGTCTGCAGAGGGAATAAGCTTTGCTGTAGGTATAAATCAGAGGTTCAGTGTAAGACAGAGTCCTGATCTCAGTGCAGCAGTTCTTTATTTTGTTTTGTTTTTAGATTGCCACAATTTCTCTCACACCTCTGCACTGAGAAGAGGGGTCTGTGCTCCTGCAAGGAGCTATTATTGGGTCAGCTTGTGCCAGCTTCTGCCAACAGTGTATGGACAAAGGGATACTACCTGACCTCCAAGACTACATCATAAAAGGCCATGGAGTTCTGCCTATTGCACTTGGAAAGCCCATCCTCTGATTAGCTCCAGGCCACAGCCACCCCAGCACTCACTGAAGGCTAACTGCTCTGGCTGTCAGTTCCAGGCACAAGTCAAGAAGTTGTCAGGTATCCCAGTTCTCATATTCTTCCCCAAAGAATTTACAGACTTCATGGAACTTTAGATAAACTATCCTTGCAGTACCTGGTCCAGATCCCTGACCCCTAGAGTCTGTAAACCTAAAAAAATAGTTGTTTATGTCATTAAATCTGGGGTGGTTTGTGAGGCAGCCACAGGTTGGCAGGACATACAGGATGACTGATTATCATTCAAGGATAAGCAACTGAAGCTAAACTAAACAAAGCTGTTCAAAGTGTAGGCACTTCGCCTAAACCATCAAAGTTGTCAAGATTCTACCCTATGGGTTGTTAACAGGCTGCAAAGAGATGTCAGGATTCTGTAACAATTATAATAATAACCACAGACTAGAAAGGAGTCTTGGTGGTGGTGCTATGGCTAAAATGCTCAGCTGATGACCAAAAGGTTGGTGGTTCAAACCTACCAGCTGCTTCACTGGTGAAAGACGAGGGTATCTGCTTCTGTAAAGGTTTACAGCCCTAGGTACCCTATGTGGCAGTTTTCTTCTGCCCTTTATAGTCACTTTGAGTCAAACCTGACTCCACAGCTGTGGGTTTGGTTTGTCTAAGCACAAAGTGATATTTAACCAGGCACTGGGCATAAGGCTTCTACAGGGTGGGTGTTACTATTTCATGTTAATAAAGGTACTTGACTAGCCAAGAGTCACAAAAAGAGAAACTGTCACACACATTCAAATAACTGGCTCGGCTAGAAAGTCTTTGTTTTCTACCAAATGAGCTGTAGTGCCTCAGACCAGCCAGGCCTAAAATAAGATCTCACGGTGGCATAACACTAGCTTGAAGAAACACCATTTAAAAAAACCAC
>NW_006399755.1:26494858-26504800 GCF_000299155.1 Elephantulus edwardii
ACACACAAACATGTATTTCATCATATATATACATATAAACAAACATGTATTTCACACACATCACACAAGCTGGGAAATGAAGTTTCTGTTCTCATAATTGGTCAAAGCACAGAGTTAATAGCTCCTCAGCATGGGATTCCACCAGCTTCTCTGTGGGAGAAGGATGGCAATCAACTCCTGTGCAATTTACTGCCTTTGGAAACCCACTGGAGGGTCAGCTATGAGTCGGTCCTGACTCAATGGTATGAATCAGAAGCAGCAGCAGCAGCAGTAGCAGCAACAGCACGGGGCCAGCTCCTTGGAGTCGACTGGCCGATGCAAGAGGAGAGTGCTCTCTGCCAGGAGCTTCCAAAACAATACTATAAAGTCAGTTCTGATCAGTTCTGATACTTAGCAGGCCTAGGTCAGCTTTTTGAGGCTGTAAATTTCATGGGAGGAGATGGCTTCACTTTTCTCCTAAGGAATCACAGGTGGAATAGGGATGTGTAGTCTTGGATTAGCATCATAACTCACTACGGACCAGAGCTCCTGCGTAAGGAGAGGAAAGAAAGTGGCTGTCTGGCTTGCTCCTTACTATCTGTCTCTAGTAACATTCTGCAGTATTAGAGGCCGTTACAAGTATAGAGAGTCTATTAGCACAGAACTAAGGCTCCCACAGCCACCCAATAAAGTGCCAAAGCAAAAACTCTCTCCAGTAAGAACCATATCATAAGGTCAAAAATCTCCTCCCTCTTTCATATATTAGACCCTCTCCTGCCTTATAGTACTAATTACCAACATCTGTTGTATGCAGCTAAAGCAGTACACTTTTTTGGGGGGTTGGCGGGGGACTCTTAAGCACCTCATATGCATATATAGAGATTAGTCTTTTAAAGAACCCCACCAGTACATACTACTTCTTTCCAGATGCAGAAGGTTAGGTAATATGAGTGCCCAAGGTTAGGAAGCTAAAAAGCGGCGCAGCTGGGATCCAAACTCGGCAGTCTGGCTCCATGACCCACGGGTTCCACCACTGTACAACAATGCTGCTCTTTGTAACACACAGGGGCTCAAGCCCTTCGGCAGCTCGATTCCACATCCATATTAACAGCACCATGGAATCCTTGGCAGAGTGCCATAAGCCATACACAATTTCATTACTTTATAAGAATTACATATATTTTCATTAACATGATTTCATTTTGAATTCTTCATGCCCAAAACAAACCAAACCCCCACCGCCTCTAGGTTAATTCTGAGTCACAGTGAATCTGTAGAAAAGAGTAGAACTGCTCTAGACTGTAAATCTTTGTAGAAGCAGATTGCCAATTCTGTCTCCCTCAGGGAAGCTGGCGGATCAGAACCACTGTTGGCTGGCAGCCATGTGCTTTAACCACTGTGTCACCAGCTACAATTTCCTCAATTTACTTGAAGCTGGTCATCCAACAGGCTTTCAGAGGCTGTGAACGGCACTGCAGGAGACTGTCTGTCCATCTTTCTCCCCTGGAGCTGATGATAGGATTCAAGCTACCACAGCGGTGCCGCCTTTAAAGTGAGCAGCACGAGTCTCTACAGACTTAGTCAAAACTTTCATAAACTTTTCATTTGCTGAATTCTACCACCAATTTCAAAGAAAAAAAGGGGCAGAAGAGGAATTTGAAATGATTTCATTTCCCTTAGCTATTCTAGGGACAGTGTGCTGTATGTTAAGCTGCTAACCAAAATATTAAAGATTCAAAGTCATCTAGGTGCTCGGAGCAAGAAAGATGGACAGTTTCTGCCCATTAACATTTACAGCCTCGGAAGGTTGATGGAGGGTTGTTATGAATTGGGATCAACTTGACAACCATGATGGGTCTAGGCTTTGGGTTACTTAGAGGATCGGCTGACTAAGGAAGCTGAGTTGGCACCAACAGTTACTAGGGTGCCAGCTGAAAGGCTGGCAGCTGGGACTCTGCAAGAGAAAAGGCCAGGGATATGCTTCTACAAAGGTGGTGGTAGTTGTTGCTGCTGTTGTATATCAGAGTCGGAATGGACCCACAGTTGACCCTCTGGTGGGTTTTTAGAGATAGTTAATTGCACGGGAGGAGACTGCCCATCCTCCCGCTCTCTGTAAAACAGCTCTACATTGTCATATGAAGTGGCTAAGGGTTTGAAAGGGAGATCCAAAGGGACTGCTAATCCGACCGTCACACCTCATGGTTCAAATCCTCCGGCATCTCTGCAGGAGCAATACGGGCAATCTATTTCCACACTATTTACAGTCTTAGAAAATCTGCTGGAGGGTTTTGACTATATAGCAATGAATCTGAGTTTTTGATGGGTTTGAAAATATCCAAAGGCACCAACCTAACAGCATTTGTGGGCACAAATCGCTAAGTGCTCAATTACTGAACAAATGTTGGTTGCTTGAACCCACTCAGAAGTGCCTCCTAAGATATGCCTCCTGCTTGTGAAAGGTCCCAGCCATGACAATCATATGGAGTGCAACTGTCACACACACACACACACACACACACACACACGGTCCTCATGAGTCCAATGGCAAGGACTTAGTTTTGGACTGACTTACTGCGGTGTGCATTACATCATAACTAACTGAAAATGATCTAGTTACTCATAGCTCAAGTTACCTGGCTATTCCAAGGTGTTCTGTTTATGTGTAAGTGGGAAAGAGATGAGGAATTGAATTTCAGAATTGAATGCCATTTCCTTAAGCTCTTCATTTAATTAGCTTTTCTGTCACCATAGGATGTTGTTGTTAGGTGTCACTGGGTCAACTACAATTCGCAGCAAACCTATGAACAGATCTGTGCCCTGTGCCCTGTTCTGTGCCATCCGCCATCCTCACAATCTCTGATAAACCTGAGCCCGTTCTCAGTCACTCATTCGATCCATCTCCCTGAGGGTCTTTCTCTCTTTCTCTGACCCTCCACCTTTCCCAGTATAATGTCTTTTTCCAAGGACCTGCCCCTCCTGACAGCATGCACCATCCATCCATGTCTCTAAGGAGCACCATAAGAGAGATTTTTTTAAAAAAATAAAATCCAATTCCCATGTTCCAAATGAATAAACTGAGGTAAATGAAGCTTAAGTCTCCCCATTCCCAGGCGGTACTCCTGCCTCCCTGGATCCCACTGTCTGAAAATGACCTCTCTGTGCCCTTCTGACAAGGAAAGTGGTAAGGACTCACTATGGGAACCTCAACTCATACTCTTCTAAGTTATAATCGCCCCCGCTTTTAGTATGCCAGCCAAACTCAGGCTACTCAGCAAACACGACAAAATCCCTTCAAGAGAGCCCACAGAGCGATTAAACCCTGAATGTAGCTGTTCAATCAAAGAGGACAGGCTCCCAAAATGTCACCTTCCAAGAGGCCAGGCCCATTCGGGGTCTGAATCCTGCCTCAGTCCCTGCAGACAGGCACAAACAAAGGACACTTTCCACAAAAAGCTACAGGTGGACCCACAATCCTCCTCAGTGTAATTAAAAACATTTTTCTTTCCACAGCTCAGCTTTCATCTTTTATCCTTCTTTATCCTCTCCCCTTCATCCCCTAAGGGGCTCCTGAATGTTGATGAGACAATGGGACTAAAACCATCTTATCATCTTTTGGGTCAATTCTTAGGCTAGCCAGCAACCAGTCATGGGTCAAATGATCAGTAGGTAGCTCGCTGGTCCCCATGGGAACAGATTCTAATTTGTCATCATCTCCAGTGACAACGTTTCATCACAACATCAATGAATTTCTTTCTCACTGAATTTCACTTCCCTTAATTTTCCCATAGACATATCTGTCATTTGCATACTTCCCCAGAGCCCCCTTTTTTTTTAAGCTCTTTTTACCTTAGCTTTACTCTTCTGAAGGTTGGAGGTGGGGTGGGAGTACTGTTGGAAAAAAGGTTAAAAGAAAACAAAAATGCAAAGGCATTGTACACACTTTATTTATGTCTCCTTTCTAAAAGGAAAGGCCGGAAGGAGTTTTGAATGTTAGGGAAATCTTTATTTAAAATATGTAACAATGAAGCTGACAGGCATAGGCAGGAAATGTACCCTAGGGGACTGAAGATTCATAGCAAAATTCCTATTGAATGTAGAAGAGTTTAACATTTGACATTCAAAAACCTCTGTGCCATGGTAAGAATTTAAGAGTAGATCCCTCTTTCCAGCCTTAATACTCAAGAATAAACCTTGGCATATTGAATCTCAGCAAATTTCAGGGTTTAGTAATATATGTGTGTGTGTGTGTGTGTGTGTGTGTGTGTGTGTGTGTGTATGGTTTAGAAACACTTTATTATAAAGAATGCCATCTCTGAGCAACATCACATCACTGCAATCTAAAATTCAAGGAAACATTCTCCTGGCTCCATGTTGCAGACTGTATACAGCATCTACAAAATGCTCTAAACCTTTGCTACTGTTTTACTAGTAACAGTGGCAATGTTCCAGCAAAGCGGACACTGAATACAGGAACACACCATCCCTTTGCTGGGAATTTGCATATTCCTTATCTTCACTTAACCTTGATTTTCTTATGAGTAAGGTACAAATAACACACTCTAGAGGTTTCTTTGGGAGGTTCAAATTAAGCAGTGAAAATATAAAGCCCAGGATAAGCACAATTTCTTCTTATTATGCTCCAGGCTCTATACCAGAAGGCATCCAGGTTATGTCCCAACAATACAGCTATAAGTAAAAGAGGACTATCTGAACATTAGCCATTTTATTAATTTAACTTATTATTATGCTTATCCCCACACATGAAACCTGCTACAAGAAAGCTGGAAGTATTATTATTTTATTTTTTTCTGAGATGAACAACAATGTGGAACAAATTGCTTAGGATCTTGAGTCAAAGAAAGAGAAGTCAAATCCAGTTCTTCCATGTATTAGCTAGAGGAAACGAGACAAATGAATTCTCTAAACTTCAATTACCACTAGGCTGAGAGAAGAGAGCTTTATTGGCCTAGTGGGTAAGGAGCTGTGCTGCCAATCCAAAGGAAGGCAGCCCGTATCTACTAGCTGGTCCTTGAGAGACAAATGGACAATCTGTCTGTGTGATTTACAGCCTCTGATGACCTGCTTGAGTGTGAGCTATGAGACTGTTCTGACCCAATAGCAGTAAATGAGAAAGTGAAACTTAGCTGCTTCATAATACTGTTTGGGAGGTAGGATAAAGTTTGTAGAGTATCAGCTGAGTAGCTAGCATATTATAAATGCCAAGTCAAGGGTAGCAGCTGTTGTTTTTTATTACGTAGGAGAGCTTTGCACTGGTGGCACAGTGGATACGCACCTAGCTACTAAGAACACTGTCCTAATGGGCTACTATGAGTCAAATTTACTCAAGGGTAACAGATTTGGTTTTGGATTTTTATATAATTGGCTCTGAAGAGGGAAGGCAAAGAACATATCCTATGCCCACTGAAGAGAGGGAACAGTTAACACTGTCAGGAGAGATGTGTTAGCACAGGGCTATGATCCTTAGGACAGCTGGCAGTGCCTCTTCCAAAGCACCATATTATGTAGGTTAGACATGTACACTATAAGGCAGCTCTGCATTTTTTTGGGATCTTCTCTTCTCACAATTTATGGACCTAATAATGATTTTGCTCCATGTAGCTCATAACCATTTTCAAAGAAACTGTACATGTGTTGTCTCATTTATACCTTACAACAACCTTGGAGGCTTGGCACAACAGTATTTCCTGTCTCATTTTTATAATTAAGGAAGCCAAGGCTCAGTGATCTGTCCAAACACATGCTTAGCAGAAAAGAAAGGGGGAAAAAATATCAGTAATGTAACAGTCTTAGCCATTAGTGATTTCTTACTACAAGCTAGGCACTGTGAAAAATGCAACATTACACAATTTCTGTCTATCCTTACATCTACTCATGACTGTCAGATCAATTCCAACTCACAGTGATCCTCCATTGGGTTTCCATCCACTGCATAAATCTTGACAGAAAACTCCTATTTCCCCCACCCCACCCCCAAAGCAGTTCATACATTTGAACCTCCAATCTTTGGTTAGCCGTGCAACATGTAAATATGTGGTGTCAGAAACTTTGAAAATTGTCTTTTCTATTCATTGTGTTAGTACATATTGGGGTCATGGTCTCCAGCTACTTTAACTGTGGACACATGGTCTTACAAATCATCAAAAGCTGTGGGACCAATATAAGTGTGCACTTTCCACTTACGAGAGATGATGGTAGAGAGGGGGTGAAGAGACTATGGCAAGGTGGAATCTGAGGAACCCTGGGGACACAGCCACAGTTAAAAGTTCTGTTTGCTGGATGATTGAAGGGAAAACTGACTTGTAAATACTCTGAGAGAAAGTTTACAGGATGACTGAGAAAACCAGAGGTGCATTTGTGCTGCTGAATTAAACCTGGACTTTCATTATTGAGGAACTGTGTGTTGCTATTAATCTGGCATAGATTTCTGGACTAAACCTGAACTTGCATTGTGTGATATTCTTTGCCCCCAACCTATTAAATTCAACAAATTTGAGTAAAGTCTGTGTGTGAAGTTGCAATGAACACTGGACCCAATAATGGGTAGAAATAGGTTTAAGAGAATGTGGGGTGGCATGTCTGACAATGTGGCTATTTATTTGGTCCAATGGATGTTATTGATATGGGAACAGTTCCATATATGAAATGGGTAGAAGACTCAGCCCCTCCCACATTGTATTGCTCCTTTCGTCACATATCTTGATACCAGAGCTCCTTCCACAACAAGCTTTATTTGTTTTTTGTTTTGTTTTGTTTTGTTTTTTAATTATTTTGTGTGTGTGTACCGTCAAATCAGATCTGACTGGTACAGGAGGATATTGCGCCTCCTTCTCCGGCAGAGCATCTGGTGGATTCGAACCGTGTTTCTCTGGGATTGCAGTGCAGCTTCTTGCCACTAGGCCACCAGAGCTCCCCACACAACAAGCTTTATAAGTAATCACTATATACCATTTTTATATATGGCTCAGATGGATTAACTTGTCCATGATCAAATTACATAAATGGACTAACAGCAGATCCATATTCCTAAAGCCACTGCAGCATGCATTTTTGTTAATTTAATACATTGCCTAGTATCTAGAGCAGATTAAATATGTTAATTACTATATATATTTGCTCTCATAAAACTTAGTATTACTTGTGATACTGGAAAACTGATATGCCTTATGAAAATTGCTCATATGTTTAAGCCCATCAGAAATTTCCCTGCTGGGCTCCCAGTCTTTGCCAATCTCCCTGGTGCTATCAGCCGCTAGGAATCAGACCTTCCAAAACAGAGCTCCAACTAAACAAAGGTACCCTGACTGCAATGAGTCACAGTCCTGGTGTGACTGCTCATCTCTTCTAGTTTATGCCTCACAAAATGACTCAATTATAAAACAAGGCAAGACAGATGAAAACCTTGACAGAAAATAAGGGCAGTCTGAATTTCCAATGGCCCGTGAAGGCCTCAGGATTGTCAAAAGGATGTGTGGGACAAGCCCATCCAAGGGCCAAGCAGGGTAGCTGCTGACAGACAATCTGCAGGTGGACCAGGAAGATTTATGTGAAGGCTGCCTGGCCTCTGGGTCACACACTCTGATCCTATGAGAGGCGAGGCCTCTGTGGCATAGCTGGGAAAAGTGCAATGGAAAAAACATAAGTGCCGACGTGCCAGAGAACTGGAGGAGGCCGGGAACCAATTGAGAGTGGCAGCGTCTCTCTTCAAGCAAAACACAGGTATGCTGCAGAGGTTATAGTGGGCTTCGTTATTTACATTGGGTGTTTTAGGAGATGGAATACCCAAGCCTCCTGAAAGCCAAGGCTATCAATGCAAGGGCTCAGTGGGCTCTTGTCCTGTTTTTCACCCCACTTTCCTTGAGTGACCTGATTATAACAAAGGCAACAATGGAAAGGGCAGGATTCAGTCCACTTCTCTTCACTTCACACTGTAATGGAAAGCCCTAAGCCGAGGTTCATTAAACTTGAAATAACTTAAGTGCCCAAGTCTTGAAAGTTTACAGCCTATTTCTTCACCATAAGAAAAGAAGTTCAACCTAGTCTGACCTTGGAAAGAACTAAGAAGTTGAGCACTTGGGAGGGATGGGAGAAAATGTGGAACCATGACATAAAGAATTATCTTCAATATTTTACTTCCTAGTATGAGCTCTGGTGGCCTAGTGGCAAGAAGCTGTGCTTCAAGGCATGCAGTCTGAGGCCACCAGCTGCTCCTCAGGAAAAGGATGGCCAATCTCCTGCCATGCAATTAACTGCCTCTGAAAACCCGCCAGAGGGTCAGCTATGGGTCAGTTTCGACCCTATGGTACACAATAACACAAAAGGACAATCTTTAACATTTTACTTTATAACTTTGGCAGCAATTTTATGCTGTTGTTGGTGTGTGCCAACAAGTCAGAACTGGGCCATAGTTCACCCTTCAGGAGGTTTTCAGAGGCAGAATACTGTATGGAAGGAGACTGTTCACTTTTCTTTCTCCTGTAGAGCAGCTGTTGGTTTCAAACCATGTACTTGTGCATTACCAGTCCAATTACTAGCTACTAAACCACCAGAGAAGGATGGGCATTCTCCTCCTTTACCATTTACAGTCTCTGAAAACCTACAGGAGATTCAGTTATGAGATAGTTCTGACTCAGTGGCACATAACAATGATAAGAAGCTACTGTTGTTGTTATGTGCCATCAAGTCGCTTGTGACTCATAGCGACCCTATGTACAACAGCCCTAAACTCTGCTCTGTCCTGTGCCAATTGCACTGTCTCTAATACACCCATCCCGATTACCCCAGCCACTGCATCAATTCACCTCATAGCGGGCCTTCCCCTCCTGCGCTGTCCCTCCACCCTGCCAAGCATGATGTCCCTCTCCAAGGACCGGTCTCTCTTTACAACATGTCCAAAGTATGTTAGACAAAGTCTCAGAATCCTTGCCTCCAAGGAGCCGCCTGGTTTAACCCTCTCAAGGATGAGCCGGTTTGTTTTCCTAGCAGTCCATGGTACCCTCAATACTCTTCTCCAGCACCAAAGCTCAAAGGCATCAATTCTCCTTTTATCCTCCCTAGTGACTGTCCAACTCTCTGATGCATAACAAGTGATTGCAAAGACCATGGCCTGTATCAGCTGCACCTTAGTCTCCAGAGAGACACCATTGCTCTTCAATACTTTGGAGAGGTCCCTAACAGCAGACTTTCCCATCTCAATACATCTTTTAATTTCCTCGCTACTGGTGCCAAGAGTGTTGACTGTGGAGCCAAGGAGACTAAAGCTGTTAACAATTTCAATCTCTTCACCATCCATCCTGACGCTGCCAATTGGTTCAGTGATAAGAAGCTACTAGGTAGGTAAAAAGACAATTAATTTCAAATTCTATCCTGAAGTACAACGTTGTGAGTGATAGGATACCATCCATATGTATACAAACAAAACCTGTTAATCTGACTATTATTTAAATATATGCACCAGTAAAGCACAGTCATTAAAACACAAATAGATATTTTTCTGGTTTCCTGCTTTCAGCCAGGAACCATCTGCCGTCAGCAGTGAGATATCCTTGGTATCTTTTGTGATTTTACTATACTGGAGTATTTCAGTGAAAGAGTATTTTATATTTTGTTCATTAATTCAACTCTCAGCAGACACTGGAGTTGTTTCCAGGCTTTGCTTTTTAAAATAAAGGTGTAATGGATATTTATCTACCCATTAAACACACACACACACACACACACACACACACACACACACACACATCTAAAAGCTAAAGTGAAAGAGAAAGAAATTAAGACTTTTTATTACCTACAACAGGGAGAAGATAACATAGATGAATGGGATCTTCTAAGACTCAAATCCCTATGCACATCCAAAAACCTCTCCAGTAGGGTAAAACGGGAAGCCACTGACTGGGAAAAAGTATTCGGTAATAACATATCAGATAAGGGACTTATATCCAGAAT
>NW_006399755.1:26506176-26543936 GCF_000299155.1 Elephantulus edwardii
TAATAAAAAAAATTTTTATTAAATTTTACATTATGAAATCGACCAAATATACAATCAAAATGCATTAATAATAACTGGTGACTGTAATGCAAAAGTTAGAAACAACAAAGAATGAATGATCAGAAAATATGGTCAGAAATCAAATTATCAAGTTTTGTATGATCAAGGATTTATTCATCACAAATGGCTTTTTAAGAAAACACAAATGGAAGTTTTATGCATGGACCTCAACTGATGTACTTCATAGAAATCAGATTGACTACATCTGTGGAAGAAATCATTGGAGGAGCTCAATATCAGCAATCAAAACCAGGCCTGGTGCTGAGTGTGGGAAGGACCATCAATTACTCATGTGCAGTTCAAATTGAGGCTCAAGAAAATTAAAACAAGTCCACAAGAACCAAACTACAACCTCGAGTCCCACCTGAATTTAAAAATAATTGCAAGAATAGATTCTAGGCACTGAATACCAATATTCAATAACCAGATAAGTTGTGGGGTTACATCAAATACATTATCCATGAAGAGAGCAAAAGGCCATTACAAATACAGAGGAGAAAGGAAAAGCCAAGATAGATGTCAGAAGACTCTAAAAACTGCTGTAAAGCTTCCAGAAAAAAAAAAAGGGGGGGGGGGAAGAGATGCTGAAGTAAAAGTGTTAAACAGTATTTTTCAAAAGGTAGTTCAAGAATTCAAAGCTAAGTATTATTAACAGAATGTACAGAGAGCTAGAATTTAAGAATAAAAAGGGAAGAACTTGCTTGGAATTTGCCAAGCTGAAAGAACTGAAAAACAAATTCAAGCCACGAGTTGCAATATTGAGAAATGCTATGCATGAAACCTTGATGGGTCCAGGAAGAATTAAAATAAGATGGAAGAAATACACAGAGTCACTGTACCCAAAAAGAATTGTTCAACACTGAAATATTTCAGGACATACTATATGATCAAGAGCCAATGGTGATAAAAGAAAGGCACTCAAACTGCACTGAAGGCACTGACAGAAAAATGAGGCTCCAGGAATTGACGAGATACCACTTGACATGTTTCAACTAACAGATGCAGCCCTGGATGTGCTCATCCCTCTATGCCAGGACATTTGGAAGACAGCTGCCCGGTCAACTAACTGAAAGAGATTCATATTTGTTCTCATTCCCAAGAAATGTGATCCAAAAGAATGGACAACTTATCGAACAATATCATTAATACCACATGCAAGTCCAACATTGCTGAAGATCATCCAAAAATGGCTAGAACAATCCAATGACAACAAACTATCAGACGTTCAGTCTGGATTAAGAGGTAGTAGCACAAGAGTTATCAATGCTGATATTAGACAGATCCTGGCTGAAAGTTGGGAATATCAGAAGAATGTCTGTCTGTGTTCTATTGACAATGCAAGGACATCTGACTGTGTGGCTCTTCACAAGTTATGGCTGACATTAAGAAGAATGGGATCCACAGAACACTTAGTTGTGCTCATGCAAAACCTATACTTATGCAAGAGGCTGTTGTGTGAACAGGGTAAGGGAACACTGCATACTTTAAGATCAGGAGAGGTGTATGTCAGGGTTGTATCCTCCCTCCATGTCTATTCAATCTGTATACTGAGCAAATAATTAAAAAGTTAAACTCTTATGAAAAAGAATGTGGTATCAAGATGGGATCAAGACTCACCAATAATCTGCATTATGCAGGTAACACAACTTTGTTGCTGAAAATGAGGAGGCCTTGAAGTACTCGTTGCAGAAGAGCAAAACCTATATACAGCCCTAAATATGGATTACATCTCAATATAAAAACAAAAATATTCACCACGGGATAGATAGGCAACATCATGATAGACGGAGAAGGATTCAAACTGTCAACAATTTCATCTTACTTGGATCCAAAATTAAGAGTTAGGGACCTCTCCAAATTATTGAGGAGAAATGACGTCAATTTGAAGACAAAGACATGCCTGGTACACACCATGGTCTTTTCAATCACTTGCTATGCATCTGAAGAAGAACTGATGTCTTTGAGTTGTGGTGTTGGAGAAGAATATCTGAATATCTCATGGACTGCCAAAAGAACAAACAGATATATCTTGGAGAAAGTACAGCAAGAGTACTCCTTGGAGGGAAAGATGACAAAGGTTTCATCTCACATACTTTGGGCATGTTTTACATTGTTTAAGAAGTCCTGGTGGCACAGTGATCCAGTGCATCCATAAGGATTTACAGCCTTGCACTGCTAGTAGAGAGGCTATTCTTTGGAAAGAGACATCATGCTTCCAAAGGTGGTAGAGAGAAAAACCACTAATGAGATTGGTTGACACAATGATGGCAGCAATAAGTCCAAGTATGTCAGAGATGCTGAGAGTGGCACAGGATAGGATGGGATTCATATCTGTTGTTCATAGGGTCACTATGAGCCATATGTGGCAGCACCTAACAACAACAAGCCACTAGAGCTCCCTTACAAGTTTGTGAGTAATCATCATCATAATGGAGAAAGGAAAAAAGGTACTTTAGATTGATGAATGTAGGAATATTCTGGAAATAGTAAAGCATAGAAAAGAAAAAAGCATGCCGAGTTCTTTTAGTCTTACCGTGTAATACTCTTAAAGTAAAAATATCTGTGCATAATTTATAAAGACCAAGATTAACTCAGAAGCATGCCAAGTAAAAGGGTGACAACTAGAGCAATTTGGGGAGTGTATCCATGCCATTCAGATTAAGAGAATTCTGCGAACTTGCAAATTCACTTTACCCATGTCTTATTCCCTCCACCCCATAACTAGTGGAAAGAATATTCCTGCAAGAATTAATTTTGCATTCAGGGCCAGAGGCTGGCACACAGCAGGGACTCAGGAAATGTTTGCCACATAAGTGAAGGATGAAACCTGACCTGGCCTCCAGTCAGAGCCCAGCTGACAAGAAAGCATTTTATGGTCTTTGAGAGCATATTGATCAAACACTTGCCAGCAAGTGTCAATTAGCTCAGCAATGAAGCGGAAAGATGACACTGGCACGAAAACAAAAATCTCCTACCACTGAAGACTTCCTTACTCCTGCATTGGTCAAGAACTTCTTATATCCTATTCCTGGGATCCTGATCTTGATGCTCAATGACCTCTTTTTTTAAAAAAAAAAATCTGTTTTCCTTTCCCTTTACTAAGTAACAATATTAATCTGATTTCCCTTTTCAGTGGACATGTAACACTGGATCATTTTAAAACTTTATTTCTAGGCAGGTCTTCCAATGGTAGTTATTGTCTCTTGCCATCAAGTTGATTCTGATTCATGCTGACCCATGTGTGCAGTATAAAGTGTCACTTAATCTCCTGTTAAGTAAAGATAAGCCCATGCAGGACAGAGCCTAATGCAGAGTGCATATGGTGCATGAAGTCAAAGAGTTCCACAAAGTAGATCTTTTTTTAAAAAAACATTTTTTTATTTTATTTTTATTATTTGTGTGTGTGTGTGTGTGTACCGTCAAATCAGATTTGACTGGTACAGGAGGAGATGGTTCCTCCTTCTCCAGCAAAGACTCTGGTGGATTTGAACCGCACACCTCTGGGACTGCAGTGCAGCTTCTTGCCACTAGGCCACCAGAGCTCACCAAAGTAGATCTTTAAAAGCAAGGCAAGAACAGTAGTACAAGGAAACTCCAAAACCACTTATGTCTAGTTGATTCTGACACATAGTGACCCTCAGAAGCTATCAATCATTACAGGAGGAGACAGCCTACCTTTCTCCCATGAGTGCTTGGTGAATTCAAACCACCAGCCTTTTGATTAGCAGCCAAATGTAATGCACTATTCCAAAAGAGCTCAATGCCCATAGAAACTCAACTCTGCCCCTGAGTGAAATTAACTCCCATCTGACCCTTCATTGGGTTTCTGAGGCTATAAACTGCAAAGGAGGAAATTGCCCATCTTGTCCCCAAGTTGCTGCTGGCAGATTCAAATAGCCCGAGAGGCCTAGCCTTTGAATATGCAGTGCGACTCCACAGACACCATGCTACCAGAGGTCCCCACACAAGAAAAAGCAGCTTCCAAGACTTGATTTTCTTCAGCTATTGAAGACTTCTTCAAATATCCCTTTCACCTCAGCCTTGAGCCTCTCATGCCAACCTGAGAGGCAGGAACATTCTCCTTGCCCTACTTACAGAAGTAAGTGAAGAATTGGTGAAGCTGGCTTATAGTGTGCTCATGCCATTCAGTAGAGATAAGATTTTTCTTCACTTTAGTTTCAAGATGCGTGAGCAATGGCCAAGCAGCTTCTGAGATTAGGGCCTTTTACGAAGGAAACATATAGCCATTTCTGCTCAAGAAGGATTAAGTAACAAATATGCTAAAATTTCAACAAAAATTCTATACAAGCCACATTACCAGAATATAGACATATAGACTAAAATGGATGCTGATTCAGAAGTATTGGTTATATGTATATTTTTAAATCAGGGGGAATATAACAACACCACCCCCCCCATCACTTAGATGAAGTGCAAATGTTGTCTACCAGTAGAAATACACTGCCTGCTATTAAGACTTGCTAGAAACAACAATAAGAAATGTTTCCCATGTGGATTCCAAACCAGAGGAACAAGGAGATTTGACTCAACCACAACAATTCTATTATATCCTTCTCTGAGCTATTCTGTGTGTTCCCTTGCCAAGTTGCATCTCCTATCATTCTCTGACAGTTGGATTTTAGGAAGATCTCCTCAACCCTCATTTGATGACAAGGCAGACTGCAAACAGAACTGGGGTCTATCTGCTCTGCATTGGCTGTTTCCATAGAATTTACTGTGATTACTTGCCCCTCGATCTTGGTGCTCTCGTGGACCTGGCATACACTTTGCAGCATGGAGCAAGACACAAGGGTGCTCACCAACACACAATCAGAATGACCCTGTGCAGCTGTCTCATGACCTGTCCACCCTTCTTCCCAAGGAGCAGTTGGGTGGATTCAAACTGCATGCCTTTAGGATTGCAGTGCAGCTTCTTACCGGTAGGCCATCAGATCTCTCTTTTTTAATATGGGTGTTTTTTCTATTAAATTAGAACCAACCCATAGCTGACCCTGCAGTGAGTTTTCAGATGCAGTAAATCACATGGGAAGAGACTGCTCATCCTTCTTTCACTGAGCAGCTGGTGGATCCAAACCATGTGCAGCTTTTTAATGTAGTGCCTCTGAAAACCTGATGAAGGGTCAATTACGGGTCAGTTCCAACTTTGTGGCACACAGCAATGTTTTTATGTTAGCAGCAATTAATTCCTTCACATCGTCACCACAAAATACTTCCTGTTGCAGCAAGAATAGGAATGAGGTCCCTGGTTTGAAGTTGCCCACATTATTATGCATTCTGAGTTGCATTTCTGTTTGTCATTTTGCTGATGTAGAAGATCTGAGGTTGTTGTATTTTTTCTCAAGGGAGCAGTAAATTGAGGTGAAGAACAGAGCAGGTTGAGGGGAGGGGTCTGGAGGATTGGCTGCTCCCTTCTTGCTAGCATTTCCTATTACCAACCACACTGGAAGTATGTATAGAAAGGTTTTAGTTACTCCCATCTTCAGTGCAATGTTCATTTCTCATGATAAAGTCACCTTGGTCTTTAGAGTGAGGACTTAGACTTGACCTATCTCCTTCAAGCTAAATTAAGATTTTGAGTGAGTAATAATCTCAGGTTCATATTTTTATTAGGGTCTGCTTCACTGAATGAAAGCATTTGCACCAATATAAACTGCAAAATGATGTCAAGCTGGAGTTCCAGCTGGACCGGCGAGAGCCAGAGTCCATCACTGAGGGAGAGTGCATGGCTTTTCCTACATGGTGCAAAGACCATGCCTTCCTCTCTCCTGACTATTCTCTCTCCTGTGACACCCTGCTAACCCTTACTACTCCCTACTTGCTGGGGAAACTATTCCAAAGCCCTTCATCGACTCCCTTGCAAAGTGAAGGAGCAGAGAACGCTCGAGAGCCAGGGAAAAAGTGGTCTAAGATGGACTTGTACCAAATATTAAAACATGAAAAAGTGGTAAGCAGAATTGTCAAATCTTGTGTGTCTGTGTTCTGTTCTGCCATGTCAGAACTGACTGTCTAGTGGGTTTTTAGAGGCAGTAAATGGCATGGGAGGAGACTGCCCATCTTTTCTGGAACAGCTGGTGGATTTGAATTGTGTGCCATTGTGACAGCAGCACTGTTCCTTATCACTAACCTACCAGAGCTTTTTATACACATTTATATACAAAAATACACACACACACACACACACACACACACACACACACACACACACACATACACATCTACATAAACAGAATATATACGCATGATTTGAAAATTCCGGTTACTGGTTTTTCTGGTTTCTGGTTTTTCATGCTTTAATATTTCAGCACAAACTCAGCCTACAGATGTGTGTGTGTGTGTGTGTGTGTGTAACCTACAGAAATTCTTACCTTTTTCTGTGCACAAAGATATCATAATGTAAAATATATGAGCACACAAAGTGTACGTGCATAAGCAGGATTATCTGAATTGATCTCAACAGCAGGCACACACACTGGCTGTGTACAATGTGTCCTCCTGAAGTCAGCTGGCCTATATTTAGTACAGGAATTAAAGTTTCATAGATATGCACTCATATATTTTAAGTGCCAAATATACACAGGGACATAGAACGTATGCTGTGTATATATTTTCCTTCAAACATAAACAGGATTGCTAACTAATTTGCATTCCAAATGCCAGTTTCTTAAATAGTGAGAAGGTAGCTTCCTTTCTCCTCCTCACCCTTGCTCTTACCCTAAAAAGCTAGCAGAATCCCGTCTATCCCTGATTATTTTAAAATGCATCACATGGGCAGAAAAATCTGAAGGTCCTAATAGATAGGTTTTGAAGATTTGGTAAATACCCTGGGGAAACTGAACAAAAAAAAAGCTTTGCCAACAACGGCTCAACACTCTGAATGCCAAAGAGTTATTGCCCTCTTGTGTTTGTCAGAAAAGAAGCTCACTATATTACACTTTAATCCTACATTCTAGGTCAACAGCTGTGATTTTTTCTTCCAATAACACAATTAGCTAACAGTTCTTATTTAGATTGTATTTATTTTCAAAAAAGGAAACTTGGTGGTGCTGTAGTTTAAGTACTTGGCTGTTAACAAAAAGTTCTGTATTTCAAATCCACCAGCTACTCCACTGAAGAAGGACGTAGGAGACAATTTTCAAGATTTCTGAACTTGGAAAATTCTATTCTGTCCTAGTGAGTTCTGGTGGCCTAATGGCAAGAAGTTGCACTGCAATAACAAAGATGCATGGTTTGAATCCACCAGCTGCTCCATGGGAGAAGAATAGGCAATCTCCTCTCCTGCAATTAACTACCTTTGAAAACCTGCTTGGAGGGTCAGCTATGGGTCAGTTCCAACTTGATGGTACACAACAACAACAACAACAACAACAACTCTGTCCTAGATGCTAAGACTTGACGAAATGAAAATGGTCTTGGTTTCTTACTTTCTTTTTTTAAAAAAACCAGCCCTAGTAGCGCTGTGGGTAAGCTCTCAGCTAACTGAAAAGTTAGTAGTTCAAACCTACCAGCCACTGTCCTATGGGAGAAAGATGTGGCAGTTTGCTTCTGCAAAGATTTACAGCCTTTAAAATGCTACGGGATGGTCCCACTCTGTCCTACGGGGGCCAATATGTGTTAGAATTAACCCAACTACAAAGTGTGTGGTTTTATATGGAAAAACAAAAGATAAATCTCAATAGAAATTCCATAATGACACATGTTATAACCAACTGTCCTAAGGCATTGTTAAAAAATGGAATGATGAGGAATGTTACAAAACTCATCACGGACTTCATTTACTTTTAGATCTTGTTTCTGTTCCTGCAGGATGATCCATTAGTAATATAATGCTCATTTTCATAAGGTTTATGTACATCCTGGTGATTTATTAGTGCTGAAAGGCTTGTCACTAACAGTACAGAAGGCATTCCCACCATTGTTTTATTCCTGTCAACTGAGCATTTTTAAACCCAAATCTTTTCCTAATTTAGCAGCTAAGTTTTCAACATAATACTTTTAATGTTTAGACATATTATTTATCTTACTTCAGCTGATGATAAAGGAGAGGAGAAAAAGTCACTTGAAAATATTTAACACATATACAAGAATCTTCAATGGAGATTATATGAAAAGCAATGTTGCACAGTGGTTAAAACATGGGCTTTAGAGTTAGACCACTTTGGTTAAACCCTGGCCCTAGCACCAATTTGAAAGATGCTTTATGGAAATTAATGCTGCCAAGTTTCTATTTCTTCAGCTTCAAAATGGGGAAAAGAACGGTATTTATATGCCAGCACTTGTACTAAGAATTCAATGAGATAACGTGTGCACAGTAGTATGGTAAATGAGCATGAAATGCCTCATTAAACTCTTTCCAAAACGCACTACAACTGCCAACACATGCTTTTTAGAATTAATTTTTTATTGTGATTTAAATGAAGATTTACAGAACAGATTGTAAATCCCTCCTCCCCCCTCAGCAATTCATACACATGCTTTGTGACTTTCATAGTTCTCTCTTCGTGCGTTGTCTCCTTGTCTCCACAGCAATCAACAACAACAACATTATAAAGCAAACTTCCCACTTCTAGCCTGTGTTTCCTCTTTCCAGTCCTCCATCTCACCTTCCTGCTATCAGAGCTTGATCCTTGCTCAAAATCTGTCTTTTTGATTAGTTGATGGTTAAGAGAAACTCATTCCTCTCTAGTGTTACTGATGATTACGTTATAGGATTGTTTACTGTTTGGCTCAAGATTCAATCCATGGATGACTTCCTTTCTCATCTTAAATGGTAGCAAAGGAAAATTCCACCTATATCAGAGAAGCAATCCTGTTCTTTTTTTATGATTTTGAGTTTTGTTCCTCATTTCTCTCCTACTCCGCTAAGGACCTTCTCAGGATCTCTTTTAGAGTCGACCGTGATGGTCTCCTGGCATCATCTAGATCATGGAGCCTATAATTGTAAAAGAATTTTTTCACCTTTTTCATTCTTCTTAACTTTCGGTGGAGATGAGTCCAGTAATTACACCTTTGGTGATAAGCAGGATATAAAACATTGCCTTCGATAACTATGCTATGGCAATTGACCTTGCTATCTGCCAGCAGTATAGCCCTGAGCTTTTAGGCTGCCAAAAGATCATGCACTTATGTTCCATTTATTAGAGTTCTATAAAAGTATATTCCATTTTAAACCACACTAAAAGAGAGCTATGATCCTTTTCTGACACTGTTTAGCCTCATATAAATAGTCAAGAAATAAAAATGGAACTTATGTTCTTTTAGGCATCACTTTTAAGAAATTTGCCAGATACACCAATTATTTTAAAACTTTGGAGGAGAACAACTGTGTTCTATACATTTGCTTTTCTTACAGGAATGCCAATTATATGTAAGTCTGCAACAAATGATTTGCTGAATTCTTCAACTGCCAACAATTCACTAAGGTAACCTCAGAATCTCTTCCCAAAGAGACCATAATAATTTAGTTTATCCATTCTCCTTCTAATATTCACAGAGCAATGTAGTATAAATTATTCTGACACAGTCTGCTTTTTAGAAAACATAGTAAGTTCACATCACATAGTTTTCCTATGTGATCAGGTGGACCAGTTCTTACAGAAGGAAACTATGCTTGGTAAAAGAGAAAGCCAGTGAAAAGAGCAAGACTTCAACGAGATGAGTTGACACAGTGGGCTCAATTAGAACAAGTGTGAAGATGGTGTGGAAGAGAGCTGTGTTTTGATCTGTTGTGCATTGGCTTACAATGGATCAGAACTTACTTGTCAACTCCTACCAAGAAGATTCACAGATTTTCTATCTCCTAAAAAAACATTTACCTAATATTTCCCAAGACAGGACAAATCCCTGGCATACACCCTTCACCATTTTGAACCATATAGTGTTTCCTTGCTCTGTTCTTGCGACTGCCTCCTGGTCCAAGTATAAGTTTCCCATAAGCACAATCAAGTGTCCTGAGATTCTCATTCTTCTGTGAGTTAGCCACAGTTTGTTGTGATCCACACAGTCAAAGGCCTTTGTACATTCAATGAAACACAGATATTCCTTTGGTATTCTCTGCTTTCAGCAAAGATCCATCTAATATTAGCTATAATATCCCTAGTACCATGGTGTCTTCTAAACCCAGCCTGCACTCATCAACAATCTGTGTGTTATGCAGATGACACAACCCCACTTGCTGAAAGTGAGGGGGACCTAAAGTGCTTGCTGTAGAATGTCAAAGACTGCAGCCTTCAATATGGATTGAAGCTCAACATCAAAAAAACAAAGATTCTCACCTAGGCTAATTGGCAACATCATTATAGACTGTGAAGAGATTGAGATTGTGAACAGCTTTAGTTCGCTTGGCTCTCTAAAATCAACATTCTTGGTACCAGCAGCCAGGAAATCAAAAGAAGAATTGTATGGGGAAAGTCCTGAAGAGCAACAATGTCTTCATTACATTGGCTCTTATTCATATGCTACTTCATGAAATGGTTCAATATTGACCAATTCTTTTTGGTACAATGACTAAATGTATTCCCTCCATCTTCTTTTGATGCTGCCAGCATCACTCAAGATTTTGCCCACAGAATCCTTCAGTATTTAAACTCGAGGCTTGATTCTGATTTTTTTCCCAGTTCTTTCAGCCCTATTTTGAGGATTAGTTAATTCAAACAATAAACTCAACTATTACATAAGTACCTATCATATATTATTATACAGTGAGGCTTTCTCCCCCCCCCCCCCCCCAGATATTCAAGCAGAATATGAATGAAGATAAAAATCTTTTAGGACATGTATATGTATTTTTTGAAAAAAAAAATAGGAAAGATACACAAGAACAATAAATCTTTAACTCACTAGATAAACTCTAAAGAGAAAAAATATAGGCTTGATGGGGCTGTAAAGTGAGCAGTGGTGAAATTTATGAAAGTATCACTCTTTTTCTCATTATCATCAAGTCAGAACTGATTGATAGCTGACGCTCCATTGCATTTTCAAGGCTCTAACTAACACAGAAGGAGACCACGCATCTTTCTCTTGTGAAGTCACTGATGGATGTGAACTGTCAGAGAGGCATGGCCTTTGGGATATCAGTACAACTTCCTGCAGATTAGGTTACCAGAGTATGTAGTAAAGGACAGAGAAGAAAGATCAAAGGGCAAGACAGTAAAGGTGACAAGTCATCTGGCTACATGAAAAATATTCAAGTTTAATTTCTAAGAGTCATTCAATAAATGATGTTTATTTATTATCACAGCTGGCGAGACCTACTCAACCATTTCATATCTAAAAGACCTTTCTTCTTGTTGTTGTATATGTCAAGTCAGAACTAATTCACTGGAAACCCTCCAGCAGGTTTTCAAAGGCATTACATTGTGGAGGAGACTGCTCATCTTTCTCCTGAGGAGCAGCTGGGGAATCTGAACCACATGCCTTTTAGTAGACAGCTCACCTCCTTATCACTAAGCTATGAGAGTTACAAGAGGTCCTTAACTCAGTTCTAATCACAACAGATAAGTCCTGGAAAGGGTGTGGCCAGAGTATTCCTTGAAAGCAAGGATGGCCAAGCTTCATCTTTCATACTTTGGACATGTAGCCAAGCGAGGCTATTCCTTAGAAAGGGACATCATGCTTGGCAAGATGGAGGGTCAGTGAAGGAGAGGAAGATCCACAATAAAATGTACTGACACTGTAACTCAAGCAATGGGCTTTAGTGTCTCAGAGATGATGAGGATAGCACAGGACAGGGCAGGTTTCAGAATGGCTGTCCACAGGGTCCCTGTGAGTCATACTCCATTCAATGGCATCTAACAACAACAATGACCAAAATAATCATCTCTCTGAAAAGGGGGGAAAAACCCCAAACCCCACTCCCCCCAAAAAACCAACCACAGAGCTCTGGCAGCATAGTCGGTTGGAAGTTGTGCTGCTACCTCAAAAGTGGTGCCTCTCTGGCAGATCGAATCCACTATCAAGGTTTATGTGAGGAGTAGACAGGGAACCTCCTAAAAGCCCTCTGGAGGGTCAGCCATCACCTCTCTGGTATAGTGTTTATTCACATGGAAGGAAAGCATGATAATTTAAGTTCTTCTTATAATGTTATCAAGAAGACAAAATGAGAAAAATACATGTGAAAACACAAATTACAGCCATAAAGCACCAGGCAAATATTCCAACTATCTCATTCCCTCTTATACTTTATCTTTCCAAACGACTGACTCATATGGCATCCAATAATTTGACAGCCTAGGAGAGGAGTTTCTGTGATAAAAATTAACCTTATGGAAAACTGGGCCAAGAACCATAAGAGCTGAAGTAGATTTCGACTGAATTCCAACTAAGGAAACCTAAACACTAACCAGGTAAAGCTGACGGGGCTCTGACTTGAAAGAAGAGTTGACTGATTACTCTGGTCCTCGGATGATTCATTATAAGTTCTCTACCTAGGCAACCTCATTCTCTTTCAAACTTTCTTTTGCCTTCCTACAAATAGTTAATGAATACTTAGAGTAAACACAGGGCCAAGTGTGGATCTGGGTAAAAGGATGAGCTAAACCAAGACTCAGGCTGAACAAATCTCATGGGGAGACATGGGGAAATAGTTCAGGTGAGGGGAAAAATGGAATCCATCCTCCCACCTGCAAAAACTTCTAGCCTGGACAAGTCTGAGCCTTGAACATATCTCACTAGGTTATTGTAAACAAAATGAGAACCCTCAGGCTACCCCCACGCTAGATTATACTTGGCAAGGCAATTCTGAAATAACATCCATCCAGATTCTGGGAATCTGAAAATGGGGATACAAGAGTATTTCTATTCATTTTTTTTCCCCGCAAATACCCATCATGGAGAGAGAATTCTACATTAAAGCATGCTTAAAGCCCCAGCTCTTCTTGCCTAACCACTGTCACTTTTCTCCATGTGATCTTGCATTTCAGTCTCAAGAAAACAAAGATTCTTACCACTGGACCAATCAGCAACATCATGATAGATGGAGAAAAGACTGAAACAGTCAACAGCTTCACCTTACTTTGATCTGCAATCAGCACCATTGGGACGAACATTCAGGAAATCAGGAGACATATTGCACTGGGAAAGTCTGCAGTCAGGGACCTCTCTAAAATATTGAGGAGTAATGGTGTCAGTTTGAGGACTAAGGGTGTCTGAGTCAGGCCATGGTCTTTCTGATTACTTGCTATGCATCTGAGATCTGGACACTGAATAAGGATGACAGAAGAAGAATTGATGCTTTTGAGCTGTGGTTCTGGTAGAGTACTGAGCATTCCATGGACTGCCAAGAGAACAAATAAATATGTATCTTGGAGAAAGTGCAGCCATAATTATTTTTCCTTTTTTTGTTAACCACATATACAGGTTTATTTTCTCCCTAACACTCTAACTCTCATGGGTGTGAAGCTTTGGCACTAGCTTTCATTACTTTTAATCACTTTAAACTAATATGCAAGTGAGGGAAAGATATCAAAATAGTAAATAATAAGCACGTTCCTGCTGTTTAAATATCTGTTGGTAAAAACAACTTTTTGTTGTTACAAGAAGATCCTAAACACAGTACAGGGAAATATCACTCTGGCAAGTATGCATAAAACACTTTTGTCTTTTAATGGTTTTTCTTTTCCTTAAGCATTTCTTCTGAGACAAAGATGAAGCAAAGCTTTGCCACACACACTTTGAGCATATTACTAGGAGGGGCTATTGCTTGGAGAGTGACATGATGATCAGAAAGGTAGTGCACTGGCGAAGGAGAGGAAGACCCTCAACCAGGTGGATGAACACGGTGACTGTCACAGTGGGCTCTAGTGTGTCAGGAAGTGTGAGGATGGCACAGGACAGGGTTCAGATCTCATTCATAGGGTTGCTATGGATTATACTCGACAGCACCTAGCAACAACATGACTACCACATAGAGGTATACCTTTGTCGTCCATAAAATACAGGTAAACCTCCTTGTGATATTTTTTGCTTTCAATCAAGCTCAATCTGACTTCAGCAATGATATCTTTAATTCCATAGACTTCTCTGACTCCAGCTTAACTTTCTTGCATTTTTCTGCCAGTAAACTGCTATCAATATTTTCAAGTTATTATCAGTAAATTTTGGTACATGTGATACTAATGATACTGCTCTATATTTTCTACATTCTCTTTCATCACCCTTCATTAAATGGGCACAAGTATGAATCTCTTTTAGTCAGTAAGCCAGATGTTTGTCTTCCAAATTTCTTGGCACAGACAAATGAGCACAATCAGTATTGCACCTGTTTGTTGAAACTTCTCATTTGGCATTCTATAAAGTCCTGGAGCCCTGTTTTTGCAATACTTTCAAAGCAACTCAGACTTTTTCCTTCAATATCATAAGGTTTTGATCATACACTATCTCCTAAAATGGCTAAACACTGAGCAATTCGTTTTGGTATCATGATTAATGACTCTTTGCATTCTTTCCATCTTCTTTTGATGCTTCTTATATCATTCAGTAGTTCGCTCATAGAGTCTTTCACTAACGCAGCTCAAGGTTTGATTTCTTTTTTCTTCGGTTCTTTAAGCTTGAGAAACGCTGAGTGGGTTCTTCCCCTTTGATTTTTTAACTTTGTACATTTCATTATACTACTGTTGTTTTTCTTTTCTTACTGCATTTCAAAGTCTCTGTTCAGGTTTTTTACTTCAGCATTTCTTTCTCTCATTTTAGCTATTCTGTGTTCAAGAAGGAAATGCAACCAGACTGCTCTTTAGAGGTAAGGATGGTGAAACTTTCTCTCCATTACTTTTGGGCATATTTTCAAGAGGAACTAGTTCTTGGGGAGAGAGGGGTTACTGGGAAAAATGGAGTCAGAGAAAGAGATGATTTGAATTGTGCTTAAAGGCATCCTCAATGAGATGGTTTGACAAAATGCCTACCACAATGAGCTTTGAGCATGACGGAGATCATGAGGTTGGGGAATGATAAGGGAAGGATCTTTTTCATAATGAACACAAGGACATACTTCCTCTTCAAATTATCATTAATGGCAGGGAGACTCTGATTGTCTGATCCAAAATGATCAACATCACACCATTTACTTCAGTTCATGAATGCCGAAGGTGTGCTCTTTAAATGTTCTATCTCATCTGACAACTTCACATTTTCCTAGTTTATACTTCTTATATTCCATGCTCTAATTATTCGTGAAGGTTTGTAGCTATTTCTTCTCTTTTTGAATTGTGTCCCATGAGTAAACAAATGTCTCTAAGGCTTTATTTATTAAGCTCATTAAGGTCAAATCCACTTAAGGAGGCAATCTTCTCTAGTCATACTTGAGTGCCTTCCAACCTGAAGGGCTCATCCTCTGCATTGTACCAGATAATATCCCATTGATATTCCCAGATTTTCCACTGATATCTGTTTTTAAGAAGTAGGTATCTTTTTTTAAGAAGTAGATCACCAGGTTCTCCTTCTCAGATTATCTTAGAAGCTATGTGGTACTTGAAAGACAAGTGATATAACTTCAGATTCACAGTAGCATGTAAGTCTCCATGGTAAGACAACAGACAAGTGGTGGAAGTCTTATCTACTAGGATTAGATTTAATAGAGCAATCTCATTAGTGTATACTTCTATTCACATTATACTATCCTTGTGTCTTTGGAAGCAGTATCTATAAAATATTGAATGTCTGCTCTGTCCCAGGTGTATCTTTGAAATAATCCTGCAAGATGGACTGCTCTCTTCATTTTATTGATAAAACTGAAGTGAACAATTAAAAAGTTAAGTAACTGCACAAAGTCAAACAAGCAGCAAGTAGCACAATCATACTTGGGATGCAGGTTTTTCCAACTCCACAGTGGAAGCTCTTCAGGTTTCCATGCCAAGCTACCCTACTGTGGAATTACCCAATAAGTGAATAAAGAAAATGTTGGCACCAATGATTCCCTGCAACTCTAAAACTAAAACTAATAATTGTGTACTGGCCAATAGATTTCAAATAATAACTCTCAAGGAAAGCATAAAAGTAGCTCATAGGTTTCCTAGACTGAAATCTTCACAGTAGCTGATTGTCAGGACTTTTCTCCTGATGGAACTGAGAACTTCATTTACATGTGTTAGGACTGCATGCCTACATTTTAACACACATAAAGTGACATCTCTCTCTACAGCTATCTATAGATAACTTTACATTTGAAATTTTAAAAACTATTTTAGGTTTGTAAACCGTATGTAAATTGTTCTGCTGCAGAACAATTCTCCTCTACTATGAATATATGGATATAATTATATCAGGATCTATATCTATCTTTTCATGTATACCCTAATCCACTGTTTTGATTCTTGAGTTTACACAAAGTATTCAGTATGTGACACACACACAAAAATCATTTGGAAAATTAATATCCACTAAATACTCACTTTTACTTTTTAAAAAAGTCTGGTTCTTCATTACTGTGTCTCAAAGTATATTTAGCAAAACTAAATATAAAGCTTTATTTTTTAGATAAAATTCTCAGTCTCAAAGAAGAGTTCATAAAATTAGAGAACTGGATGAGATTTTAAAAGATCTAATATAACTATAACAACTCTAATTATGGTCAGTAATACAAAGGGAAATATCCTTGCAATGAATGGAAAGAAAATATCTACACGGAGAAAAACATGTATAAAAATGGAAACCTTAGAATTGGAAAACATGACATTTGAAATTTATAAGTATGAGTAGATAGATATTTCACTAGCAATGTTAGTGTAAGAATTGTGATGTGAGTCATGAATTTAAACATAAATTAATAGAAACTATGTGGTTGATTGGACTGCATCGAACAACAATCCATCTGAAAATATATGGGGAAAAATAAAGTACGGTTATCAAGGATTTAGAGTAAAATGTTAAAAGATCTAGCAGTTATGCAATTGGAATGACAAATGGAAAGAAAAGAATAAGGTAGAAAAATAATTTGAAGAAATATTGTTTAAAAATCCACAAATCTGGGTAAAGACATTAGTTTACAGGGTGATGTATCTCAACAAATACAAATTCAGAAAAATGTAAAGGCTGCCATGTCTAGGGAGTTATATAGTCAATTTCTAAAAGTCAAAGATATAAAAGAAAAATCTTTAAAAGTTCAAGGGGAAAAGAAGGGGTCTCATATACAGTAACAATTCAACTTGCAATGACTTTTTATTAGAAACTAGAGACCAACAGATCATCTTTAACATACTGAAAGTTCTTAAGCCAGAATTCTTTATTATGTGAATACATTTTTTAAAGAATAAAGATAAATTTTAATTTTAAAAAAGTTTTTAAAAAACAACACAGTGATAGTTACCAGCAGATGATAACAAGAAATGATCAAAGCAAGTTTTTCAGAATGAAAACCAATCGATATCTTAAGAAAAAATAAAGAACATCATTCTACTTTCTCTGTCAGTCAAACAGATTTATCCATTTTGTTGATCTTAAAAGAGTCACATTTGATTTCAATGATACTTTTCTTTATTGAAATTTTGGCTTCAGATATTATAAGGAACTTTATGCCAAAAGATTTAACAATTTAAATGAAAATATCTCATTTTAAAAAAAAAAGCTTTCAAAAGTTAACAAGATAAAAGAGAAAACCTGAAAACTAAGATCCACCTGACCCAAGTCATGACATTATTAATCACCTCATGTATATGCAAAAGATGGATAATTAGTAAGTAAGGAAGACCAAAAAGAACTGGTGCTTTTTAATTTTAGTGTTGTGAAGGAATATTGAATACACCATGGACTTCCAGAAGAAGGAACAAATTTGTCTTTGAAGAAATGCAGCAAGGATGATCCTTGAAAGTTATTATGGTTATACTTTGTTTCATGTCTAAAGAACATATTATCAGGATGGACCAGTCAGTCCCTGGAAAAGTACATAATGTGCAGTTCAGAAGAAGGTGAGAGAAAAAGAAGATACTGCATGAGATGGCTCAATACAGTGGTTGCAACAATGGGTTTACACATAGGGACAACTGTGAGGAGGGTCCAGGACAAAGTGTGTCTTGTTCTGTTGTACCCAGGGTCCTTATGAGCTGGAATCAACTTGACAGTACCTAAAACAATAGAAAATAAATAAGGGAATACTCCCCAACTAGTTGTACAAAACTAATGCCCTAATTTTTTTTTTTTTAAAAAAACCTAAATGATACCCAAAAAAATGGATGAATAAGGGCAACCTAGGATAGGGATATTGAGCCACGGTCTTTGCAATTACTTGCAAATTTACATCAAAGAGCTGGACAATGCATAAGGATGACAGGAGAATCGATGTCTTTGAGTTGTGGTGCTGAGGAAGAGTACTGAACATACCATGATTGGTAAGAAAACAAACAGATCTGTCATGGAGAGGGTGAAATCAGACCACTTATTACAGGCAAGGTTTTTGAAGCTCTATCTCACCATACTTGGAAGGGTGGAAGGACAATCAAGACAGGAAGGCCCTGGATGAGATATATTGGCTCAGTGACTGAAGTAATGGGATAGGTATGCTGGAAATAACAAAATTGGTTCACAATAGAGCATGGTTCAGAGCTGTTGGACGTAGGATTGCTATGAGTCTCAAGTGACTCAAGAGCATAAAACAGCAACAACAAAGATAGGGAGCTCTGGTGCCCTAGTGGCAGGAAGCTATACTGTAATCCAGAACACAATTAACTGTCTCTGAAAACCTGCCAGAGGGTCAGCTATGGCTTGGTTCAAACTCAATGGTACAGAATAACAATAACCACCACAACCACAAGATAGAATAAGAGAGTTTGGGTGCCTAATGGTAAGAAGTTGTACTGCAATCCCAAATGCAAGTAGTTAAAATCCACCAGCTGCTCCACGGAGAAAGATGGGCAATCTCTTCCTGAGTAATTAATTGCCTCTGAAAACCCACCAGAGGGTCAGCTCTGGGTTGGTTCTGACTCAGTGATACACGACGACAACAACAAGGAAGAGTAAAGAAAAATTGGGACTATATCAAGAAGACTAGCACAGGATGGGCTACAGAAATCAACATAGGTCTTAGGTCTTAGGCAGAAAGGGGAATCAGAGCACAGACTTGGAGAAGGTATGGGTTCATGAATATATATCTACACCTATATCTATCTATTTAGAAGCAAGAGTGGCATCTGGAAATAATATGCCTCTGGAAACTCTATGAACTTGGAGAAACAATGATAGTTATAGAAAGGCTTCAGGTCTTTTGTTCATGGGGTCATTATGAGTTGTGACTGGATGATAATCAACAACAATCTATATCAATATTTCTTTCTTTATATCTATCTATCTATCTATCTATCTATCAATCATCTATCTCAGGAGAGCAAGTATAAAAACTCCTGGGCAGGAATGTGCTATGTGCTAAGTATTCAAGAAATAGCAGGGAAATTGATGTGGTATCTCATATCAGGGAAGTGGCCAAGAAAGAGAGAAAGAAGAAACAACTTCAATAATACTGGCCACACCCAGTGAAAACCCTGGGGTTAGCAATGTAGAGGTGACTGGTGACTTTACAGAGCAGTTTTATTGGACAGGTAAGGCCAAAGTCTTGCCAGTTTAGGTTTAACTGAGAATATGTTGTAGTTGTTGTTGTTATGTGCCATCGAGTCGCTTACAACTCATAGCAACCCTATGTACGAACTGAGAATAGGAGAAGGACTAAATCTAAGCAGCACAGACATCTCCTTGGGCTGTGCCTCAGAGTGGAAGAAAGAGAGAAGGGAGGGAGGGGAGGCAGAAGCTGCTGAAGCAGGATCAAGAGAAGGGATTCTTTAGGATTTTGTTTTTGTTATTTTTTAAGATATGAGAGATAAAGGATGCTGCATGCCAAGGGATAGAATCCAAAACAGAAAACAACTGATATGGAAGATCTGCTGGGGGATCTCACTTGGCCCAACTTCAGGTACATTCTAATAGAAGTAATTCTCTTATCACATTCTTGTTTCAAGTTATCTTAAATCAGCCATTGTCAGCAAGTCAATTGTTTTCCTATGGAACAAAGTTATCAGCACCATTCCATTGATTACCCACATATATATTAAGTACAGTGCTGGAGGAAAAGTTTGATTTAACTCTTGAAACATGCCCAAAAGAGCTTCTAATGCCTTTAGTGATCCAACTTTCTCCTGCTGTTTCTTTTTCACTGATTCTGTTTTATAAGGTGATAGATTATTTTGTGACTGGAATAGCACATGACAGAGAACTACCAGATGTGCAGACTGAGTTTAAAAGAGACTGTGGCACTACAAAAATCATTGCCAATGTCAGATGGATCTTGGCTGAAAGCAGAGAGTACCAGAGGAATGCCTACCTGTGTTGCATTGACTATGCAAAGGCATTTGACTGTGTGGAATACAAAAAACTGTGGCTGACTCTGAGACGAATGGGAATCCCAGACCCCTTGATTGTGCTCATGTGACACAGCCATGTGGGCTAGGAGGAAGTCTTCAGAATGGAGAAAGGAAACACTGCATAGTTCAAAATCGAGAAAGAAGTGTGTCAGGGATACATCCTATCTCCATACATTCTCAATCTATATGAAAGACAGATCCTTTTGGAGGCTGGGCTTTGTGAGGAGAAATGTGGCATCAGGATTGGAGGAAGACTCATCAACAATGCACTTTATACAGATGACACAACCTTCCTTATTGAAACTTGAGGAGGGCCTGAAACATTTGCTGCAGAGGATCAAGGACTGTCATCCGCAATATGGACTGAAGCTCAACATCAAGAAAATGAAGATTCTCACCACTGGGCCAATTGGCAGTTTCATGGTAGTTGGAGAAGAGAGTGAGATTCTTCTTAGCTTGCTTAGTTCCACAATCACCACTCCTGACAACATAAGTCAGGAATTCAAAAGACAAATTGTTGTTTGTTATGTGCCATCGAGTCACTTGAGACTCATAGTGACCCTATGTACAACAGCCCTAAACCCTGCTCTATCCTGTGCCATTCTCACTGCCTCTGACATACCCATCCTCAATACCCCAGTCACTAAATCAATCCACCCCATAGAGGGTCTTCCCCTTCTGCGTCGTCCCCCCACCCTCCCAAGCATGATTAGGAAAATCTGTTGTCGGGATCTCTTCAGAGTGTTAAAGAGAAAGGATGTCAGTCTAGAGACTTAGGTGTGCTTGATCTAGGCCATGGTCTTCATAATTACTGCTATGCATAAGAGGGCTGGTGTTCCAGGCTATGATCTTCATATGGCTTGTGGCTAGGAGGGACCAATCTTTGGAGAGGAAAATCATGCTTGGAAGTATCAAAGGACACAGCGCAGCAGAGGAAAACACAGGATGAGATGGATTGACTCAGTGACTGGACAAATGGGTTTAGGTCTGTCAGAAATGAAGAAATTGGCTCAGGATAGGATAGATTTCAGTGCAAATGTACACAGGGTTGCTATGAGTCACAGGTGACTTGATGTACATAACAACAACATGTGATAGTGATTACTTTGCTGACTTTATCTCTGGTGTACCTTTACTTCAGTATATATTGTGATGGACCCTCTTATTATATAGGCCTTTCTGTCCACCCAAATGACTATGTGTTTATTATCTATATATGAGGGAGTTCCAGTGGCCTAGTGGTTAAGGACTAGAGTTGCCAACCCAACAGTAGTCAACCCAGGAAGTCATTCAAATCCACCAGTTTCTCTCAGGGAGAAAGAGAAGCAGTCTCCTCCCAAGCAATTTATAGCCCCTGAAAACCCACTGGAGGGTCAGTTACGAGTTGGTTCCAATTTGATAGCACATTTCAACAGCTATATATTGACTTTCCCTCCTCCTCTCCTGCCTAGCATTCTACTCCCAATCCTAGTTAACCATCACAGAATGCTTCTTTCTGTGTATAAACCTTTCTTCAGCTCTTTATAATTGTAGACTCAAACAATACACCAGAGAGTTTCGTTGTAACAGGTAAGAAACACAAAGGGTTTTATATGAAGTGTAATTACTTTACTCCCTTAACCAGAAGATATTCTTCACACCACATTAGATTTACTGCCAAGTTATAGAGCGTTTACAAGTCAAATACAAATCTCAGTTAGATTTGATTCATAAAGGAGGGGCTACACATAGCTCTAAATTTCATTGACAGAAATGATAAACCAAACCCCCCTCAAACTCAAGTCAGGACTCTATATAGTATGAAATACACAAAAACAAACACAGCAATGCTAGCTATTTTAACTAAAGATCTTGGGCTAAATTTGAAAATCATGTAATTGAACCCACTTTGAATAATTACCAAATGCTACACATGGTGCTTTTTTGTCTGATCAAATTCTACAAATGGTGAACTCTTAAGAAACTAGTGGCAGGAATAAAAAGGTTAAGAAAAAAATCATCAAGGACACTACATTCCTAAACAAAGTAAAGCTAGGAGCCTGGGAGGAAAGTCAGCTCCAAAAGCCGCTGAAGAACTTCAGTGGGTACTTGCTGAGACTTGATGAAAATATAAGGCATCATGGAGAGGAGATTAGCCAGAGGTTGGCCAAAGATGGGGCATCTAGTAGAAAACATCTCATCAAAGTGTAATGCAAAGAGTTGATCCTCAGTCTAAAGAGGGACCATGGAGAGGCTGACCAGGTAACACAAAGACTTGAGAGATGTTTGGAAATGATAAAAAGAAGCAACATTTTCAGAGCCACTAAAGATAAAAGGAGAAATAGTAATTCAAACAAAAAATGCCTATCCCTCAGCAAAGAAAACAGAATGTGTAGCACCCTGGGGAGCCACTACCACAGGATACGACATCATTTCTCCAAGAATCACTTTACAGGCTCTAGAAGTCCTACAAAGTGTAACAAGACGCAGAAAAGAAAGAAAAGATAGAAGGAACAAAAAGACTAAATCCAGATTTTCTTTATTTGGATATAAATAGTCAACTACAAAAAAGATGCAAAGAAGCAACAAGTAAACTCTTAGAATGATTTGACTGTTTAAGAAGCTAAGGAGATAGGAGAAAAATACATTTTATAAATGTTAAATTACAATAATTGGAAACAAACTTCACATACCTACACATGCAAGTCTTTTATAAAATTACAAAATGTATTCAAGGCTATCAACAGAAGCCCTGGTGGCACAATGATTAAACACTTGGCTATTAACCAAAAGGCTAGTGGATTCATACCCACTCAGTCATTTCATGAAAGAAATACCTAGTGATCTGATCTCATAAAGATTATAGGCTAGAAAACAGTACAGGGTCATGAGTCAAAACTGAATCCATGTCAGTAAGAGCATAGACATGTTCAGAAAGGGAGGAGATGCATCAATGTTAGCTGATAGATTTGCTGTTTGTTGTTGTTATTTGCTGTCGAGTCACTTGTGACTCAGTGACCCTATGTGCAAAAGCCCTAAACTCTGCTCTGTCCTGTGCCAATCACACTTTCTCCGATATACCCATCCCGATTACCCCAGTCACTGAATCAATCCACCTCACAGAGGGCCTTCCTCAAACTGTGCTGTCCCTCCACTCTCCCACTGTCCCTCCTTACAACATGTCCAAAGTATGTTAGACGAAGCTTCAGAATCCTTGCCTCCAAGGAGCCACCAGGTTTAACCCTCTCCAGGATGAATCTATCTGTTTGTTTCCCAGCAGTCCATGGTACCCTCAATACTCTTCTCCAGCATCACAGTTCAAAGGCATCAATTCTCCTTCTATCCTCCTTAGTCACAGTCCAACTCTCTGATGCATAACAAGTGATTGCAAAGACCATGGCCTGTATCAGATGCACCCTAATCTCCAGAGAGACAACACTGCTCTTTAGAACTTTGGAAAAGTCCCTAACAGCAGACTTTCCCATGACAATACATCTTTTAATTTCCTGGCTAGTGGTGCCAATATGGTATCAGGATTGGTGGAAGATCTATCAACAATCTGCATTATGCAGATGACACAACTCTGCTTGCTGAAACTGAGGAGGACCTGAAGAGCTTGCTGCAGTGGGTCAAGGACTGCAGCCTTCAGTATGGATTGAGGATCAATGTCAAGAAGACGAAGATTCTCACTACTGGGCCAATATGCAGAGCAGATTATCCGAGAGGCTGGGCTCTATGAGGAGAATTGTGGCATCAGGATTGGTGGAAGATCTATTAACAATCTCCGTTATGCAGATGACACAACCCTGCTTGCTGAAACTGAGGAGGACCTCATGCACTTGCTGCGAAGGGTCAAGGACTGCAGCCTTCAGTATGGACTGAGGCTCAATGTCAAGAAGACAAAGATTTTCGCCACTGGACCGATTGGCAGTGTCAGGATGGATGACGAAGAGATTGAGAGTGTTCACAGCTTCAGTTTGCTCGGCTCCACAGTCAACACTCTCGGTACCAGCAGTCAGGAAATCAAAAAGCGTATCGCGATGGGAAAGTCTGCTGTTAGGGACCTCTCTAAGGTTCTCAGGAGCAACAGTGTCTTTCTGGAGACTAAGGTGCGCGTGATACAGGTCATGGTCTTTGCAATCGCTTGTTATGCCTCAGAGAGTTGGGCAATGACTAGGGAGGACAGAAGGAGAGTGGATGCTTTTGAGCTGTGGTGCTGGAGAAGGGTACTGAATGTACCATGGACTGCCAGGAAAACAAACAGATTCGTCTTGGAGAGGATTAAACCAAGCTACTCCTTGGAGGCAAGGATTCTGGGGCTTCGTCTGACATACTTTGGACATGTTGCCAGGAGGGACGGGTCCTTGGAGAAGGACATCATGCTTGGGAGGGTGGAGGGACAGCGCAGGAGGGGAAGACCCTCTATGAAATGGATTGATTCGGTGACTGGAGAGGTAGAATAAGTGCATCAGAGGCGGTGCGGTTGGCGCAGGATAGAGCAGGGTTTAGGGCTGTTGTGCATAGGGTCGCGATGAGCCGGAAACGACTCGACGGCACATAATAACAACAACAACAAATGAATCTATAAATTCACTGAGATGCCAGATAAAAATCACAACTTCATTCTAGTTAGAACTGTGATTCTTTAGGAAACAGAGAAGCTGAATCTAAAATTTATATGTAATAACAAGAGTCACAGAAGTTCTCTGAAAAAGCAAATTATAGGGGAAAGGGCAATTTATCCTACCAGATATAAACATTCACTATGAAACAGGCATCCCTGAGGTAACGTGATAAGTGAACAATGACAACTAGACAGAGTCAAACAAACACACACCTGGAAAACTGATTAATGACAAAAAACACACCCTAAACACATGAAGACATGAAAGATGTTTCAATAGATTGTGCTAGGACATTTGAAAATGAGAATGGGGAGGAATCAGGCCTTTTGTTCGTAGGGTCGCTATGTGTCATGCTGGACTCAAAAGCAATCAACAACAACAACAATATTGGGGGAAAATGAAATTGTATACCTCTTTCACACCCAGCACTAAAATCAATTCTAGGTTGACTAAAAATATGAAAGGTAAGTATTAGAATACAATATAGAACACCATTAAGTCTCTGAGGTAGAAAAGAAATGTGTGAAATAAAAACAGAAGCTAATGCCAGAGGTTTGCGGCTCTGCTGGAGAAGGAGGGGCAATCTTCTCCTGTACCAGTCAGATCTGATTTGACGGTACACACACAAGAAATAAAAACTATAATGACAACAACAAAAACCCAGAAGCCAAAAAGGAAAAGACTGATTTTTAAAATTTGTCTATTACAGTAAAAGTTTACTTCTTTAACAGACACCAGAATAAGAATATAAAGATAGATAACAAATTGGGAGAAAATAATTAGTAAACATAAAGCTGCAAGAGCGCCTCATTCAGAAACCACTACCTGTGATTAAAAGGTCTTCACCACTTGGAAGGCAACACAGTAATGGAGGGAGAAAACAATGAAACTGTCAATAATTTCATGATACTTGAATCCATAATCAACATCTGTGGTACCAGCGGTCAGTATACCAGGAAAGTTGGTTCAATGGGAAAGTACTGAAAAGTAATGATGTCGGTTTAGAATGAACCTGATTCAGGTCATTGTCTTTTCCATAATTCGCTATGAGTCCGAGATGTGGACAATGAATAAGGATGAAAGAAGAATTTATGCCTTTGAGCTGTGGTGTTCGAGAAGAGATCTGAACATGTTCATCGACTGCCAAAAGAACAAACAGGTATGTTTTGAAGAAGGTACCACCAGAGTGCTTCTTATAGGCAAAGATGGCAAAGCTTTGTCTTACCTACTTTGGGCCTGGAGTTAGGAAGGGGCTATTCTTTAAAGAGGAACAGGATGCATGGAAAGATGGAGGGTCAGCAAAAGAGAGAAGACCCACAACCAGGTGGATTGATACAGTGACCAAAACAATGGGCTTGAGTATGTCAGAAAGGAAGAGGATGGAATGACAAGGTTCTTGAAGTTCATAGGGCCACTATGAATCAAACTCAACTCAATAGCTCCTGACAACAACTATGCATAACCATTTTAATTAACACAAAATAAAACCAAAATTATTGTTTTCATTACTCAGTAACTCTTAACCACATTTCAAGTATTTTAGTAGCCATGTGTGGCTAGTGTCCATGTAATTGGGCTACTCAGATACAGAACATCCCCAACAACTCAGGAAATAATACTGGGCAGTGTTCTTAAAGAATATGTACTACCCCAAAACTGAGAGCAAGACATTTCTGACTAATGGTGACCTTCAATCCCGAAGATTTCTACATAAAGAGGCTATCAATCTTTGTGGAAGAAGATTATGGAGTGATCTTTTGGTTACCATTGCAATCAGGGCTCCTTCAAGTTAAAGAACAACTCCATCAACAAAAGAAGTTTTATTTGATAGTGTTAATATATGTCAAATACTTATTGCTATCAAGTCTGAACCAGCTCATAGCTGACTCTCCAGCAGGTTTTTGAAGTTTTTAATTGCCTGAGAGGAGAGTGCCCATACATGTAGACTTACAATTCTTAAATGACCCAGCTAAAAAAAGGACAAGGAGTATTAATAAGTGTTTCATAGAAAAGAAAAGAAAAATAAAAGTTCCATAAACATGTAAAATCCCTCTTCACCCTCTTTAATAACAAAACAGATTAAATAAATTAAAAATCATTTTCTAAAGTTCTTAAAATATGTTCATAGCCAGATAACTAAAATCATGGTACTAACGCAACAAAACAAAACAACTTTCACATTTGAAAACAGTGTAGAAAGAACTTGTATTTTTTACTACAGGGGAAAAAAGGAAAACTGATATCCCTGGATCAGCTTCTTTAAAATGTTATCAAATGGCTTTTGGTCTCTCAAAAAGTGGCCTCAACCATGTCTCTCCAAGAAAATTAATTTTAAATTTCGTGACTCTAAAATGCTTTCCGTTTGCTGGAATTAAAATAAAATTGTCCTAGTTACCTAGTGCTGCTATAACAGAAATGTCACAATTGGATGGGTTAAAGGACAGAAATTTATACTAAAAAGCAGTGCTGTCAATTTGAAGACTCAGGTGTACCTGATTCAGATCAGTCTTTTGTCCACAGCAGAGGCTGCATGGTGGAGTTGCCCTGGGGGAGGGTTTGTAAAACAATGAAAGAATTTTACTTTACCAAGAGGTAAAGGGGAGAAAAGTGCAACAATGAATGAATGGAAACCCAAAGTCTCTGTAAATTTTCATTTAAATTAATAATAAATTAAAAAAACAAACCAAACAACAGATCACAGTCTTTTCAACTTGCTATGCATCTGAGAGCTGGACAATGTATAAGGATGATAGAATTGATGCCTTTGAGTTGCTATGTTGGAGAACAGGATTGAATGTTCCATGGAACACCAAAACAGCAAATGGGTATATCTTGGACTAGGTACAGCTAGAGTGCTCCTTGGAGGCAAGGATGGCAAAACTTACTCCCTCATACTTTGGACATGTTGCTTAGGAGAGGCTATTACTTGGAAAAGGATAACATGCTTGGAAGGGTGGAGGGTCAGCCAAAGAGAGGAAGACCCTCTTAGGGATGGCTGCCACAATGGGCTCAAGTGTACCAGAGATGATGATGAGGGCACAGGGTAAACATTAGACGCAGGTCTATTGTTTATAAGGTCGCTATGAGTTGTACCCAAACCTAACAGCACCGAACAACAATAAAGGTTTGGAGGCTAAAGGTCCAAATGCAGAGTGTCTAATTTTCTCTGTGTTGCCTCTAGGGGAAGGGCCTTGTATTCTTCCAACATTCGTGAGTCTAGCCTTTCTTGAAGGTGTCTATATATCTTGGTATCAAGTTTTCCCTGGGTATAGCAGGGATCCTATCTCAAAAGTATATATTCACTCCTGGTTCTTGTTTCTTGGAGGTAATAAGGTCTCCCCTTCTCTGTTAGCTTCTGCTTCCTTTGAGCTCTCATATGATAAAATGTGATGCAAACCATACTCCAGGGAAGCTCTTATTGAAGATCCGATCTGCATCCCACTTCTAATCCCCTGACAACAAAGCAGCTGATCATATATCACCTCATGTAGGATGATTATATCATTACATGACTGTTAGTTCACATCACTGCATAACTGTCAAACCACTGGGATGCAGCTTCTGGCCACATTGGCACTTATTCTTGGGGTGATAACAATTCCACTCATGACAGACAATAATTATAAAGATAAGACACACCACATCAGATTCACTATAATCTTGAGTAATTAGGAGGGGGTTTGGTGGCTGTGTTCCGTTTTTTCAGCTGGTTTTGGATTTTAATCTAAAACTGAAAAAACACATTACATATGTAACTCCTTAGGTCTTCTAAATTTAAACTGTTGATTCAAGAAAGATAAGTCAATTTCTCTAAACAGGAAATGCTGAGCTTCATTATTAAAATGTCATGATTTATAATAAATTAGTAATTCCCCTACAAATAATGCTTTTAAAGTTTTTTTCTTCTTGTAAAGCACTTGTGAAGTTCAGATCAAGTCAAGCTGTTCTCCACAAATGAAAACAGGCAGCATCTCAAAGCGGTTAAAGTGGGGTATGTTTGACCACAGATATCTTTTTTGTTCTGTGGAAACACTCTTCTACAACATCTGGTTTTCAACTTCAGCATGTTTTTGGTGTTGTGATTTTGTTGTTGTTGTTTTAAACATACGTTTCATACTGGGCTTCAAATTACCAGCTGATGGTCATAAACTGTAATGAATTTGGTAGATTAGCTGAAATGAAAACAAAGAATTCTCTTCACTACCTTCTTTTCAAGTCGGGCACTTATTTATGACCAAGTTCACCAACACTATGTTTCAATTCAGGAGGCAGCCCGTTGGAAGTCAGTGGTAAAGGGAGTAAACAGAATCTGGCTTCCAAACTTTTAGGCCTCACAGAGCACTGGAAGATATTGGGGAAGGAAGTAACAAAGAAAGAAAAGAACAAAAGACACCAATGTTCTCTGAGCAGCTTCTACGTCAGGACCTTCCACAGAGACGATTTCATTATACGCTCACTTCATTTTACACAACTTGGCTTAAAATTCCCAACACTCTGAGGCAGATATTATGTTACCCTTGTTTAAGATGGATAAAATGACGTGCAGGAGTCTAAATCCTACACCTTGAGTCTTACAGTAATTAGGGAAACTGACACTGTATTAGAGAGGTATGCTGATTTCAAAGCCCAAGCACTTTATCAGAAGAGATAAGATCTGCTATCACCTGAAAGGCAGAATAGAGCCACCACCAAAATACATATTGGAACTCAGAAGCCTCTCACCTGCTGCACTTCACTTTCTCCATTGGAAATTTTCTCAGTGTACACAAAGGAGTTGAATATCCGCTGTGAAGAAAATAGAAGGAACACAAATTAGCTATTTTCTAAATAAGATAGCCATTTTCTTTATGAGTGTGCATAATTTGTTTACAAGAAAAACAGAACCAAAAAGGGGGGAAAAATTTCATTATAACACAGCAAACTCCAAAGATCAGCCAAAGTCAATCACGCTTATATAAGCAATACCCAGGCACTTCTGGAGTGAAATAAACCAGATGTTACACTCTATTTTTCATTTTCAAAAATACATTTAATTATAGATTTCCGGAGCCTATGCCATTTTATCCGACTGGTATAATCTGACAAAGTTGTGTTTCTCATTTAAACCCTGCACTCCCTGAATGCGGTAATTGTTTACAGACGCTAAAATCTAATGTAATAAAGCTCTTTAGAAAGGATTCTTTCCATATTCTCTCATGTCCCTGTCCAGTCAGTACCTACCCAATATAATCTATCAGTTTAGCTACCCAAGTGCCCCCTCAGGGAAGAAATATAGGAGGACCTGCCAAATACGTGTGACCTTAAGAGTAGATCCAATACTCACATGCCAGGAAATAGGACAACCCTGCCAAGACATAAGTCCCAACTTGAGCACATAAATACACATAGTCTTCCATAGGCATCTGCAGGCCCCACTCCTCCAAATAGTACCTGTATTTAAAATGTCTCTGAAACTTAGGACTTCCCAAAACTTTACCATTATTGAGAGATGGCCAAGCTATGAAAATTCAAGCTATGAATCTGAAAGTTTAACTTAAAGAAAAGAAAAAGGAAAAAAAAAAGCCAGGGCTTCATCATTTATTCTAAAGTTTAAAGCTGCCACTTGGACTCACCAGATGAGTAGGGAGCCATACCTAGAGATGTCAACCAAAATTTCCTTTTCTCCTTTCTAGCCTATTGCCAAGGCTTTGTCAGCATCTGGGATAGGTTCCCAGGCAGAAACACACCTGCACAGTTATGGTCAGGAAGACAGTGCCAAGTTCACGAGGGCTGTAGACTCTAATGAAAGAAGATCAAGGTTCTGGGGCAAACTTGGGAAGACCTGAGGTGGAATTATAGTCCGGAAAAAATTATAATTACAGATGATCACAGTGCTTCCCATCATCCTCAAACATGCCACTCACACATTCAAGTAGAAATTCATTATCCTTTTCTTTCCTAAAAAAAATGGCTTTGCTGATAGAAAGTTTTACTATAAATTCCTACAAAGTAAGATAACAACAATGGTGATGACAAATATTTATTGAATACACACTATGGTTAAACATTGTTATAAGTTTGTTCCATCTGTTTATTTAAATCTTGCAAACTCTGGCAACATCCACTGCCATTCACTTGATTCTAACTCACAGACACCATATAGGAAAGAGCAGAACTGCCCCTTGGGGCTTTCAAGACTAAATCTTTAGGGAAGCCTATCATGCCATCTTGCTTACCTGAAATAGGTGGTAAATTAGAAACACCGAACTTTCTGTCAGTAGTTCAATACGTACTAACCCGCTAAGCCACCAAGACTCCCTCTCTTTTGGTTGCTAGGTGCCGTCAAATAGGTTCTGTCTCACAGCAGCCCTATGTCAGAACCTAGCACTGCTCAGCTTTGTACTATGTTCACAGTTGCTAGTGTGTTTAACTGCTGCTTCCATGGACATTAATTATATGTTTGCTTTTTATTTTTTTTAATTTTAATGAACATTTACACAGGTTTTGGATTTCCATTCAATCATTATTGTACTTTTCTCCCTGACCCCCACCCCCACTCCAGTTCATTCCTCTCCTTGAAAAGATGCAACCTTCATACTGGACTCTTGTCATAACCATAACACCCAATCATATATCGTTTTTAAACTGTCCTTGTTGTTGTGAGATGTTGTCAGGTGTGGCTCATAGCGAGCCTATGACTGGCCGACCTGAACTCTGCTCTAACCTGTGCCATCCTCATCATCTGTGACACACTAGAATCCATTGCTGAAGTCACCATGTCAATCCATCCAGTTGAAGGTTTTCCTCTCTTTTTGCTGGCCTCTATCATCCCACTATGATTTCCTTTTCCAAGGAATAGCCTCACCTAGCTGCATGCCCCAAGTATGAAAGACGAGGCTTTGCCATCTTTGCCTTTAAGGAGCACTCTGGATGCACTTTTTCCAAGACATATCTGTGTCCATGGTACATTCAGTACTCTCCAACACCACAACCCAAAGACATCAATTCATTCATCTTCTGTCATCCTTGTTCATTATAATCACCATTATATAGATAAAGACACACATATGTATTGATGATCTATTGGAGGACATCTCTGATATGTATATGTTATTTAATCTTTATATACATTTCCTTTGAGTGCAGACTCTGAGAGACTGAGTAGCTTACCCGAAGTTACCTGGAAAGGCTGTGATTTGAACCCAGGGACTGTAACTCCAGATCTGGTATTCTTTCTGATGCTTCTTAGGGATATGCCACTTTGTTGTTTTTTAGATATAATACATTCTAGTCAAATATACCCCAAAAAATCAAATACACCAACATAAAATGCTGATCGCCATCCTTGCCTCTAAGGGATATTTCCTCTAAGACAGATTTGTTTGTTCTTTTGTTAGGTCATGGGTCTTCATCAACACCACAATTCAAAGGCATCAATTCTTTTCAGTCTTCTTTATTCAATGTTCAATTTTCTGTAGGTATATGAAGTAGCTCATATAATTCATATAGTGGCTTCAAATCCTGGTGAATCGAATGATTTCCTATGTTAAATTCAGCTACACTAATAAAAGGAAAGGGACTTCTGGTGGCCAGTGGGTAAGAAGCTGTATTACCAATCCAAAGATTCTTGGTTCAAATCCACCACCTGCTATGCAGGAAAAAGAAGGGCATTCTCTTCCTGTGTCATTTACAGCCTCTGAAAATCCACTGAAGGGTAAGCTATAGCTTGGTTCTGACTCAAGAGCACATAACAACAACTTTTACAACAAATATCGGTTCCTTTTTAGCAAAAAGAAAAAAAAATTTAAAAATGTATGAAAAAACTGTTTTCACAGGGTTGTGTGCTAGTGCCTAGATCACTCATTTATTATAAAAACAATTAATTTTGTTTGTGATGGTTACATCAATGCTAATTCATACAGACACTTTCTGACAAAGTAAAATTGCTTACAGGAACAGATCATCTTCTAGATCAGTTCAAACGACCAGCATTTTGGTTAGCCACTGAGTCCTTAATCATGGCATCACCAGGACTAGTTATTAATAATGATCACTAATATTTTATATAGATATTATATGGTTCAAGGAACATTTCTTTATTCTGTATTGTCTACACCTAAAAATATGAATGACGAAAAGAATATTTAAAAAGAAAACACAATAAAACAAAACCTAAGATATAAAAAAATAAGACAAAAATATCCACTAATTCTGACTCTTAATGACCCATTAGACAAGCAAGAACTAACTGTCCCCTAGGGTTTCCTCAGGCTGGAGTCTGTCTCAAAGCAGACAGTCACATCTTTCTTCCTCCGTGCAGCTGCTGAGTTAGAAATGTCAACCTTTTGGGTCACAACTAGAAGCCAAGTATTTAACCACTGCACCACCAGGGCTACTTTTAAAAGAGCAGAGGAAATTAAAAAAAAAAAAAAGAAATAAAAGCTTAGATGTAAGTAGAGACGGTTCTATAAGCCTTCCTATTCTATGTACCCTCCCATGACCCCATCAGTGACCTGTAAAAATCTATCACCAAAACCAAAACACTTCCCCACCCCCTCCTTTCAGAGAAGAAAGAAGGAAATAACTTTAAGGGATCAGACCAATAGAACCAAAATAACAATTCATAACATAAGCACTCAGCCAGGTCTGGGACAAGGTTAAAAGTTCAGGCTCATGTGCACACACCACAAGATCTCCAAGTTTGGATAGAGTTTCCACCATGCTCAGAACTGGGTCAGTGGATAGTAATCACCTGTTGAAACCCTAAGACTTGGACAGGCCCAGCTCTCACAGGCCTCAAAAGTCTAACTGGTATCATTTAAAAAGACAAGGCTCAAAAATGGGGGGGGGGGTAATTGTCATAGGTAAAAAACCTTAAGTACTGTTGTTATTGTTAAGTGCTACTGAGTTGACTACAACTCATGGTGATCCTAGAAAAACAAACCTGAACTTTGCCTTATACATCAGGAAGTTGAACAATGACTAAGAATGACAGAGAGTCAATGCCTTTGAACTGTGGTGCTGGAAAAAATAGGAAATATCCCACGAACTGTCAAAAAACAAACAAGTCTCTTTTGGACGAAGTGCTATCAGAGTGCTCCCTAGAGGCAAGGATGGTAAAATGCCATCTACATACTCTGGACATATTGTCAGAAGGTCCAGTTCTTAGAAAAGCATTGTGTAGGGAAAGGTGAGAGAGGAGGGTCAGAGAAAGAGAGGAAGACCCTTAGCAAACTGAACTGACACAGTTACTGTGACAACGGGCTCAAGAATATCAGAGATTATGAGAATGGCGCATTTTGGAGTATGTTTCAGAAGTATTAGAGCTTGAACTGAAAAAACCAGGAATTCCTAGGAAGCTCTGGTTGCCTAGTCTGTAGGAACTTGTACAGCTAGAGAGAAAGAGAGACTGATTTTAGTCTTCAGTATAGATTGATGTTCAACATTCTCACTACTGGGCCAACTGAAAGCTTCATGATAGATAAAAAAAAGTTTATAGCTTCAGCTCAGATTGTTAAGAGCCTCAGTTTGCTTTGTTCCACAATTAACACACTTGGTACCAACAGTCAGGAAATCAAAAGATGAATTGCATTGGGAAAGTCTGGGGTCAGAGTGCTGTCAGTCTGGTGACTAAGGTGACTCTGATATGGGCCATGGTCTTCACAATTACTTGTTATGCATTTGAGAGCTGGCCAGTGTCTAAGGATGACAGAAGAAGAATTGATGCCTTTGAGTTGTGGTGCTGGAGAAGAGTATTGCTCATACCATGAAGTGCTAAGAGAAAATGAACAGGCCTGTCCTGGAAAGGGTAAAACGAAGCTGCTCCCTGGAGACAAGGATTTTTAAGCTGTCTCACCTACTTTGGGCATGCAGCCAGGAGAGACCTGTCTTTGGAGAAGGACATCCTGTTTGGAAGGGTGGAAGGACAGCACAGGAGAGGAAGACCCAGGATGAGATGGACTGACTCAGTGACTGGAGAAATGAGATTAAGTCTCTCAGAGATGATGAAATTGGTTCAGAATAGGGCAGAATTCAGAGCTACCATACAAAGGATTCCTATGAGTCATAGGTGACTCAATAACACATAACAACGACAACATTAGGCAAATTTATTCACATCACCATTTTATCCAGGATAAACCAAACCTGTTGGTGTCCAGTTGATTCCAGACCAACAGGATAGAAAACTGTCCTGTAGGGTATCTCAAGGCCATAATCTTTACGGAGGCTAATTGTCTCTTCTTTCTCCTGAGGAGAGGATGGGAAGTATTTTTCGGGGGATAGTAGCTCAAGAGAAATTCTTAATGGAAAAATGAGGATTTGGGCTTTTTACTCTCCATTGTTCTTTGCTGTATCATTGAGTCAGAAACAACTCATAGCTGGTCCTCCAGTGGATTTTCAGAGGCACTGATCACAGACAAGGAGAATGCCCATCTTTCTCCGTCAGTGCAGCTGGTTGATTTTTGAATTGCCAGCCTCTGGGTTGCAGCTTCTTACCAGGTCATCAAAACCATCATTTTAAGTAAAGTATGATATCTTATATGATGTCTTATATATGATGTCAGATATGTCTTGGAGAGGGTGCAGTCAAAGTGCTCTTTGGAGGCAGTAATGGTCAGGTTTTGCCTCATATACTTTGGGCATGTTGTGAGGAGGGGCTATTCCTTGGAGAGGGACATGATGCTGGGAAGGGTGAAGGGTGAGCAAAGGAGAAGAAGCCCCTCAATCAGGTGGACTGACACAGTGACTGCCGCAATGGGCTCTTGTATGTCAGGGATTTTAAGAATGGCACAGAACAGAATAGGGTTCAGATCTTTTGTTCATAGGGTTTCTATGAGTCATAGTCAGTTCAACAGCAACCAGCAATAAGAACAAGGTATGATGTGCAGGCATAACCTTACATATATCACCAAAGTCAGAGGTAATTATAAGCCCCAATGATTTTATTGTTTTAGTACTACTTTCTGAATTAGAATCAGGTCTATAGTTTGGGTTTATTGCTATGAGAAACTGAAAAGAAAACAGAGTATGGGGAAGTTTTATTTGTCATTTGATAGTCAATTCCAAACGTTGTACCTAGCATTTGGAATTCCAGGAGAAGGATATCATGTTTGGAAAAGTAGAGTGTCCATCAGCCAAAAATAGGAAGACATGGATTGACACAGTGACCACAACAATAGACTTAAACACAAGAGAGATTGTGAGGATGGTACAGGATCAGGCCAGTTATGCTATGTTGTATGTGGGATTGCTTGAAGTCATAGCTAACTCAACTGAATCTAACAACAACACATCTAACTCTCATTTTGGTGACCTAAGAGTTCTCCTAGTTATTGGGTAACATGGACATGGATGAGATTTCCTCATGCCAGGTTAGACACTTAAGCATGATTTACTCTCAGTAACAGGGTTAGAAAAGGGTGGGCAGTCGGCTCGTGGAGTTGTCCCTTCAGTTAGCCCAGTGCTCTGAAGGACCCAAGGATTCCCAGATCTGAATTCTTAATTTGAATACAAACCAAGGCGAGTTATAAATCAGGCTGCTCAACTGTCAAGTTCAAGGAAGTGAAGGCAAAAATATTCCCGACCCCAGCACCTGCCTCTTTTCTGTACTTCAAAGTCCTCTTTAAGCATGTTTAAAGTATGTTTTAAGTATGCTTACTGTACAACAAAATGATTGTTAAAATTGAGAGGGGGATACAAAAAGTTATTTTTTTACCACTAGGCCACCAGAGCTCCATTCAAAAAGTTATTTTAAGCAGAAGTACTTCACTGAACTAAAGTCTTTTCATTTGTTAAATTCATTTCCGCTTAATAAAGGAAAGAGATTTCCAGTGGTTAAAGATTCATGCAGCTAAGTCAAAGCCATACAGTTCAAACATACCAGCTACTCCTCAGGACAAAGATGGGCAATATCCTCCCACGCAATTTGTAGCTTCTGAAATCCACTGGAGGCTCAACAGTCAGTCAGTACCAACTCAATAATAACAAACATCATTAAAAATTCCATTTACATCAGGTTCATAAAAAGGCTGTCATCCTGTTAGAAGTCAGGCTAGTGGTTGCCTCCTGTGGAACATGAAGGAGGCTTTTGCAATGCTGTGGGAATATTGTGGTATGAGTGTTGGTTCCAAAGAAGTACTCACTATTCAGAGACATCATTAAGCTGTACACTGATAACTGACCATTCTTCTGTATCTATGTTTTACTTTGATATACTTACTTAAAACATACACTTAATATAATCTTTTAAAATATATCCCAGTCCCCCTAGAAAAAGGCCAGTTTTACTGATCTAAGTGACTGGTGGACTCCTCAGACGTTAGCCCTTATGAACCCTCTGAATATGGAACAAACGTTATCCTTATGGCTCAACTTTCAGCTAAACAATGGACAGGCCCAGAGGATGACCAACACCAGGGAGGTGCTCATCTCTCTGTAGAACCAACCATATAAGGTTAGAAGAGCCCAGAGATGAAGTCCTGTAAGCAGGAAAGGGTAGGTTGAAATGATTGATCAAAATGAGATTTACAGGGGGGAAGTGTGATTATAGCTATTATAACTGATGGTATAAAAGAAAATGTATATGAATGATATAGAGATCGATATTTGTTCCTATCCCAAAGAAAGGCAACCCAACCGAATGCGGAAACTACAGAACAATTTCACTGTTTTCACATGCAAGCAAGATTTTACTGAAGATTATCCAAAAACGACTGGAACAGCACATCAACAGAGAACTACCAGAAGTCCAGGCTGGTTTCAGAAG
>NW_006399755.1:26545056-26548347 GCF_000299155.1 Elephantulus edwardii
CGCTATGAGTCGCAGGCAACTCGACGGTACATAACAACAACAACAACATATGAATGATTGACTGAAAAATCAATATGTTTTATAAATGTCCATTCAAACAGTATATATAAGTGTGTGTGTGTTTGGGTAGATATATTCACATATATCTATATACACAGAGACATACCCATGTCAAGTGTTTTCGCAATTTTTCAATTATCTTATGACTTTAAGAAACAAGTGGAGCTCACTAACTAGGGCATTAATAATACGCAAAGAAAATCCTAAATCTCAGTTTATAAACCAAATGAAATTAGAATTGCACTGACTGGGAGAGCTGGCTCCAAAGCACAGAGAAGGCTTCCAGAACCTTTCCTGAGGCTACATATTAATTGCTTCTCACAGTCTAAGTATATAACATTGCCTAGTCCTTCAGCTCCTATCCAACAGCACTGTGCACACCTGAATTTTGAACAACAACAACAAAATGGCCTTTCATTCTTCCTGGACACTAAATTCATATCACACAATTTAATCAAATCTAATCTCCAATGAATATTTCAGTCCTTTTATTCCTGAAACATCACTTATTCCAACATCCTTCAAAGAGAAGATACAACTCCAAATGAGTTAAATTTGAGGTTAAAAATTAGCCCAATAATAGATGAGTACATTTCCTCTAACCCTCACTCTAAGAGAGGAAAAAATTTTTAAAAGGAAAACATCTTGAAATGTATGTAGGCTGCATTCCTCTGTTTTATGTACCTCTTAAGGGCGGTGCCTTAGTCCTTCGAGGGCCCCATCACGCTCCTCCACCCATCCATCCTCTCCTCCTAAATGTTTTCATTTATTTGGATCTGGTAAAGAGATCACAGAATTCCACTTTGCTGGAATCAAAGCAATTATGTGAGTGTTAAGTTGGTCCGTCTAGGATCCTGGCCCACCTTTACTCTTTCAATCGTTCTGCCAGATAAACCAGATAGCAGATATTTATAGAATAAATAAATATCTCCACCTGCCTAAAGGGATCCTGTTGATCTATCTCCCTTCTTGAACTTTGCTAAGAGAATATAAGACTGAAGTTTTATCCCAAACCTTTTTCTCTTGCATTTACAGGTCTCTGAGACAAGCCGAAGTAGCCCTGGTGGCATGGTGTATTAAGTGTCAGGGTGCCAACAAAAAGATTGGCAGGTTAAGTACTCCAGTCTGCTTTGTTGAGAAACACAGGCAGTCTTCTCTCAAAGATTTACAACCTTGGGAACCCAATATAGTGTCACTATGAGTGGGACTGTGGCGGTGGCCAAGAGTCCTGACTATCACATGAACTGCAAAAAGATCAAACAAGTCTGTCTTGCAACCAGAGTGCAAAGCTATGAAACTTCATCTCACATACTTCAGGTATGTTGTTAGGGGGACCCAATCCTTGGAAGAAGACATCATGCTGGAAAAGGTGGAGGGTTAGAGAAAGTGAGAAAAACCTCAACCAGGTGGACTTCCAGTGACTACACCAATGAGTTTGAGTACATCAGAGATTATGAAGATGGGGCAAGACAGGGCCAGGTCTTGTGTACTGGGTTTCTATGAGTTGTAGGGTCACCTAACAACAATAACATGAGATGGAGGCAATGCGACATTAGTGGCAAGCTAAAGGGGCCTTGGTAATGCAGTGGTTAAAGCACCAGCTGCTAACTGACAGGTCAGCAGTTCAAAGCTGCCAGTCACTCCGTAGGAGAAGGAGGAAACAATCTGCTTCTGTAAAGATGTATAGCCTTAGGGAACTCTGGTGGCCTAGTGACAAGACGTTGCACTGCAATCCCAGAGGTACGAGGTTCAAATCCACCAGATGCTTTGCTGGAGAAGGAGGGGGCAATCTCCTCCTGTACCAGTCAGATCTGATTTGACGGTACACATAAAAAAATAATACAATAAAAATAAAAATTAAAAAATTAAAAAAAAATGTACAGCCTTGGAAATCCTGCAGGACAGTTCTGCTCTGTCTTACAGGGTTTCAGTGAGTCAGAAGCAACTTCAAACAATGGGTGGCTTTGGGGGTGACAGTTCACTAACAGCTTCATTCAGGTCTTTAACTCTTTCTATGCTTGCAGGCCTTGTGCATGCATTTGTATGCATGTGTATGTAGTGGATAGGAAAACACAGCCCACAACTATTATCTCAAAAAAATTGACCCTCACTCACCACTGAAAAAGATATGTTTAGGAAAACATCAACCATGACTGAGCAGATAATTCAAGAGAACATAATTTAAGTGTTTCAGGAAAGAAAACATATGCATGGCTTTCTTCTCCCCAAGCATACCCCATGAATTATAAGATATCATGTTCTATGGATTCCCTTCTGCCCAGAAGACTAGACATTATCTGCTTCTTATCAGACTATTTAACCAAACCCCATGAAAAATATGGAAGGTGCAGGAAAATGGCATTCTTTGAAGAGGTAAATCAACAGCACGATGAGGTTGCTATTAATATCAGTAATTTAAAAAAAATTTTTTTAACTTGTTCATACTGAATACAGGTACCCTAAGAAAAATGTTCGGCAATAATATTGGAAAGAAAATTTAAATTAACCAAGAAGTTGTCCAATAATTGCCCTTCATTCTATCAAAAACATATTATACAACTATGGAAAGTATGTTTATAATAATGTCTTAACAAGAAATGCTAAAATGAGAAACTCTTTAAGGCAGCATTTAAAGATTCATATATTGTTCTAATTATGAGAGAAGACTATACAAAGTAATGTGCACATTATTAAGGACGCTCTATTGCTTTAGGTGTTTTATAACACATCTCATCTAATTCACAATATGTTCCTTATAGAAATTACTTTATCCTCATTTTACAAATGAGGAAACAGCGGTTATAAGAGGTTAAGTTATTTACATAAGTGGGACATTATTAAGTGGCAGAATCTGGAGGTGAAATCTGCCCTACGTTAAAGTGTATATATATTGGCAAGAAGCTGTGCTGCAATCCCGGAGGCACATGGTTCTAATCCATCAGCTGTTCCATGGGAGAACAATCTCCTTGTGCAATTGACTGCCTCTGAAAACTTGCCAGAGAGTCAGCTATGGGTCAGTTCTGACTCTACAGTACACAACAACAACAACATAGATAGTAGGCATATAAAGTATGGTAGCCTATAGGCAAGAAGCTGCGCTGCAATTCTGAAGGCACACAGTTCGAGGCCACCAGCCACTCCCTGGCAATTGTGATTAACTGCCTCTGAAAACCTGCCGAAGGGTCAGGTATGGGTCAGTTCCAACTCTATGGTAAACAACAACATATAATA
>NW_006399755.1:26550236-26563137 GCF_000299155.1 Elephantulus edwardii
GTGACTGGGGTAATCGGGATGGGTGTGTCAGAGACGGTGCGGATGGCACAGGATAGAGCAGGGTTTAGGGCTGTTGTGCATAGGGTCGCTATGAGTCGCAAACGACTCGACGGCACATAACAACAACAACAACATATCTATATATTATATGGGCTATTGTGTTGTGAATTGGTTTATGCTAGATAAGATAATATGTCTCAAGCCTTGAGGAGGGACATGTATGGAATGTTCGGGGCTCTTGTGGCTTTATTTTCGTCCCAAGTGGGTGTCAGTAGATGGTACTTGCCAGATGAACGGCGGTCTCTGGCTCATAGTCCACCAGCATTTGGGTTTGTCCAAATTTAAAATGCCGTAGGATGAACACTCTTTAAAGTGGTACAACCGAGGTCTATTTGATCTACTGAAGTACCTTAGAGTTGCTATGATGATGGACAATGGTGCCATAGGTGTATCAAACACCATAATTGGCTACCCATTATGATTAATGTTTGGTGGAGCTCCCAGATTGATTCAGGTTTGGAAGCAGGAGTGGCATCCACTTCCTAAACCACATGCCTCTGGAAACACTACGAACCTGGAGAAACAGCGATAGTTATAGAAAGGCTTTAGGCCTTTGGTTCGTAGGGTCGCTATGAGCTGTGTGCCAATCAATGGCAATCAATAACAACAACAACAACAACAACATATACTATATAGATAATATAATGATAAAACTTATATGAAATTTAGAAATTGATTAAAATAATAATAATTGAATAATAAGTCTAGAATGTATTTCCCTTCTGCTTTGCATTTTTTCAAATCTTTCAAAAATAAGTACATATTATCTTTACAATTAGTGAAGGTAAATCTTATTTTTCGTAGTTGTCATACTCAAAAATATGAAAATCCACTCTGAGTTGTAGCTGAATTCCACAATGAACCATTTGCACTTGGTCAGTACCTCAAGAGCTTTCAGAAAAGAAAAAGGGAAAAATAGCAAGGTCTTATATTTGATCCTTAACAATAAAAATTAAATCTTGAATACCACAGTGATTTGCAAGAAAACAGTGATACCCAAGTTTATAACAAAGGGAAATGTTTAGATACTAAAAACCATGGCAGAGGAAGAGGCCTAGATTGGAAATTAAGCAAAAACAAATCAGTGACACAATAGATGACCTTGTACAAATGGTATCCTGGGCACATGTCCTAGTCTAACAGACTTCCTCATTTTGTTTAAGATTGCCGCTATGAATAATGAGCTATAAGTAGGGAGTTCTGGTAGCTTAGTGGCAAGGAGCTGTGCTGCCAACCCAAAGGTAAGTGGTTCAAATCCAACTGCTGCTCCATAGGAGAAGGATGGGTAGTTGTCTCGTCTGATTCTCTGAGATTTACAGTCTCTGAAAATTGGCTGGAGTTTCAATTTGACAACAATGAACAACAACAGCAATAATGATAATAAAACAAAAATACCAAACCCTTTGTTGCTGAGTCAATTTTCAACTCATAAAAACACTATAGAACACAGCAGACCCACCCCACAGGCTCTCCAAAGCTATGTTCTTTATAGAAACAGACTGTCATATCTTTCTCCTACAGAGCAGCTGGTGGGTTCCACTGCTTAACCACTGCTTTATCAAAGCTTCTCAGTAATAATGCTAATGTTTATATAGTGCCTATTATGAATCTGAAACTGAAGAGGACCGGAAGCGCCTGCTGCAGAGTGTCAAGAACTGCAGCCTACAATATGGATTGAGGCTCATTGTCAAGAAGACAAAGATTCTCACCACTGGACCAATTGGCAGCATCAGGATGGATGGTGAAGAGATTGAGATTGTACACAGCTTTAGTTTGCTTGGCTCCACAGTCAACAGTCTTGGCACCAGCAGCCAGGAAATTAAAAGGCGCATTGCCATGGGAAAGTCTGCTGTTAGGGACCTCTCCAAAGTACTGAAGAGCAATGGTGTCTCTCTGGAGACTAAAGTGTGTCTGATACAGGCCATGGTCTTTGCAATCACTTGTTATGCATCAGAGAGTTGGACAATGACCAAGAAGGATAGAAGGAGAATTGATGCCTTTGAGCTGTGGTGCTGGAGAAGAGTATTGAGAATATCATGGACTGCTAGGAAAACAAACATGTCCTGGAAACGGTTAAACCGGGTGGCTCCTTGGAGGCAAGGATTCTGAGGCTCCGTCTAACATACTTTGGACATGTTGTGAGGAGAGACCAGTCCTTGGAGAAGGACATCATGCTTGGGAGGGTGGAGGGACAGCGCAGGAGAGGAAGGCCCTCTATGAGGTGGATTGATTCAGTGACTGGGATAATTGGGATGGGAGTGTCAGAGACAGTGCAATTGGCACAGGACAGAGCAGAGTTTGGGGCTGTTGTACATAGGGTCGCTATGAGTCGCAAGTGACTCGACAGCATATAACAACATTATGAATCACAAGGTACTTTACATCTATTATCTCATTTCATTTCATAAATGTACAAGTAAAAGTACGTAAATGTGCAGTAAAACATTATGAATACATATTATTATGATGGTTTTTCTAATATTCTATGATGTTGTTGTTAAGTGCCATCAAGTCATAGGCGACTCATACTGACCCTATGAACAATAGACCTGAACACTTGTATAACTTTCATGCTTTCTCCAGGTTCACAGGGTTTCCAGAGGGAAGCTATTTTGGAAGTGGATGCCACTCCTGCTTCCAAGCTTGTTTTAATTGGGGAGCTCCACCAAACACTGTCCACCATGGATAACCATTATCAAGTTTTCAGAGGATATAAATTGTAAGGAAGGAGATTGCTTACTTTATCCTGTGGAGCAGTCGGTGGATTTGAACCACCTAGCAGCAGCCTTTGGGTTAGCAACACAACCTTCTCTGGACTACACCACCAGAGCTCCTCAGTTGGATGTGTAAGAAAAGCAAAAGTACCACAACAAGATAAAAGTAAATAATCCAATTGAAAAAATGGGCACAGGATATGAACAGACACTTCATCAAAGAAGACATTCAGATGACAAACGAACACATGAAGAAATGTTCAAAATCTCTAGCTCTAAGAGAGATTCAAATCAAAACAACTATGAGATATCATCTCACCCCAGGAAGAATAGCAAAATTTAGCAGAACAGCAAACATCAAATGCTGGTGAGGTTGTGGAGAAACTCGAACCCTTATTCACTGTTGGTGGGACTGTAAAATGGTGCAACCACTATGGAAGGCTGTATGGCATTATCTCAAAAAGTTGCAAACAGAAATACCATTTGATTCAGCAATTCCACTACTGGGAATTTACCCTAAAGAAACCATAAATGCCACCCAAGCAGATATATGTACAGTCATGTTTAATGCAGCTTTGTTCCCAATAGCAAAGAGCTGGAAACAACCCAAGTGCCCATCAACAAAAGAATGGCTAGAGAAGCTCTGGTATATTCACACAGTGGAATAATATGCAGCACTGAAAACCAAGGAACTCATGAAATATTATGCAAAATGGATCACCCTGGAGGACATTATGCTGAGTGAAATATCTCAGTCATAAAAGAACAAATATTGCATAGGGCCACTGTTGTAAAACGGGACTGACATCGGGGTTGAGGGAAGACAGAAAAGGAGGGGAAGAATGATGCATATTGCATTGAAACAGATGAGGGAGAGAACTATTTAAAAGGGATATATGGAGAATATTCTTGTGATTACAGAATTCCAGAGTGAAGGCTGCATAGTGGAGTGGACCTGTGGAGAAGGATTGGATAATAATGAAAGTTTTTCCTTTTCCTTTTTAAGGAGAAGAGTGAATTGAGGGGAGGAGGTGAGCAGAGAGAAAAATGCAGCAATAAATGACTGGAAACCCTGAGTCTCTGTAAACTTTCATTTAAATGAATTTTTAAAAAGGTAATAAAAAAGAAAAAGTAAAAGTACCTATATATATAAGCATTTACTAACTAAAACCCCACCACTGTGTTAAACGTCTTCTGCCTTGATACTTCTGTATACGAGCACATACTTTGTGAAAAAAGGGAAAAAAATTATTTTTCTAATCATGAAACAATATATTCACTTTCAAAGATTACTTGAGACCAAGAAAAAGGGGGGAAATATTTATATTATTAGGTATTACTTACATTAACTAGGTTCCTAAGTGGAAGTCAACTATTGTTCACAAATTAACTTTCTTCCTTCACATCTCTTTGAGTTTTATGTAGGCCTTAATCTTTTTGTGAATTCCTTGATTACTGTTCATGCCACATAGTTTTACTTTTTAATGCCCACGATGGCTTGTACTGCAATGCACACATTAAGCATAAATTAGTGTTTGTTGATTAGTTAATACAGACATTGTTGTTATGTGTCGTCAAGTTGCTTGCGATTCACAGCAACCCTATGTACAACCACCCTAAACTCTGCTCTGTCCTATGCCAATCTCACTTTCTCTGACACACCCATCCCGATTACCCCAGTCACTGACTCAGTCCACCTCATAGAGGGTCTTTCTCCTCCTGTGTTGTCCCACCATCCTCCCAAGCATGATGTCCCTCTCCAAGGACCGGTCCCTCCTTACCACATGACAAAAGTATGTCAGATGAAGCCCCAGAATCCTTGCCTCCAAGGAGCCGCCCGGTTTAACCCTCTCCAGGATGAACCTGTTTGTTTTCTTAGCAGTCCATAGTAAATTCAATATTCTTTTCCAGCACCACAGCTCAAAGGCATCAGTTCTCCTTAATACAGACATTAGGTTAGATATAATATTACTTGGGTTAGTTATAGAAAATGCTAGCAACAAAAGGCAAGTATTTTTGCTTTCTCTCAACAATTTATTAACAAAGTTGGGCTGTTGTTTTAGGGGATTTTTTTTCTCTACCCTGTTCTCTGTAGGTTCTAGAATGTACACATACATATATACACACATTATCAAAAAGAAGAGATACTTCAAGTTTATGGAAGAACCCAAATCACGACTTCCTTAGCCTAATGACTATTAACTTTAACATCGTTCTCAACCAACATGAGCTGTGACGAGTAAGAATGTATGAGGGACAGTCACAGATTTGTGTCCCCTTCATAAAAGAATGCTTAATTTGGTCCAGCCTACAGCTCAGAAGAAAATAACAGGGAGTAAAGGATAGCCTGCATTCTGATTGAGCAAGGAAAATACAAATCAATAATATCAGCAAACAGAATTTCTAGTTTTGATCACTTGCTATCCTGTTCTAGCATTCAAAACTGGGAGAACAAGTGGGCAAACATGAGCCCAGAGAAAGAAGGCAAGCGAAAGAAGACAGAAACACTTCCCTAAACTCAATAAAGGTTCCAAAAGGTTAGTGGAGTTTGAGTTGTTGTTGTTTTGCCTTACAAAAAAGGTAAGAGGGAAAAGGCCAAATAAATCAGTTCCACATGTTGGAAAGATTCTGCCTTTAGCCAATGTAACTTGACTATAAGAAATATTCATGACAATGCACATGGCAACCTCTCAGAAATTGAAAGTCGAGTTGCCCAAAGCTTAAATGCAAAGCAGATGGTGCCAAATTTCTAACTCCCCTACTTCCACTCTCCCTAACTCCTAATATTCCTGCCTCCAACCTCTAGATCTCCATTAAGATTTTCCCCTCACTTTGAAAAGAAAGGGTAAAAGATTATGTTCAACAGCTGTGCTTTTATTCTTGGGGGTGGCACTTTATGCACTTAAGTGTTTAATATTCAGTTCTGTGTGTGTAAACTGGCACACCCCATGCCAATGCTCAGGTCTGTGGGAATATATCTATTAAAGAAGAAAAAGAACTAGAAACCCTGAGATGCTTAACCTTCCAGACTTAAGTGACTGATGTTTAGTTAATAACTTAGCCAATCAATCATGTCTTTTCTGGAGTCAGAAGTCACATAAAATATGGTCCACCGCCTCAAGGAACTCACTCTCTAGCTGGGAGGAGAAACTGAGAATTAAAAAAAAAATATAAAAAAGTAACAGTGAACAATGCAAAGCTAACTCCATATGAACTCAGTCTACTTGGCACTGGCCCAAAGTGCTGTCAGAATTGAGCAGGGAGAAAACGCCAAAGAGATGAGACTTGAGGCTCCACTGTTAAGATGTAAATAATAAAATGAGAAAGAGCTTGGGTGAAAGCATTCAAAAAAATTCACAGACTGACACACAATATGTATTCAAGAAAATATTAAGCTCCTACTTTAGGCCAAGTATTCTTCAACACAGAGAGCTCTGGTAACCTCCCTGTTGGGAGCTGCGCTGTTAACCCAAAGGCAAAGACAATTCTCTGGCGCTGTGAATCCTTGAGGAAGAGATGGGCGATTTGCTCCAATGTGATTGACAACCCTTTAAAATCCCACTGGAGGATTAGCTATGAGTCAGTTCTGACTTGTCAGCAATGACTGAGTGTGTGACTCTCTGAGACATCAGGGTCACAAGAATGAGAAAAACAGGTAAAAGCCTCTGCTGTTGCTGCTGCTGCTTTTATGTGGCCTCAAGTCCACTCCAACTCATAGCAACCCTATGTACATCTCTGAACCCTGCTCTATCCTGAGCTAGTTTCATTGTCTCTGACATACCTACACCCACCACCCCAGTCTGTGTCAATCCATCTCATCCAGGGTTTTCCTTTCTTGTGCTATCCCTCCACCCTTCCAAGTATGATGTCCCTCTCCAAGGACTGGTCCCTCCTTGGAACATGCCCAAAGTATGTCAGATGGAGCTTCAGAATCCTTGTTTCCAAGGAGCATTCTGGCTTCACCCTCTCTAGGACGAACCTGTTTGTTCTCCTAGCCTTCCAGGGTATATGCAATACTTTTCTCCAGCACCACAGCTCAAAAGCATAGATTCTTCTAGGGGAGGCCCTATATTCTGGGCTCCTTGCCATAAGAAGAAGGAATCTAGGGTGGTTCATACTATTACTATGCTTGGCTACTAACCGAAAGGTTAGAGATTCAAGTCTACTCAAAAGAAAGGTCTACTTAACTACAGTACCCCCAAAAAAGTCATTCAAAAATAATTTAAAAAAACCCAGCCATTGAAAAAGCCCAAGGAGCATTGTTCTACTATTGACACATACGCATCACCATAAAAATTGGAATTAATTTGATGATATCTGAATTGATATGAAAAAAATCTTGTGAAAGACTTAAGCACTGGCCTATACTCTAGGAAGTGTGTATTAAAACAGAAAGATGCTACTGCTTCCCTGAATTCAACCATGACAAAGTCATTGGTGGTAACAGAAAGCCTCAGAAAGAGAACTTGTGGAAACAAAATTAAACTAAATGGAGCAGAACGGATGGCGCTTGGGCTATGGAGGCTTTTTAAAAGAAAAGAAGGTAAAGTTTATGCACATGGTGGGTCCTTCATATGTATTCTTTGGGTAGGTAAGTGAATTAAATGTAATTCACCAAGAAATAGTCATTGAAAGGATTTCTAAATGGAGAGTGAGATTGCAAAATAGGTGAGTTAAGGATGCTTATACTCTATTTGCTCAAAACCCTGCACCCCATTTTCTAAACAGTTCCTAAGCCTGCTCATAACGATGGTATTTGGAAATCATTCACCACCCCAAGGGTCCTTGACAGCTTTAAGAACCAAATGAACTGCATCATCCTGTCGTGTGACACTTGACCTTGAATTAGAGTTTCCCACATGTCTTATCGCCTTCTCCGTAAGATTATACATTCCTTTGAGAGAGCGTTTTATTCAATTTTGTAATCCCTATACAACTTGAACAGGACAGTGTTATGGAATGATACTGAGGAATACTTGTTCAATAAAATAATCTAACAAAGCATACTAGTTGATTTAAAACACAGTTGCAATACATTATTTTGAGATGGTTGTTCTGATATTTCCAAATATGCTGCCCCAAGGCTTGGGAAGTGCAACACAGAGAGACCATTTTTCCAAATGCAATTTTGGCTCTTTCTTTTATTTAAATGGATGTTTTCTCCACTAAGTGAATAAACTATAAATCAAAACTTGCAACAAAACCTAAATAATGTCACATTTTAGTTTCATAAAATCCCTGGCTCAGTAAATGTTACTGGGCTTCATTTTCTTCCTCGATAAGAGAGGAATCTTGGTTAGAGTATATAAAAGACTGTGATCCTGAAATTTCCATTCTATTACCACACTGAAATTTATTTCAACATCTATGGCTAGAATACTGAGAAGTTACTAGGGCCAAGAATCTTTCTGCTTGTATGTTTGTTTCAAGAAAATTATATTTCCTGATGAAATTTTATTTATATGGTTAAATGTTTTTTAACTTTTCTGTGAAACGTGCTGCAGTGGGAGTGAGGGAATGAAGGTTTAGAGAAGGAAATTTACAAGAGGAAAAAATCAATTCTGAAAATGATGGGTTGGAAGGTAGATATTTAAGACATGAATCAAAGCTGTTAATCTTTATGGAATAAATGTGATGTTAATATGATTACATAAATGTCTCCTAGGTCCTCCTGAATATCATTTTTCAAGCTCTCACAGCCAGGGTGCCTGCCACGCATGTCAAATACCATGGCAACAGTCCTTGCCCGCAATGGCTCCACACAACATGCTGGGATTCCCAACAATAACTGTTAAATAACATCTTTTTTGAATGATGGTTCTCTAGGTTGAGGTTGATAATATAATTTTAATGAATAAATAAATGCTGGTTAAATGTTCTCCAAATGTATAGACTTACAATTATTCTTTTTAAAAGGAAAGGTGAAAAAGAAGTTAAAAACAAAACAAAACCCTGTGAGACCAGCTGACCAGCTAGGTGGTCTTGGAGGGGTTATTTGGGTTTTTTGTCTCCATTTCCCAATGTATAAATCAAAGTTAATAATAATAGCTGATTACCTCATGGGGTTTTTGTAGATTCAAAAGACACTACAAGGCACGTATGTTACTTCCTCCTCACACATAGTGGGAGCTCAATACACAGCTACTGTGGTTTGTCCTTTGTTGTCATTGTGTCATTTCACATGTGTGACAACGCTATATGTGCAAACTGATACATTTCAGAAGCAGATTGCTAAACTTGTATTCTCAGGTGCCTCTAGGTGAGTCCAAATTGCCTAGATTAGCCATCACGTATATAACCAGGGACTCCTTCGACAAATAGAAACTTTTCAAAATCCTTCAAAAAGCACAGGTCTTTTCCAAACTGGAAAGGTCAGAGATTTGAGGTTATCTCCTTCTCAATCTCAGTGTTGAGAACTCTTCTAAATCAATATTTCAGAAGCTTAAGAGACAAGACATTTAAAAAGGTTTACATCTTGAAAGAAGTATTTTAGACATTGAAGGCACAAGTGTGACAGTGACAGCTCTCAGTGTCTTTATAAGCTTGGCTCCCAGGCTCAACAAATTGGCTTCTTCAAGCTTCTTTTTAAAACCCACATGTAGGTTGGGTCTTTGAGAAAGAGACTTTTCCCTCGATTGTTGATAATAGCTGGTGGGGAACACTGATCTGAGTATAACTCGCGTCTCCAGCTGTCTTTAACCCAGGACTCTGGACATGTACGCCAAGGAGACCACAGGCATTAAGATGAGATTGGAAAATATGTTGCAAGGGTGCGGGTCCCTTCCAATCTAGCATTGCTCAGTGGGCAATGAGGTGAACAGTGTGAAAGTCCAGACTGTATGTGCTAAGCAAATAGAAGGCATGCATGGATGAGGAAAAAACACAATCATAGTCTAGACTTCAATCAGAATCCATGGCCTCCTTTGAAACACCTTCTGAGACTTAACCAAGCAAAATCAAAATTATCAAGGTTCCTTGGGTATATTGTTGTTGTTATTGTTGTTATATGCCATCAAGTCAGAACCAACTCATACCTGACCCTCCAGCAGGTGTGCAGAGGCAGTTAATCACACAGAACAAGATTGCCCATCCTTCTCCTGCAGAGCAGGATTCAAACCACATGCCTTTGAGATTGCAGCACAGCTTCTTCCCAAGAGGGCACCAGAGTGCTTTGTAGTCAGTGCATATTTACTTTAACACTCCACTGGAAAGGATAATTTGGAAACATTAATTCTAACCTCCTAGAAGGCAAGAAGGACTCATGCTCACCTGGAGAGGTAGTCCAATGTGGTGACTAAAGCCTAGGCTTTGGAAGTATCTAGAACTCAGCCATTATATCCTCATGGGAATTTAAACAATAAGCCTTTAACAGCCACAAAAGCAGAATGGAATGATAATAGTCAACTATTAAGTTTGCTATTAGATGGCAGACCTGTCAAGCAAATTCTTCATTTGTAGAATTTGATTTAAACTCCATATCAAGGTGACTCCCTGTGTGTGAGAGCAGAACTGTGTTCCATAAGGCTTTCAGTGGTTTTCTGCAAATGGACTGTCAAATATTTTTTCTGTAGGATCTCTGGGTTAACATGAACTATCAACCTTTTGGTTAGCAGTCAGGTGAGTTAACCATGCGCATCACCTAGGGACACACAACTGAGGAGGGATGTGTGGTGTCACAGTGCACAGAGAAGCTGAGCTGCTTAACCCAAAACCTACACCGCCTCTGGCAGTTCAGGAACATTAGCAATATCCTCCAATGCAATTTACAGCAACCTGGGAGAGGGACAGCTATAAGCTGATTCCAATACAACAGCAATGAGAGGGACTAATAAGGATTTAAAAACTCACTGCACTGTTAGTGGGAAAGTAAAATGGTATGACCACTTTGGAAGACAGTTTAGAATTTCCTCAGAAAGCTGAACATACAAATTCCCTATGACCCAGCTATTCCACAGCGTAGTATATATCCCAAGAAAATGAAAACTGAGACACAAGTGGAAAATTGTACACCCATGTTCAGAGCAGTGTTATTCACAATAACAAGAACACAGAAATGCACAAGTTGGTAGCTGCCCACCTGATCTCTAGAGAATTGTCTTCAGATCAAGAACATATCAATGTCTCGAAGAAAGCAAACTATCCCACAAAATACACAAGAGCAAAGCAAGATGTCACTCCCAAACGGTGACACAGTATCTGTGGATTTCCTGAAGCCAGAAAGTCTGATAGAACTTTCTGACACAGAATTGAAAAGAGGAATAACTGAATATATCCAATGGATGAAAGACAAACTTGATGAATTACAGGATACTACAAGCAAAAACCAGGAGAAGTTAAAAAACAAACAAACAACACAATGCAGAACATTGCAGACAAAACAAATGAGGCATTAGTGGCACTGGAAAAACAAGAATCCACCATTCAAAATATAAGCTCCAGTGTTTCAGAGGCTGTCAACATGATGGAGGCACATATGAGCAGAGTTGACGAGATGGAACACAGAACCAGTGAAACTGAAGAAAGAATTGTCATTACTGATCTGCTATAGCAAAAAGCAAACACACAAAAAAAAAGAAAAGAAAGAAAACCTAAGAATAATGTGGGACACCATCAAGAGAAATAACATGCCCATCACTGGAATCACAGAAAAGGAAGAAGCAAGTAAAGACAATGAAAAAGTTGTAGAAGAATTACTAGAGGAAAACTTCCCAGGCATAAAGAAGAATGAGAGAATATGTATTCAGGAAGTTCAGCGAACACCATATAGATTAGACCCCAAAAGAAAAACATCAAGGCATATCATAGTTAATTTGCCAGAACCAAAGATAAGGAGAAAATACTGAAAGCAACAAGGGAGAAACAAAGAGTAACCTATAAGGGAGAACAATAAGATTAAGTGCTGATTTCTCAGCAGAAACCATGCAGGCAAGGAGAGAGTGGAAGGGACATATATCAAACACTCAAAGAACACAACTGTCAACCAAGAATACTGTACGCAGAAAAATTATCCATCAGATATGAAGGACAGGTCAAGATATTCCCAGAAAAACAGAACCTAAGAGAGTTTGTAAAAACAAGACCAGCATTGCAGGAGAGACTCAGAGATGTCCTTCTTACAGACATAGTAAAGAAAGCTGCATGGTCCAAAGTAACTAGCAACAACACCAAAAAGAACTCAACACAAGGATAGCAATAAAACCTAGTGTTTCAATAGTCACATGAATGGTTTAAATGCACCGTTGAAGAGAAAGAGAGCAGCAGATTGGATAAAAAAACCAAAATCCATCAATATATTGTCTACAAGAGACACACCTGAAAAATGAAGATAAAGACAGGCTAAAATAAAAGGGGGGGGGTGGGAATATACCAAGCAAATGGCAAACAGAAAAAAGCAGGAGTAGCCATATTAATCTCTGATAAAATAAATATCAATTTAAAAACCATCACAAAGGACAAGGAAGGTCACTACATAATGCTGAAAGGGTCAATACAACAAGAGGACATAATAATAAATATCTATGTACCAAATGAAAGACCAGCAAAATACATAAAACAAACATTAACAAAACTAAAAAAGGAAATAGAAAACACTACTATAGTGCTCAGAGACTTCAGTACATCCCTCTGAAGAAAAGACAGAACTACCAGAAAAAAACTGAACAGAGATACCGAAGAATTAAACCACACAATAAGCCAATTTGACCTCATAGATATTTATAGACTAACGCACCCAAAAAAAGCACAGTTTACCTTCTTATCCAATGTGCATGGAACAGTCTCTAGAATGGATCACATTCTAGGTCACAAGGCAAGCACCAATAAATTTAAAAAAACATAGAAATAATACAAACAATCTTGTCAGACCATAATGCTACAAAATTTGAAATTATTAATAGGATGATAAAGGAGAAAAAAAAATCATACACTTGGAAGCTGAACACCTTACCTGAACATGACTGGGTACTAGAAGAATGAAAAATGAAATTAAAAAGTTTCTTGAAACTAATGACATTGAAAACACCACTTGCAAAAAACTCTGTGAAATGCCAAAGCAGTAATCAGAGGTCAATTTATAGCAATAAACAAACAATTCAAAGGACAGGAAAATCAGACTATTGACTCTCTAA
>NW_006399755.1:26567078-26572008 GCF_000299155.1 Elephantulus edwardii
TGGGATCTAGAGGGAAGAGAAAAGACCAGAGAGTGGCCAAAATTATTGGGGCAGCTATTGCTGCCAGTTTAGGGCCTGTGTCAGGAAAAGGAAGTTTTACTCAAACAATAGCACCCAAAGGTAATAAAGGAGGTCAAAATTGCTTCCACTGTGGAAAGCTGGGCCACTTCAGTAGACAGTGTCACAGAAGAGAGCCACAGATAGGCAAGGGAGTAGAGAGGACACTCCCACTCACTTGATTTAAGTGTGGATTTGAGGGACACATGGCCAAGAGCGGCCCACAGGTCCTCATGGTTGACAAGACTGACAGGTCACAGCTCGTTGCTGGAAACAAAGGAAGATGCTTCAACGATTTAGATCCTCCTAGAAGAGTTGTGGGTGAGCATTATCATTACTGGTAAGTATATTCATTTTCTCCTGGAGCCTATTATTTGGTCCTAAAATCCTTCTGAGGTCCCAACTCTTTTCACTGTTTCTTAGTTGTTGGAATTGACAGAAAACCTCATAAGCAGTTCTTTACTTCACCTCTGTCTTGCATGCAGACTTCCAAGCTGTAAAACAACCCAGTGGTTGATGGAATTTGGTCCAGGACTTAAGAACAATAAATGACATAATTGAGCCTCTACATCTTGTGGTTCCTAACCTTTATACTATAATAGACAAAGTGCTAGTCAAAAAACCCTTTAATTTAAGAACTACCTTCCCTCTATAACGTGATTTGTGCCACTGTTAGAACCTCTACTTGGAATAATATTGCTTTTAATTTTTGACTCATGTACTTTTAACTTGTTAGTTAAAATTGTATCTTTTAGGCTGCAACACTTCCATGATACATCTTAAAGGATATGAACATGTATGGCTAAGCACAATTGATAACAGTGCATCTAAATTCCAAAATCAATCTCCACAATAGTCTACGTGTTTCCTACTGCCAAAGGGGCCCTTTAGAGTAATGAGAGAAGATCTTCACCCTGAAACCTACAGCATCCCTTTTCAGCAGGAAGTGGCTAAGAGAATACGCCATCCCCTTTTCCTTATGAATCAGGGTGAAGTCTCTCTCAGGGAGGAGAGATAGGGAATGGCAAAGGACACACTGACAAAGGAGATTAATCAGAACTGGTTTTGACAAGCACTGTGGCAATGGGACAATTAAAACAGACTTTCAAGGGGGAAAAAGAGGAATGAACTGGGGGAGTAGAGAAAATCGTGCAACAATGAAAGAATGGAAATCCAAAATCTCTGTAAATGTTCATTAAAATTAATAAAATTTAATAAAAAAGAAAAAAAAGAACATGGAAATAGCCCAGATTTCCAATCACAACTAATTGGATTGAGAAATTATGGTACATTGACATGATGGAATACTACGCAGCACGCAGGAGCAATGATTTTGTAAATCACTACCTAACTTGGGAGGGATTGGAGAGTACTATACTAAGTGAACTAACTCAGTCTCATAAGGACAAATACCATATAAGATCATTATTGTAAAAAAATAGATAACTAGTAACATGGTGGGGGAACCCCACCAAAAAACCCAACTCACTGCCCTCAATTCAGAACTGACTTATAGCTGACCTTCTGGAGGGTTTCCAGAGGAGGCTGCAAATCTCAGGGGCAGAGACTGTTCTATATTTCTTCCAAGGAGTCACTGGTGGATTTGAACGCCAGAGTGGTGCTGCCTTTGAGTAAGCAGTGGAATTCCTTACAGACTAAGCCACTGGAGCTCCCTAACAATTACGTTGTTGTTGTTGTTAAGTGCTGTTGACTCAACACAGCAATCTTACGAACAACAGATCTGATGTCCTGTGCCATCCTTATCATCCTCAACACATTTGAGTCCATTGCTACAGATACTGCCTCACTCCATTTAGTTGACGGTCTTCCTTTCTTTTGCTGACCTTCCACCATTATTCCAAGCATGATGTCCCTTTCCAAGGAATATTCTCTCCTAACAACATGTCCAAAATATGTGAAACGAAGCTTTCACCATCTTTCCCTCTAAGAAACACTCTGGTGCACTTTCTCCAATACTATTTGTTCTTTGCCCAGTCCATGGGATATACAGCACTACAACTCAAATGTTTCTTCTCCTGAACTATTCAGTATAGCTGACATTAAAATTGTCTTCTATAGCTATACCACCCTAAATGTATATCCAGCATAATCACTGGCACGTGTATGTCCAATGAAAGGATGTTCAGTGAATAAGTAAAAGATCTGGCACAATCTGCTCATTTGACTGAAAAGGAAACTAACCTTCAGAGAAGGTAAGTGGGAGGCCATCAGACAGCCAAGTACTGGTTTCTCCAAGGTACTTGTTCTCCATCATAAAAAAAAAATAGTTTACCATGCTTATTTCTTACATAATTTAAAAAAATCCGGCTACAATGTGTCCTAAATAAAAACTGAAACCATCCCTATTTCCCCCACAATGCCAGCTGAAACTGGAAAGAGAGACATATTATCCAAAAACTACTGAACAAGACAAAACCAGAACATCAAATTACTCTCCCTACCAAATAAATATTTGAGTTGGCTTGAGTTCCTGGAAAGCAGCATGCTATAGTGGAAAGAGCATGTCTTCTGAAAGAAGGAAATCAGACTTTGACTTCACCACCTACAGAGGGGTTGGAGGCTTGTGGCTTAAATATCCACCAGCTCCACTTTCTTGCTCCTGAAAATGGGTGTAAGTCTACTTGGCTCTGAAGAGAGACTCTTTATAAGATTTTTTGGGGGTGGCGAAAATGTTCTAAAATTGGATTGTGGCAATGGCTATCCAAGTCTTGTAACTAAAATACCTTTAATTGTATAAATTAAACAGGTGGATTTGATGGTATGTTAACTATATTCTAATATCATCTTTAGCCACAGCTGTGATGACTTAGTTACTATCTGTAAGGATTTTAGTAAAACGTGTAATAGCAGATGGATAATATTGTTTTAAGAGTTTCTGATTAAGCACTCAATGCTAACTGATAGGTTAGTGGAAACACATACATACCCCCTACAATCACTGCCACTTAGTTGGTTCTGGGATTTTTGAGGCTGTTTATCTTAGTGGGAGGAGCCTACTCATCTTTCTCCCATAGTGCAGGTTGGAGGATTGGAGATGCGAACTTTTCCTTTATCAGCCCCACACTATGGCACTAGAGGTCCTTATAACTTCTGGAGAAAACCCATGGAGCTCTTCTACTAAGTCCTATGTCATCTCCATGTGTCAAAATTCACTTGGCAGCGTTTTGCAACAATAAATTTGAGGGCACAAGATAAATCTCAGGTGGTTGTTAGGAAACACAAATATTCTTTGGCCCCCAACTCCACTGGAAAGAAAGGGCACCAGAAAGCATATATATATATAATCACTAAGCACCAAAACCAATTTATACCAGGGAACTTTTCAGACTGAAAAACTTTTGTTATGGTCTTTACACTGGATTTCTATGTAAAGCCAGATGTCCAGAGGTTGCAAGACAGAAAAGCCCTGGTAATCTTATGGGGGGTGGGGAAGCCACAGAAAACACTACGAAGCACAATTCAACTTCAAAATTCAATTCAACTGAGACAAGGAACTCAACCCTAGAACCAACACAAAGAGTGCACCAGCCCCTCAAATTTAGCCTTCTACCTTCTAAACTGCGAGAAAATATACTTCTGTTCCTTAAAGCAACCTGCTGCGATATTTCTAGGAAACAAAGGTAAGAGGAACTTATGGACCCTCTTCACCAATCTCAGGATTAAACTAAAATCAAAGCTCTTTTGTCAGGTAGATTCTGACATTTAAGATTAAAGAGGTAATAACCTTTAGATGAGACTTTCTGAGAAGACAAATTTAAGAACTGTACTTTTCATTTGTTAACGTTCTGACTTATAATCACTCAGAAGGTGTGCACTGGCATCTATGTTGGTTCACACGTGGGGAACTAAGAATTTAACGAAGCAGTTTCCATCATAACCTAGGGTACTTCCCACAACTCTAGACTTCAAAGGGGTCACAATTTCTGCATCTCTGGAGCTGACAGAGAGTCTTCTTTGTCCCAGCCTTAGCCTCACCCAGTGGAAGGTCCTGGAAATGCTCCCCTGCCAGTCACAGGCCAGCACGGTTTTCTGTACCGGAACACAGACTATATACACATCATCCCCAGCAAGACTCTGGGGGGCAGGCCTATGTTTAAGGAGCTTACTGTGCAAGGGAGAAAGGGGATATGTAAACAGACAGCTGTAACACAGCAGGGCAAGTGTAGATAGTAGCAAGAATGAAGAAGGGACATCCAATCCAAATAAAACACAAAGTTATGAGGCGCCTCAGTGCCAGCATTCAACAGGGAAAAATATTATTACGGCCTGATGTGCAGAGTGGAGGAAGCAGCAGGAGGGTTATTTTGCCTGAGATTAATATTCATCAAAAGCTCTAAATCTAGACTTTTGGTCTTTTCTCCTAATGAGACTTTATATGTCACAGAGATAAAATGACAGAATGGGAAGAAAAAGACATCCATCACCCAAGTCCACACATGTGCTCCATTAAGAAGGCAATATGTACTGACGTTTGGGTGGTGCAAACGCTTTGCACTTTACTACCTGAAGGTTAGCAGTTCCACAGGAGAAAGGTAAAGTCATCTACTTCCCTAAAGATTATAGACAAGAAAATCCTCAAGGTAGTTCTACTTGGCACACAGAACAGTCTACATTCACAGTTTAAAACTACCACAATTAGCTCATAAATAGTGCAAGTATACAGTTTGTAAATTCTATATAAGTATACTGCTGTTGTTGCTGTTATGTGCCATTGAGTTGCTTGCGACTCATAATGATCCTATGTACAACAGCCCTAAACTCTGCTCTGTCCTGTGCCAATTGCACTGTCTCCGATACACCCATCCCAATAACCTCAGTCACTGAATCAATCCACCTCATAGAGGGCCTTCCC
>NW_006399755.1:26572108-26588752 GCF_000299155.1 Elephantulus edwardii
CCCTCCACCCTCCCAAGCATGATGTCCCTCTCCAAGGACCGGTCCCTCCTTACAACATGTCCAAAGTATGTTAGACTGAGCCCCAGAATCCTTGCCTCCAAGGAGCCACCCGGTTTAAGCCTTTCCAGGATGAATCTGTTTTCCTAGCAGTTCATGGTACCCTCAATACTCTTCTCCAGCACCACAGCTCAAAGGTATCATTGTCCAACTCTCTGATGCATAACAAGTGATAGCAAAGACCATGGCTTATATCAGACGCTCCTTAGTCTCCAGAGAGACACCACTGCTCTTCAGTACTTTGGAGAGATCCCTAACAGCAGACTTTCCCATGGCAATACATCTTTTAATTTCCTGGCTACTGGTGCCAAGAATGTTGACTGTGGAACCAAGCAAATTAAAGCTAGGAACAATCTCAATCTCTTCACCATCCATCCTGATGCTGTCAATTGTAATTGCAATTGTAAGTATAATCCTTATAAATTCCATTACACTAGCATTTTGTAACAGAGTTTAATCTGTTCAACAGAAATCTTTTAAATACGATAATGTTGGCAACTCTCTTTTGCATTTCTTCATTTTTTTCATAGACCAGCATCTTTCAAAACTGGAGGTGGGTGGCCATGATGAACTCATGTTGAATTCAAGTATATGCCACATTCCCCTGTCTGAGGTCATGCCAGATGGACAAAACTCCACGTCCACAAGGCCTCAGTTCTGCTGATCAGAACCTCTGCTTCACAAACGCCAATCAATTGCTCCAATTTTAGCTCATTCATCTCCCATTCACACTCTGCCTTTTCCTAATAAGAAATATAGGAAACTGTTATTTTCTAATTCTAAATGACCTACTACTGCACTGGATAAATCTGCTACCAAGGATCTCATTAAAAAAGAAAAAAAACCAAGTTATCACTTAAAAGTCAAAGTTAGCCTGACCCAAGCCATGGTGTCTTCCATTGCTTCATATGTCTGAAAAAGAGAAATAATGAATACACATGGTTTCCAGGTTGTTCCACAAGCTTATGAAGTCGGGGCCTGTGTGTTCCCTGCCTTCGCATGGCAGTAGTTAAGTGCTCAGATACTGAGTAAAGTTGGGGATTTGGATTTACCAGTCATTCCACAGAAGAAAGATGTGCTTGTCTACTTCTCTAAAGATTACAGAAGTAAAGAGACTGGTCTCTCCTCTGTCCTAGAGGGTCATATGAGTCCAAGGCTTTTCAAAAGCAAAAGGTTTGTTTCATTGCTGTTATTTCCTGAAGCAAATTCCCCCTACATGAGATTGCTCTTTCCTTACCTCCAAGGTCTGGCTCAAAAACCATCTTATCCAAAGCAGCAACTCCAATTAACTATTGCCACTATTTAATAATGCCATGTCATTCATTCTTTGCCATCTGTCTGTCATTTGGTACATGTGCACAGACTTTGTTCCTATAGGGTCCTCAGCACCTACAACCGGCATGCAACAGGTCTTCAGTTAAAGAATCTACAAGGGAGACACCAATCATGCAGCTACCACAAAGGAAACATATCCAGCTGGGACTTCATAATACAAAGAACCATCTGAAGGGCTGTTCTCACTGCCTGCTATGTACTTTACCTCTAATTTACCTGGTGATCCATCATTAATTCTCAACTATTTGGAAAGATCATCCTTGAAAAGGGTAGTAATCACATTAGAACAATTTACAACATGCAGTGCCATTGTTTACATCTTTTCACCTGTCTATACAATGGAGTTTCCAAAAGAGAAAGGCTGTTTGTCCTTTCTCTTGGAATTTCAAGAACCTTGCAGAGAACTCAGTAAAAGTAGGCAGCTCATTCTTTAATGCATGGTGTCACACTACCTTCTAATATGCTCCACAGAAGCTTTTGGTGATTATAGGTAAAAGTAGAAGAGTCCAGCACACAGTAAAGATTATCAGCAAACAAGCCCGTTAGAGTATAGAAACAGGCCAAGCCTCTGCTGGCATCACAAACACTTCTCTGTCTCTGGGAAACAGTGAAAGAGACATCAAGGGTAATAAGCAATTTAAGCTGCGAGTCATTCTAAACATATCTTTGTTTGTAGATACCAGTTCCAAGATTTAAGTACAGAGCTTATTTATATTCTTGTTGACCTTGTTTAAACAAATTCTCCCAGGAAATCTCCTTTGTAACTATTTCTTTTTCTCTCACAAGTGCACAAGGGCATGCACACACAAAGTATTTTACACTTTGTATATACATTCACATTTACTCTGAGCTATTATCTAATGAAAAACAAAAACACTATAACCCAATCTCACTCCCTTTCAGATGATTCCAACTCACAACTGTCCTCCTATAGGAAGGAGAGTTTCCCAGGCTGTAAATCTTTACAAGAGCAGAATGTTTATCTTCCCAGTCTGGAGCAGCTCTGGTAGGTTTGAATTAAATAACTTTTTATTAGAAATTCCATTTTTAACCCACTGCACCACCAAGGATTATAAGAGGACTGCAGAAGATGGCTGTTTGCCACATATCTAGGATCCTGGGGTTTAGTTCCTGACCTAAGAGAGATGGATCCCCTCCTAATCTCTTCACCCCAAAATAATAATCCAAGCAATTTGGAAGAACTCATAAACATGATGAAAGGCAGGATGTAAAACTGGTTTGTTTAACGTCAGAATTTATTTTAGAATTGAATTAGACTAGAGTGGATGGAATTCCCTGAAGCTGTCTAATTCACAGACCTCTGCAATGTTTCCTTTCAAAGGGGCTTTTGGGCCAACAGGGAGGAGGGGTGCTTTCCATTATATCCACAGTGCATTTATCCCATGATCGAAGCCGGTGGACAACCATCCCGTGCAATGAACAGGCTCGCTCTGCATTACAGACTGGCTGAATCTGATACACAGTTAGTAGCCAATAAGATTTCCTCAGACTTGAAAAAAAAATCCTGCTAGAAAAGACTGAAGCTTAGTAAAGTATTTGTTTTACTTCAGTCTTCCTTCTTAAAAAAAAAATACAGATGACAGATTGTTGACACGCTTATCTGAGCTCTTGATTTTTTTTCCCTTCTCTCCCAATTAACCATTCAAAGTAAGAGTCAACCCATTAACAGCAGTGGCAAAGCCCTAATTCCCTCTTCATAATGACCAGGCAAATAAAACTAACCTCACTTCACAGCTTTATTATTTTTTAAACAACATTTTTCTCTAATTAACTCTTTTCCTCTCAGATAATCTTTAAGATCTTGGCAATGACTTTAATCTTAAATTTAACATCTTAAAGCTAAATTTTCACCATCCTTTAAGAGGCTGCTTTGTGTAAATCTCTAGGAATGTATGAGGAGAACCACTGTGGAAGGGAGATTTGGAAAGGTAAATTAGCACCAAGAATCGACAATAAAGCAACCAATATTCTTCCAGTTAAACTACCATTCAAAAGGCAGAGCAAATTTTACATATTCTGAGAGAGGTGCTTGTAGATCAAACCTTATGCTACTTCAAAGGACTATAACTATAGAATCATCAACGCTAAGTTTTGAATTATCTTTGTTTCTCTTTCTTTTTAGTCTAGCCAAGCAATCCTTACCAATCACAAACTATGAAAAGGATTTTTAAAGACTGCAGCTCTGAGCCACATCATGTAGCACCTAGTAGCAAGGCTGTGAAGACTTGGAGGTAATAAAGGAGTCAGGTGCCAACTCCAAGAACAGGGTTTCAAATCAACAAGCTGTTCCACAGGATGGATGGACAATCTCTGTGCAATTTATAGTCTTTGAAAGCTCACTGGAGGGTCTGCAATGATCTAGTTCTGATTGGACGGCAATAAACGACAGTAAGAAAAACTGAACTTTATAGAGGTGAGAAATGACTGGATCTGACCTGAGTCTGCACTTGACCAATCTGGCAGCAGTTGACAGGAGTAATATCTAGAAGCAGACACTCTACTAGAGGAGAGGGGAGCAAGAATTAATCAACTGTAAGTTTGGAACAGAGGCAATAAACATTAAGGTTTGATTTAAACTCAGAACTCAAACTCATTGCTGTTGAGTTGGAACTTACCCTGCAGTGGGTTTACTAGAGGCAATAAATCAAATGGCAAGAGATTGCCTATCTTTTTACCAAAGAGTCACTGGGATACTGGCACTAGCAAAAGTGCAGCCTTGGGTAGCAGCATGATACCCTATGGATTACCACCACAGCTCCCTAAGGGCTTGATTGTTGTTGTTATATACCATCGAATTACCTGTGACCCTATGTACAACAGTCCTGAATCCCGCTCTATCCTGTGCCAATCTTATTGTCTCTGACACACCTACCCCCTTACTCCAGTCACTGAATCAATCCACCTCATAGAGGGTCTTCCTCTCCTGCACTGTTCCTCTACCCTCCCAAGCATGATGCCCCTTTCCGAGGACTGGTCCCTCCTTGCAACATGTCCAAAGTATGTCAGGTGAAGCTTCAAAACCCTTGCCTCGAAGAAAGAGCCTGGTTTAACCTGTTCCAAGATGAACCTGTTCATTCTCATAGCAGTCCACGGTATATTCAATACTCTTCTCCAGCACCACAGCTCAAAGGCATCAACTCTCTTTCTATCATCTCTAATCATTGTCTAGCTCTCTGATGTATATCAAGTAACTGCAAAGACCATGACCTGTACCAGGTGCACCTCAGTCTCCAGAATGGCATCACTGTTCTTCAGTACGAGAAACGGAATTAATTAATTGCATTAATAAATTTTAATTAATGTTCTAAACAAAAATGCCCATGAATGACTATATGAAAACTCAATATGACTTGTCAATTATCATTCAGGGGGGGGAAATCTATTAACAAATCAAAACATAGTATATTGTTGAGAAACACAGACAGTAGGGTTAAAGAAAGGGAATGCTGGTGGCTTAGTCCATAGGAACTGTGGTACAGCACCTTTCTAATGGTTTGAACCCACCCGAGGCTCCTCAGGAGAATGTCGGGTAATCTCCTCCCATGAGATTTAGAGTCTCAGAAACCGGCTGAAGAATCAGCTATGAGTCAGCTCTGACTTGATAGCAATGAGTGAGTTTGAGAGTGTCAACGAGGGTTATTGGCTCATTCAAATACCCTCTCTGCCAGTTACTACATAGGTTGTCCAGAGTAAGATACTTAAACCATATTGTTGTAAGCAGCTGTTCAGGACACCTCAACTCACAGAGATCCCAGATGTTACAGAGTAGAACTAATCTAACGGGGTTTCTCTGCCTGTTATCTTTAAAGAAAAGAGCTACAGTGGCCTCTTAGAAAGGAGTTGCACTGTCAACCCAACGGGAGGCAGTTCGAATCCACCAGATGTTCTTCACAAGAGCAATCTCCTCCCTGTGTGATTTTACATCCTCTGAAAACCCAGTGGAGAGTCAGCTAGAAGTCATTTTTGACTCAAAGGCAGACAACAACAATCTTTAAGGAAGCAGGTTTCCAGCAGGTTTCTTCTGTAGGGTCACTAGGTAGGTTTGTACCATCAACCTTTCAGTTAGCAGCCAATCCTAAACTACTTGCACCACCCAAGGATCTCTCACTTAAACTGTATGCACCAGAATGTCTCACTACATAAGGCTCTTGTCAGTATTCCTAATTCATTTATCTCATTAACAGAGTAGTCAATGCATGGTAAGGGCTCAACTAATGCTAACTTCTTATTGATGCTACTATAATAAACCAAAAATGTGACAGTTGTAGTACTGAAAGAAGGAAAGCAGATAAAAGGGGCATTTTTGAGCTCTCAGTTCCTGACTGGGTGTGAGGTACTGAGAGATGCATCAAAAATGCCAGAGAGGTTTGAATGCTGGGTAATTACAGGACTAGCAATGATAGGTTCCATTTTTAGTGTGTTAGTTTTACCTAGTCGGGGGAGGAAGAGTAGAAAAGAGAAGCAATATTTTCTACAATTTTTCAGTAAAGGCAGGACAAGTTAAAAGCATAGTTCCTTAAAACCATCTCGACCATTTCAAACTGGCAAAGTACAGATATTAAGCAATCTTTTTAGAAAAGAAATTTCTTGAGAAATATTAAAAAACGTAACTTTCAAATGTTAGAAGCAAGTATAACTTACACTCTTTCATAAAAGTAAACTCCAAACTATTCTATTTACGTAGTCAAGTTCCACTTTTCCATTTCATTGCTGATATTTACAAGAACATCAAACTCAATCTAAAGAGTTAGAAAAGTACTATAAGACAATATAGGCATGGTTTTTCTAAATGAGTCTTGTACATTGTGTCCAAGAATCTCTCATTAATCCTGAGTTAATAATTTAGAATATTATCAATTATTACAATATTTTTAAAAGGAAAACACATGAAATTACAATGATCAATATCAACATTACACTTTAGTGACAGAAACAATAATATTATGATTGCTTATACATTATAACATTCTGGTGGCCTAGGGAGTAACACTGACAACCCAAATGCAGGTAGTTCAAATCCCCTAGCTTACCCTTGGGAAAAATCTAAGTAATCTCCTTCTATGCCATTAATTGTGCCTAAAAACCTACTAGAGGGTCTGCTTCAGCTCCACAGAAAGGAGTAGATTTGTTACATTATATAGCATTAAATAAATAAAATATAAAATTTGTATTAGAAATATTTTATAAGTCCATTAAAGCAAAAGGGAGCTCAGGTGGCTGAGTGGTAAGGAGTTGTGCTTCCAACCCAAAGGCATTTGGTTTGAATCCACCAGCTGCTCTGTGGGAGAAAGATGGGCAATCTTCTTCCTAAGTCAGATATTTACTGCCTCTGAAAACCTGGTGCAGGGGCAGCCATGAATCAGTTACAACGTGGCAGTGTATAACAACATTAAAGCAAAAGGAGATCTGATGACCTAGTGGGCAAAGAGTTGCACTGCCAATTCAAAGCACGTGGTCCAAATCTACCAGCTGAAAGATGGGCAATCTCCTCCAAAGTGATTTGCTGCCTCTGAAAACCCACTGGAGGGTCAGCTATGACTCAATGGCACACAATGAGAACAATATCAAAGCGAACACTTTTTTAAAAGAGAGCCATAAATATTATTTATCCCCTCTTAGTTTCCCCCCAGATGAGGGAGAGTACTGTTTAGGAGGAACGTTTCATTAGGTATTACAGTCATGACAAGAGTCCAGAATGAAACTTGGAATAGACTCAGGGTGGGGGTATAACAATGAAATATTTTTTTTTCTTATCAAAGAGAAAAGAAAACTATGGGGGAGGGGTGGGCAGGGAGGAAAGTGTGCAACAATGAATGAATGGAAATAAAAGAAATAAAACTGTTGTTGTTGTTAAGTGCCATTGAGTCATAGACGACTCATAGCGACCCTACGAATGGAAGACCTGAGCACTGTTCATAGACTTTCTGGAGGCAAGCCATTTCGGAAGTGGATGCCACTCCTGCTTCCAAGCTTGTTTTAATGGGGAAGCTCCACCAAACACTGTCCAGCATGGGTAACCATTATTACATTTGTCACATCAGTGTCACAGTGTTTAGCATCACAGCAACCACAAGTTACTTCTGTATAGCAATGCACAGACCAGTGCTATACCCCTTAGAAAAATGTTTGACAAAAAACAATTTAAAATGAAAAAAAAAAAACAAACTTAAAAAATCTGTAAATTTGGGAGCATTTTAGTCCAAAAAAGTATCTTTCTTTGGTTACTTGATTTTGGTGTAGTGCATAATGGTGTGCTAACCAAAAAAGAGCAATCTCAATCCACCAGCCACTCTTAAAGGAAAAGATGGGCAGTTGCTCCTGTAAAGACTTACAGCTTAAAAAGCTGACAAAAGGTCACTCTGAGGAGTTTTCTTCAGTTATTTGCCTTTACTCTTAACTCTGAATAAAAAGTAGAAAGGGGATAGTGATTAACCTCTAGAGTTAAAATGAATAATTTATTTAGTGTAAATCTCTTTCTTGATATTATTCAGAAAATTCCTATTTATATTAATTTCATTATTTTAGATGTCCCCATGCTGGTCAAATCTATAATGTCATCTTCATTAAAAATAATTAAAACTCCCTAGGTAGACTCTCAAAACTTGAAATGGGAGAGGGGGGAAGTCTCAATTTTCTTACACCACTGCAAGGTTTTCTAAAACTCATTCATATTTAATTTTTAAGGATGCTTTGCAGCACATTAAATATTTAACAGTCAGAGGGTTTTCAAATCAGAATGCTAAATGTCACCCTATTCCTCCAAAATACTTTTTATTTCATTTGTAGTAAATTAGCTGGACTTTCGTTTAGATAGAGGGGGAGGTGTCTTTAAACTTACCCTAGGATGTCAAGATAATAATATCTATCCACATAATTTTTTATTTTCAATTTTAAATACTAAGCTTATTAAGTATTGTAGAACTCTGAAGGAGTGCTGTTCACATTATAAATGGAGATAATTTTTTAAAAACTCACTCTCCCTCCCCTTTCCAGAATTCATTCTCCATCGTGCCACATACATTAACATACAGAATGGATGTGATAAGTCAGCACTAGCAGGAGCTGAGACAGTGAGATTCCACAGCACAGGGCCAATTAGCAATACAAAATGACAACTGAGAAACATGGATCTCCACAGTGAGGCCCTAATTAGGAAGGGAGACTTGGGAAACCCATCCTGATTCTTGTAAGGAGTCTAATTCTAAGGTCACAATCCACACAGTAATTAGTTCTTTCTCACATTTGCTACAAACAACAAAATGATCGTCTTTTTCTAGGTTTGCATACTCATTCCAATAGTATATATATATATATATATATAATGACTTGTATTTTAAACAGAGAAGAAGGAAATTGGGAGAACAGAAGAAGACAGACAAGAAAGCTAAATAGAACATCTCTAATACCCAGAGAACCCCAAGAGGCACTTGGGTAAAAATCTGGTTTCTACATATCTTAAAGTCCTACCAAATGTCATTGCATTATAGTATTCCCCAACATGACTGCGTATGGAAATGTATCCATACTGTTACCACATGGAAGATCATATGGCTTCCCAAGTTAGGCCTACTCTTTTGCCTAAAGCCAGAAGAGTGAGCATTAAGCCAGATGGCCCAAGTGGAAAAAAAAAACCCAACACACAAAAACAATAAACTAAAACCCAGTGGCTTTGTAATGTTTTCATCACAAAAATAAACTATGCGCTTTGAAAATATCAGCAGGGAAAGTGGTCTAAACACGCTTGGGCTACACACAATGATTCCATTTCCGTTCTCTAGCAGTTTCTTTAAAGACAGGGACACAACACCCCATTCACTGAAGGTAACGATGCCTACATCTGTCATTGACTCATTCCAGTGTACTCATGTTATGCCACTTGGAACAAAAGGTTAAGAAAAGTTTGGCTGTACAAAAATCACCCAGAAGTGCCTCGGAAGAAAAGTCTGGTGACCTGTGGTTACGCTTCACAGTAACAAACCTAGGTTTACTGTCTTCAGTTCAGTGACCTAACATCAAAGCAGAGGCTGAGAGGAAGGAAGAAAGGAGGAAGAGCCAGGAAGCAGTGGTCTCAGAAAGAGGTGAGCCTCTCAAATAGCAGGGCTCCAGATGCCAATAAGGAAAAGACCCAGTTTCTGACTTCTGCAGAGGAAATAAATAAATCTGGAGTTTTTTGCATGAGCAGGAATGGGAAATTGCTTCACTTCATCAATTTTGAAACTTAAATTGCTTCTTTCCTTATGCCTTTTACCACTCCCCAGTCTCTTCAAACTTGAGCTTCTTAAAAAAACCTTTTATAGAGTAATCAGCCCTCTTCAGTCTATTTCACAAATTCCAAAACAAGTCATAGCAGGTTCGAACTTACTCTTCTCCCTAGAATAGTGTTGTTATTAACTACCTTTTTTTTTTCTCTTTTTCAAACTGCTTTTAAAAACACACCAAACAACAACAAAACAGGACGCTTCTGGTCTTGACAGTCCCTGGAGGTCTAGGTAGACATGAATCATTGTTCACACAGTTTTCATCACAGAGAGACGAATGAGGAAGGAAGGACAGAGAAGAGGAACCATCCTCTACCCTGAAGACGGCTCAGGAATATACTCATACTACAAGTCGTTGCTTACTGTGGAGTTGGAACCACCTTATGGTTGATCCTCCTGTGGGTTTTCAGAAGCACTAAGTCACACACGAGGAGTCTGCTCCTCCTTCTCCCGAGGAAGAGCTGGTGGTTTTAAACGGTGTGCCTGTGAATTGATAGCACCATTTCTGTTAAGTTCCATCAGGCTGACTACAAATCATAGCAAATCTATGAACAACAAATCTGAACTCTGCCCAACCTGCACTATCCCCGTGATCTCAGACACGCTCAAGTCTATCGCTAACAGTCACTGTGTCAATCTATCTTTTTGTGGGTCTTTCTCTGATTCCCCACCTTCCCAGCACGATGTGCTTTTCTAAGGATTGTCCTCTCCTGACAACATGTCCTAAATATGAGACAATGTGTTACTACTCTTTGCTTCTAAAGAGCACCCTCGTTGCACTTCCTCCAGGGACAGCCTTAAAAATAAAAACTCACACTGAAAAACAAAGACCTCATGAAATATTATACAAAATAGGTGACCATGGAGGATATTATGCTGAGTGAAATAGCTCAGTCACAGAAAAGACAAATATTGCATAGCACCACTGTTATAAAACAGGACTGACATGGGGGTTGGGAGGAAACTAAGGAAAGAGGGGCTAAATAATGTACATGGCATTGACACAGATGAGGGAGAGAATTGTGTAAAAGGAATATATGATTAGTTATTATTGCCATGACAAGAGTCCACAATAAGAGCTGCATACTAAAGCGGTCCTGAGTAGGGGTTGGGGGCTGTATAACAATGAAGGAACTTTTTTCCCCCAAGAAAAAAGCAAACTGGGGAAGGGGGGACAGAGAGGAAAATGTGCAACAATGAATGAATGAAAATACAAGTTCTTTATAAATTTTCATTGAAATCTAAAAAAAATAAAAAACTAAAACCTCAATAGTTTTCACATTTTACTTGATCTTGCTGCTGTTTGCTTTCAAGTCAATTCTGATTCACAAATTCAAAACAATCAAACTCGTTGCTGCCAATTTGGAAATGACTTATAGCAGACCCTCCAGTGGGTTTCCAAGGTTGAAAATGCAACAGGAGGAGATTGCCTATTTTTCTTGGGTTAGCAGCAAAACCCCTTAAGAACAGCTCTAAGCCAGCTCTAGCTGATAGTGACCCTCGATGATAGTACAATGAATAGCCCCATTGGGTGAACTAGGCTGTCATTTTTATGGGAGCAGATCCCCAATTCTTTTCTCCCATAGAGCTGCTAGTTTGAACTGCCCAATATTTCTCTTGTCAAGAATGCTTAACCATTATCTAACCAAGGCTCTTTTATTTGAACTTACCACAACCAAATCTGTGAATATGGAACACCTTTTGTAAAGGGTCACCTTCTACTAACAATAAATGTAGAGTCTGAACTCAGGCTCAAATTCTCATTTTCTGACCTTAAATATCAGCAAGTTGCATAATTCACTAACTTAAAAAAATGCTAGGAGGATGGGAGTTTTATTAGGTTTTTTATGTTATTGTTAAGTATTAGCAAAGTGACTATGACTCATAGCAACCCTATAAACAACCCATCTGAACCTGGCCCTATTGTGCTCTGTCCTCATGATCTCTAATATGCTCAAGTCCATTGGCATAATCACTGTGTCAACATATGTTGTTGAAGGATGTCTTCTTTTTCTCACTCTCCACCGTTTTCAGCCATGAAGGACTCTCAAGCTATTGTACCACTGAGTTAGAAGTAACTCATAGCTGACTCTCTAGTGGGTTTTCAGAAGATGCAAACTGAACAGGAACAGACTGCCCGTCTTTATCTCATGGAGAAGCTGGTAGATTTTTATCCATGTGCCTTTGAGTTGGCAGTCCAACTCCTTACCACTGAGCCACCAGGGCTCTCATAGCAGCACTTAAATGCAGATTCAACTTTTCCCCAGTTCCTGGATCATCTGTCCACTGAAAACAAATAATGTTTTAAAAGTGAGCATGCACCAAGATAGAAAATCAAACAAAAAGTGAATCTAAGAGACCTACAGTTTCCCAAGTACAGTGTTAGCATCCTCACCTCCAGTTTCGAAGACTAGCCATGCATCTACCTCAGAGAATCCCCCCTCCCCAGACAACCGAAAGAATGCAGTGTTGTCATTATTTAATGAAAACCTAAAGTGTCCAGAGTGAAATCTAACCAGGTTAGAGCCCACTGCACATGTGGGATAAATTAGGTGGAGATGACCTCTGTATTTAGGAAAACACTGACATGCCAGCCAGCCCCTTAATGGCTGCCCTACATCTGAAACTGAAGAAAGCAGTAATTATAAAGATTTAAGTACTTTAGGCTACTGTATTTGATCATGGGTAGTACAGTAGGGAAGGGGGGGAAGGCAGGGAAGTAATAAACAGAGCTGCATCAAGAATCAGTATGTCAAAAACTGGACAAGGTTTTTCAGAGCATTTAATTCAACCATTCATCTTAAAAGGGAGGAAAAGAATGTCCACATACGTTAGTTTTGGAATTCTGGATAAATATTTTTTTTTTTACTACTTATTAATCATTGAGAAATTCTTCAGTATCCTTGTCATTTTAAACCCTGGGAGGAGATATATATATATATCCCCATCTCTGATCTTCAGCACTAATTTCTCAATGCCATTCTTGGCAGGAGACTAAATACCAAACTTTTTTTCCTGCCTAGATTTATAGTCACTGCAAAAGAATTCTAACGCAGGACACAAAATTAAACCATCACACCACGTATATATTATCTGCAGAGACAGCATAAGAAGGCATTCACTGAGACTGCCCCACAGTGATAGTATTGTGGGTGCAGGACTGATTATTAGTGAAAGGAGATTCAGTGGTGCTGTGAGGTAAGCTGTGAACTGTTAAGTCAAAGGTCAACAGTTCAAATCTACCCACTGCTTTACAGGAGAGATGAGGCTGCTTGCTATGGTAGATTTATAGCCTAGGTCCCTGTAGGACCATCTACTCTGTCCTAAAGAGTGGGGTTGCTATAAGTAAGAATGGAGTTGGCAGCAATGAGGTATTTTTGGTTTGCTTGGATATGGATGTACAAAGGAGTTGTTAAACCTCTTCAGTCATAGATAATTAAAGCAATGTGGCTTTGAACTTTGGACTTGCCACTGCTGCTGAGTTTCCTCACCTGCAAAGTGGGAGTTATGATGGATGCCCACAAGATTGAGCAAAGAAAGCAATTCATCAAAAGCAGTAGGAAAATGACTTGGACTTGGAATATTTTCAAGACAATTAAGAAAGTCACCACCATTGCCATAGTCATATCAGAACTTTTCCTGTATAGAATACTGTTTTTATAATTTTTAAAATATCCTTAAAGATTTTTCAAGAATAAAATTACTTGCTTATTTTCTAACATTCAATTGCCCTTATAACACAAAATTTTTTTTATCCACAATACCCCTTACTCTGGATTTTTACAATAAATTAACAGTTACTATTTGCCTTAACAAATTCCTTAAGCAAGCACAGTAAATTGCAATGTTCTTTATATAAGTACTCCTAACTTAAATGACTCCTTCTGGGATAGTCTGCTGTCATAGACTCCTCCAAACTACTGAAGAGCAACTATGTCAGTCTGGAGACTAAAGTGCACCTGATCCAGGCCATAGTCTTCACAATTATTTGCTATGCATCACAAAGCTGGACAATGACTAGGAATGATAGAAGGAAAACTGATGCCTGTGAGCTGTAGTGCTGAAGAAGAATGCTGAATATACCATGAACAAGTTCATCCTGGAGAGGGTGAAGCCAGGCTGCTCCTTGGAGGCAAGGATTCTGAAGCTTCATCTAACATACTCTGGACACGTTGCAAGGCGGGATCAGTCCTTGGAGCGTGATGTCATTCTTGGGAGGGTGAAGGAACAGTGCAGGAGAGGAAGATCCTCGATGAGATAGATTGATTCAGTTACTGGGATAATGGAGGTAGGGTGTCAGGACAATAAAATTGGCACAGGATAGAACAGGGTTTAGGGCTGTTGTACATAGGGTTGCTATGAGTTCCAGGCATCTCAATGGCACATAACAACAACATCTGTCTCTTTAGAGCAAAGAAAATTGAGGTTAACAGTTTAACCAGAGCCACAAAACTAAGGGTTTAAAAACCAGTGGATGATGCTTTGTGATCTTGACCCATGTGATAGAAAAGGAAACATGAAGCCAAGTACTTGTGAAACACTACAATGGGGGAAAGGGAAAAAATCTTTCACAGAAACCACATAGTAATCAATAGTCATTAGAATGGTAGGTTATTGTTAGTCAAAAGCACACAATAATCTAATGCTTCTGAAACTGTTTTTACTTTCCACTAAAAGAGAACAGATAGCTTCACTGAGAGCAATGGGGAAAAATTAAAACAAGTCAGCAACTCTGTACAAGCCTTTTTGGAGCCAGGGACCATTTACATCATGAAGTTTAACAATTATGAGAAGTTGGAATGGTCATGTTTCATTATGTTACCAACACGAGGAATAAAAAGCAAAGATTAATTCCAGGGAGTTTCTTTTTCTTGTAGGGACTTTTCAGTTCCGCATTGTTCTAAAATTGTTACTCGCTGCTATGGAGTTGATTCTAACTCAGAGGGGCCCTCACCGGGTGTCCAAGACTGTAGGTCTTTACAGAAGGAAAATGCTTACCTTTTCCCTGTGGTAGATGCAAACTACTGATCTTAGCAGCCCAACGCATTACACACTGCACCACCAGATCTCCTCTGAAAGCTTTCTCCATCTCAATACAGAGTTATAACAATTGGTTGCAAGAATGTTGTTTTTTCACAAATACACACTCATGTATTTCATTTACGGAGGCTCCCAAGCCATTAGAAACCATAAGGCTCCTCCACAAACAGTGGAATCAGTAATGTAAATTCAAATGCCCAACAAATTAAATTCCCTGAGCTGCTTCTGACTTTCAGTAGCTAGCAATTGTTTATGTTTATTATACACCTTACACAAACTCATATTTTACATATGTTTGGATAATGCACATGTTGTTGTTAAGTACCACTGAGTCAGAACTGACCCAGAACTGACCCTTTGGTGGGTTTTCAGAGGCTATAAATCACAAGGAGAATCCTTCTCTCTCAGAGCAGCTGGTGGATTGGAATGCGTGCCTTTCGGTTAGCGTCACAATTCCTTACCCTAAGCCACAGCGCTCCATATAATACACATACACTCACAGCTGTAAAAATGAACAATGTAAGAATGTAACAATGGAAGGAATTATGGAGTTTTCCTCAAAAGCATCAGGAAAATAAACATATATAACTAGGAATCAAAAGGCACGGCAGATTTAGCATTGCAAACACAGTGCAGAAAGGGCCCTGCTAGCAACAGATGCATTCCATTAGCGCTGTACCAGACCTTGCTGAGGACAGAAAGCCGAAGGAAATGAGGTCCGCACTGGACAAATGCATATTCAAGGAACTGTTGCTCCCAAGTGCTCCTCATCGAGTGTGTGCACGGGCTTCCAAGCAGGAAAGCCACTTCCCTGTAAAGGAACCCAGATCGAGGTGCAAAATTTCTCTCAAATGATTCTGCTGTCAAAACAAACTGACCTTCCCTGCAAAAATGATTTTGTTTTTATTATGGAAAGCCTACACAAAACATAACAAAACAGCATAGCACATCCTTCTACCACTACCTACCTAGTCTCAGAAGTTACCAAGTCATAGCCAGTCTTGTTTATCCATAGGTCCACTTTCTCCCACCCTAAGATTCTTCTGAATTCTGAAGCCTCTCCATTGGATTCCCAAGGCTGTAATCTTAATGAGAGGGAACGCTGGTGGCTCAGTGGGCCTAAGTCACGACAAACCAAAGGCAAGTGGTCCAAACCCAGCAGCCACTCTGAGGAAGAAAGAAGGTAAAAAAAAAAACAACCCCAAAAACAAAAACAAAAAACACCACCACCACCTTCTGAGCAATTTTCTGCCTCTGAAAGCCCACTGGAAGGTGAGCTATTCCTCAAACAACCATATCAAAGGAAGGAGTCTGCCTCGTCTTTTTCCATGGTAGGTTCACACAGCCAACTGTTCTGTTCGCAATATTAACAATTATGTCATTGTTGTTGCTGTTAGGTGTCTTCAAAGCAACGATGACACATACGGACACCATGAACAACAGATGGGAACCTTGCCCTAACCTGCACTATCCTCATGACCTCTGTCATTGTCAGACATTGAGTCATTAGAGCTCCACAGAGTTACAGATATCTTATCGTTTTGTCCACAAAGTTTATATGAAACTCTAAAAGATAAAGTCTCTTAAGAATTAACTATAATTTTTTTCATTTTTATTATTATTATTAAGCTCTGGTAGCCTATTGGCAAGAGGCTGTCAGAGGAAGGATGGGCACTCTCCTCCCCTATGATTAACTTCCTCTGAAAACCTGCTGGAGTATCAGCTATGGGTCAGTTTAGACTCAACAGTACACAACAACAATAATTATTATACAACTAAAAAAGGGGGGGAATCCAGAATATATTAAACGTCCAGTCAAGTCTAAATTCAAACACTCTCTGCTACAGGTGCTCTACTGGGAAGAATGGGAGCAACAACAAAGAACACAAAGACATCAGGATCATTTTCATTTGGGACGCTTCTGTTTTGTTTT
>NW_006399755.1:26588852-26611397 GCF_000299155.1 Elephantulus edwardii
TGTGTGTGTGTGTGTGTGTGTGTGTGTGTGTGTCTGTGTACCGTCAAATCAGATCTGACTGGTACTGGAGGAGATTGTCCCTCCTTTCTCGGCAGAGCATCTGGTGGATTCGAACCATGTACCTCTGGGATTGCAGTGCAGCTTCTTGCCACTAGGCCACCAGAGCTCCCCTGGGACGCTTCTGTTTTAAAACTGGTCAGCACTTATGGCATAGTATGTTCTGGGTCTCTGGCCTCAAATAATTTCAAATTTCACTACTAATCCTCTTTTACTTGTGGTCAAGTTGCAAGTTGCATTTGGAATTTTTTTTTTTTTTTAAACTTGGGAGGGGAGACCTTGCCAAAATAAATGATGAGAATCATTTTCCTCAGTAATGTTTTAATAATTAGGAAAAAATATTAAATGAACAAAAATCTCCTGAATTTTGTCCAGGCTCAAAACCACTTTTAAACATTCTATCCTACAATAATCTGATATTTACAAGTTATGGAACAGCTTATCCAGGAGGCTGGGCTCTATGAGGAGAAATGTGGCCTCAGAATTGGAGGTAGACTCATCAACAGTCTGCGTTATGCAGATGACACAACCCTGCTTGCTGAAACTCAGGAGGACCTGAAGCATTTGCTGCAGAAGGTCAAGGACTGCGGCCTTCAATATGGATTGAAGCTCGACATCAAGAAAACAAAGATTCTCACCACTGGGGTGACTGACAGTATCATGATAGATGATGAAGAGACTGAGATTGTTAACAGCTCAGTTTGCATGGCGCTACAATCAGTACTCTTAGTACCAGTAGCCAGGAAATTAAAAGACAAATTGCACTGGGAAAGTCTGCTGTCAGAGACCTCTCCAAGGTACTTAGAGACTAAGGTGTGCCTAATACAGGCCATGGTCTTTGCAATTACTTGCTATGCATCAGAGAGAGGAACAATGACTAGGGATGATAGAAGGAGAGTTGATGTCTTTGGGCTGTGGTGCTGGAGAAGAGTGTTATATATATCATGGACTGCTAGGAGAACAAACAAGTTCATCCTGGAGAGGGTGAAGCCAGGCAGCTACTTGGAGGCAATGATTCTGAAGCTTCATCTGACATATTTTGAACTTGTTTCAAGGCTGCATCAGTCCTTGGAAATGGACGTCATGCTTGGGAGGGTGGAGGAATAGTGCAGGAGAGGAAGACCCTAGATGAGATGGATTGATTCAGTCACTGTGGTAATGGGGGTAGGTGTATCAGAGACAAAAAGATTGGCACAGCATAGAGCAGGGTTTAGGGCTGTTGTACATAGGGTCTCAGGCAACTCGACAGCACCTAACAACAACAATATCCTACAATAATCTGAGATTTACAAGTTACAGTAAAGAACAGACAGTTTTGCATGCGCCCTTTGTCCTATTTCCTTATTTACATAATGGAACTTTGAAGAATCTGTTGTTTGCTATTGTTGCTGTTAAATGCCATCAAGTTGAGTAAAACTCATAGAGACCCTGTGAATAACAGTTGTGAACTCTGTCCTATCCTGTATCATTCACATCATCTCTGACTTGCTTAAGCCCATTGCTGTAATCATTGTGTTAATCTAGCTCATTGAGGGTCTTCCACCCTTTTGCTGACCATCTGCCTTTCCAAAAATGATGTCCCACTCCAAGGAACAGCCTCTGCTATTAAAAAATGCCCAAAGTATGCAAGAACCTCTACAAACCTATAAATCTATGATAAACTGCTTTGACAAGAATGGAGAAATCATTCAGTGGGAAAAAGAATCTTTTCAATAAATGGTGCTGGCCAATGATTAGCCACATGCACAACAATTAATTTAGCTAGAACTTTAACTCTCACCACAGAGAGAAAAAAAAAACCCTTTAATTAAAAAAGGGGTAGAAGGCCTAAAGTAATAACTAAAACTAAAAAGCTCTAAGAAGAAAGTACAGGAGTAAATAAGCAACAAAAGAGGTGAAAACAGAAACACTGGATTTTATTAAAGTAACACTTATGCCTCAAGGGACACCGTGAAGAAAGTGAAGACAATGGACAAAAGAGGAAAAGAAATTTTCAAATCATACATTTGTAAAGGGATTTGTATTTATAACATATAAAGAAGTCTTACTACTCATAAATAGGAAGTCAATGACGAAATTGGAAAAGGTTATAAATATAAATGGACAAAGGTTATAAAGGTCATTCTCCAAGAGAGTCTTAGAAAATTGCCATAAACTCGTAAAAACATGCTCGAGATTATCAGTTATCAGGGCAATACACACCAAGATCAAAAAAGACACAACTTTACAACCAGTAGGATGGCTAGAATTTTAAAAATTTAGATAAGAATTTTGGGGTAAGAATGTGGCAAAGTCTTAACTCTCACACACTGAGGATGGGAATGTAAAATGATGCAACCAGTAACAACAGTCCGGCAGTTGCTCAATGATTAAACACAGTTACCATATAACCCAGAATTCCACCTCTAGGTACAAATAAAAAAATGAAAGCGTATGGTCACACACAAACTTGGACATTAGTGCTCACAGCAGTATTATCTACAATAGCCAAAAACATAGGAACAACCTAAATCATCATCAACAAAGGAATGAGTAAATACATGTGGCATATAACAGGGAGCGTTGGTGGCTGAGTAGTAAGAAGTTACACTGAAATCCCAAATTCACCAGCTGTTCTGAGGGAGAAAGATGAGCAGTTCCCTCCCATGTGATTTAGTGCCTCTGAAAACCTGCTGGAGAATCAGCTATGGGTCAGCTCCATTTCCATAGTACACAACAAGACTACATACAATGGAGTATCATTCAGCCATTAAAAAAAAAAAAGGAAATGAAATATTGGCACAAGCTGCAAAAAGGATGAACTAGGAAGTCATTCTGTTAAGGGAAAGAAGTTAGTTACAAAAAAAAAGAAGAAAAAAACAACAACAAAACCTCACATATTATACAATCACATTCATATGCAATATCTACAATAGGGAAATCTAGAGAGAGAGAGAGAGAAAGCAGATTAGTGGCTAGTCAAAGCTGATTGAGAAGAGCAATGGGGGAACAGAAAAGTGACAGCTAACAGACACAAAGAGTGATTAGAAAACTCTAAAATTGGTGTGATGGCTAAAGCACGGAACACTACTAAGTGAACTTGATGGGATATGAATAAAATCTCAATAAAGCTGTTTAAAAGAAAATAAATCCCATAATTTTTTTAAAGGTGATAAAGAAACCTTTACCATCCGCTTTCAGTTCTTAATTCTGTTGTTTTAACACTCTCCTGTCTGCGGTCAAGCACATGGAACTTCTCTACAAAAGAAGGACAGAGGAAGGGCAGATGGTTCTTGGAGATATAGTCCTTTTCACAAGTTCTAAGATCAGCCAAAAGGGCAACATCAAAACTTTCCATTTACTGCCTGTAAAGGAGAGAAGTATCTGTAAGCCTAAAACACTTTATTCTTTATATACTGTACCATCAGATATAAATAGAGCGCGCCGTGGGAGAGAAGAGAGACAACGCTCTGCCCACCTTCATCATGCTGTGAGTGACATGTGTGTTGACACTCAATAAACACCGAATGTGTTTGATTTGCTTGTTTTGGGGACAAAACTGACTGACAAGTCTTGGGATATGAAAGCACCAACAGGAACTTTAGAGTTTTACACAAGAAGTCAGTCTTGCAGGTATTGCTGCCTTTGAAAGAAGGTTCTGCTCTCCAGACAGACCTCAGGTCCAAGGGTAGAGTAGTGTCTGGTAGTAACAGCACACAGGTAGGAGTTAGAAGTCTGGGCTTTCCTGACTGTGCTGATTAAAAGTCCCATGACTCTCCTCCCTTCAAGGAGGTTTTTGGAAGGGCTAGGAATACTCTATTATCTTGACCTGGGCTAGGGGGCTACAAAAGAATATATACATAAGGGAAAAGTCATCAAGCTGTAATGCTTAAATTGAGATTCATGCACTTCACAGTATGTGTATTTGTTATGGGGTCTGAATTGTATACCCCAGAAACATGTTACAATTCTAACCTCTGTACATGTAAATATGACTGTTAGAAGAAAAAAAAAAAGGCTTTCTTTGTTTTGCTAATAAAGTCATACCAGTTCAGGGTGGCTTTTAGTCTCTTCTGAGATATAAACCAAAACCTAAGTCCACGGCTGTCAATTGGTGCTTATTCCCAGGTACTCTCTATTGGAGTCTGGAGGCTGAAAATCTTATGTTTTTATTTTTTTTATTATTATTATTAAATTTTATTAGTTTCAATGAACATTCACAGGGATTCTGGGCTTTCACTCCTTCATTGCTGCACCATTCTCTCCACCCTCCTCCCCAGTTTGTTCTTCTGCCCCGCCATCCGAATGTCTGTTTTAATTGTCCAATTGCCACAGTGCTTGTCAAAGTCAGTTCTGATTAATCTCCTTTGTCGGTGTGTCCTTTGCCATTCCCTATCACTCCTCCCCGAGAGAGACTTCACCCTGAGTCATAAGGAAAAGGGGATGGCGTATTCTCTTAGCTACTTCCTGCTGAAAAGGGACGCTGTGGGTTTCAGGGTGAAGATCTTCTCTCACTACTCTAAAGGGCCCCTTTGGCAGTAGGAAACACATAGACTATTATGGAGATTGATTTTGGAATTTAGATGCACTCTTATTGATGGTGCTTGGCCGTACATGTTCATATCCTTGAAGATGTATTATGGGGTGTTGCAACCTAGAAGACACAAATTTGACTAACAAGTTATAAGTACATGAGTCAAAAATTACGGAAAAGTAAAAGAAAGGATTCTTTCATTGTTTTACAAACCCTCCCCCAGGTCCCCTCCACCATGTAGCCCTCGCTCTAGACTCCTGTGATGACAGAAGTACCTATGGAGGCTGAAAATCTTAACAGGGGGAACCCTTTGATTAGCAGCAGGACACATTACACTCTATACACACATGAAGATCAGAGGTGAAATAAAAACTAAATTCATATGCCCTTCTCATATTGACTTGCCATGCATTTCACAGTACAGCTGTACCTCACAAGGCTTCTAATGGCTGTAACACCAGGCCTATCTGAGATGCTTCTTAGGGGACTATGAACCGTCAGCTTTGAAACACAGCAACACCAGTAAGCCTAGCACAGAACCAAGAGTGTTCCATTCAGCTGTACACAGCAGAGCGTATTCGATGACACCTACCAACCATAGTTAATTATGCAGTGACAGGAAACTAATACAGAGGTGGAGACGAGCCCTATCTGCAGAGCTGGACCTATGTTTAGTCAATTTAGACCAAAGCTTCACTGCACCTCTCTCACCCTCCGTCTCTATATCACAGGGTAGATGAGAAGATAAGCAAAGACAAGATACGTACAGGACTTGGGACACAGTAAATGTTCAATGAATGATAATATTTTCTGGCCAGCGACATGGGAGAGCTCTGAATATGTGGGAGCTAAGGAACATTTTTTTATTATCTTTTTTTTGGAACATTTTTAAACAACAGAATTCTAGAAAATCATTTCAAAGTCTGTCTCCTATGGAGTTAGAAACAGTAGTTTCCACAATGGGGTTCCAAAAACAGTGCTAGGATGCCTAATTATCAGAGTAATAATTCAGCATTAATAGTGACATTATGTGTGAGTTAATTAGGTTAAATGACAACTGAAACACACAACTGGCATACTATTCAGGAAGGCACCCTCCAGGAGCAGGCACCTTGTGTTCTAATCGAGAAGCCCATATTCCAAAAGAAGTCACACAAATGCCTCTGTCATTCATGTTAGCCAACATAATCTAATTATAATTTTATAATCAGAAACGTGAATGTCAGGTAAAAATCATGGCTGGATTTAAAATTTTTTTTTTTATGAAAGTTTATGAAGAATTTGGATTTCCATTCATTTGTTGTTGCACATATTTCCTCTCTGTCTACCCCTACTCTTTCAATGGTGTATAATTCCCCACCTTCTCCCCAGTTCACTTTGCTATGCAGCTCTTATTCTGGACTGTTGTTCTGCAAATAATAGCTACTCATATATTCCTTTTAAGCAGTTCCTTTTAAGAGTTCCCTCATCTGCTTCAGTGCAGTATACATTATCTATACCCTCTTTTCTCAGTTTCCCCCCAATCCCGATGTCAGTCCTGTTTTATGACAATAGCATTAGGCAGTATTTGTCCTTTTGTGACTGAGATATTTCATTCCGCATAAGGAACTCATGAAATATTATACAAGGGTGACCCTCAAATCCATTCTTACAGCTCTGAATCCGTTTATCTCATTAAGGGCCTGTCTCTCTTCCTCTGATCTTTCTCCTTTCCAAGCATGTCTTTTTCTAAGGAATGCCTCCCCCAACAACACACCCGAAGTTGTGTGAGATGAAAATTTCACCGTCCAAGCATCTAAGGAGTACCCTGGCTGCACTGCTCCCAAGACAGACCTCTTTGCTGTTTTAGCAGTCCACCGGCTATTCAATACTTTTCTCCAATGCCACAATTCAAAGGCATCAATTCTTTTTCTGTCATTCTTATTCATTGTCCAACTTTCAGATGCACAGGAAGCAATAGGAAAGACCACAGCATTAAGGCTCTTTAATGACCTATGTGGGGCCAGTGGTTCTGTGAGAAGATTCTCCCCTTCCATGCTGGAGACCCAGATGCAGTTTCAGCCAATGTATGTCATTCACCACTATCACCATCCACTTGTCAGTGGAGGCTTGTCTGTTGTTTTGATACTGAACAAGGTTCAGGAGAACTTTCAGACTAAGACAAACTAGGAAGACAGGTCCTGGTTAGCTACCTCTAAAACCAGCAAATGGATACTCTCCAGATCTTAACAGTCTGATTTACAAAAGAACACAGAGATGCCACAAGACCAGGCAGCATTTGTTCCATTGTGCTTAGAATCAGATGACTCAGATGTCTGTTTGAATATAGGTAACAACAAAAGGTATGCCATCTTGCTCCTTAAACTACTGAGCCCAGTCAAAATCATTATGCTATGCAATGTGGTGGTCAGTGGTGATCAGAGTAAAGTTATTATTAGATGAGATCAAGTCAACTACAACTCACAGTGACACTAAGAACAGATCAAAACCTTGCACTGTTTCCTCAACATCATCATAATCTCTGCCATCCTCGGACCCACTATTGCAGTAACTGTGTCAATCCATCTTGCTGAGGGTTTCCTCCAGTATGAAATCTTCTTCCAAGAACTAACATCTCCTGACAACATGACTAAAGCATGTAAGGCAAAATTGTACGATTTTTGCCTCCAAGGAGCACCCTGATTGGACTTCTCCTAAGATTTGCTTATACTCTGTAGGATATTCAATACTCTTTGCCAACAGTACCATTCAAAAGGCAGTAATTCTCCTTTAGTCTTTCTTAGTGAGTTCTGGTGGCTTATGGGTAAGGAAATGCATTGCAAACCAAAAGTAACATGTCTCAATTCCAACAGCTTTTCTGCAGAATAAAGATGGGCAACTCCTCCTCTGTGATTTACTATCGCTGAAAATTCACTAATTTTGATACTATTGTTGTTAGTGGCCATTGAGTTGATTCCAACTTATAACATATTACAGAATATGACCTTGTCGTTCCCACACCATTTTCATGACTATAATTGTATTTTAGTTCATTGTAGTGGCTATTTTCAAGCATTAAACCATTGAGGGTTTCCCTATCTTTCCTGACCCTCTACCAAATATGATGATATCCTTTGTTCTTAATTGGTGTTTCCTGATGAAATGGCCAAAGTCAAAGTCTTGCCACTGTTGCTTCTAAGGAACATTCTAGGTACATTCTCCTAAGTTGGATTTGTTTGCTGTTTTTGTTAGTCAAATAATATGTTATTTATTATTTACTAACACCACATAATGAATGCATCAGTATTTTTCCAGTCTTTCTTTTTCATTACCCAGCTTTCACATGCACATGGAGGAACTGAAAATAGCATGGCATGGGTCAGGTCATCTTAGGCATTCAAGTTCCATGCTTTGCCTTTTAGCTTGAAAGAAACCTTTTCCAGAAGATTTGCCCAATGGGATAATAATTCATTTGATTATATGATTGCTGCTTCCATGGACATTAACTATCCACCGCTATTACCAATCCCTAATATCACCATGCCTCTCTGACTAAATCTTTTTGAAAACCAGCAAAACCACAATGGCTTCAAACTAACTTGGTTTGGAGAATAACAGGATACAAATGAAAGACTATCTAGGATGTCAAAAGCCAGGATTTCAAGACTCATTGATCTTCACTGGAGACAGCAAAGAAATGTTTTCCATCCCATGCGCGCGGAGAGTGCTTCTTCTGTTATCTTGGAGGAAAGAAGTTAAGCGAAGGTCATGAGCTGACAAATTGCCACACTTAAGCTCTTCCTCCTGTCCCATAATGGATCCTCCTCACTGTAAGAAGATACAAACTTTTTCTTTTTTTTTTTTTTTACCCCACTAAACCAACCCAACACCTCCCAGGATCACATACAACAGTATACTGGTTCAGTAAGCGAAGCCTGGAAGACATCAAGTCATGTTCAAAGAGGATCACAAGCTGTGCTACCACAGGATTCTACTTTCTTCCCTCTTAAGATCTAATAATTTCCTTTGTTTCCCAAGGAATACAACCATTAAAGCCACAGGACTGCCAAGTTCAATCAATGTCACAGAGTAGGCAGGGCAGCTACCCTGGAGTGGTGCAATTCACTAGAAAAAAAGAATGTATAGTGTAAAAGGTTAATCAGAAAAAGAGGAGAGCAGGTTCAGGATTAAGCCATCTAGGTGGTGTCTCCTGACGCTGTGGAGCATCATGATGATCATAATTTAAGATATGGTGCTTTTCTGGTGGCCTAGTGGTAAGAAGTTGTGCTGCAATCCCAAAGGCACACAGTTCAAATCTACCAGCTACTGAGTGGGAAAAGGGATGGGAAATCTCCTGTGATTTACTGCCTCTGAAAGCCATTCACTGAAGGGTGAGTTATGGGTCAGTTCCAATTCAAACACACACAACAACATAGTGCTTCACTGCTCGGAATAGCCCCGTGGCTTCTTGCTACCTTTATGGTGATCTTCAAGACCATTCTGGTCACTCTTATTCTGCTGCTGCCTCCCTGCTGAGCACCCTGGCATGGGGGCTCGGCTCTGTTCCCTTTGCCGTACGGGGAACACCTTTGACCCTTTCACATTTTCCCTCATACCAGTCTCAGTGAGGCCCACTGTAGATACCCTATTTCATTGTAACCCATCTCCCTCCATACACACACTATTGGGAGTCTTCACTTTCCTATTTAATTTTACTAGCCACTGTTTTGTTTTGTGTTATATGTGTGTGTGTGTGTGTGTGTGTGTGTGTGTGTGTGTGTGTATGCTATACTCCTGTCTACTCATTATACGTCTATCTTTTCTCTATTAGAATGTAATGGAAATGCAAATTTCAAATAAAAAGGGATTTTTGTCTATATTCATAAGTTATAAATTACTCAAAATTCAACTGCAGACGGCCATTGAATAGGAACTGACTTATAGCTGACCCTCCAGCAGGTTTTGAAGTGCTGCAAATTTAATGATGGATTCAAACTGCAAGAGAGGCATCACCTTTAAGATACTGCTGTTGTTATGTGCTGTCAAGTCACCCGTGACTCATATGAACCTATGCACAATAGCTCTGAACCCCCTCCTATGATGAGCCAATCTCACTGTCTCAAGCACACCTCCCCATGTTATTTTAGTTATAGTGTCAATCCATCTCCCCCAGGGTCTTCCTCACTTCCCTGAGGAAAGAGGGTGGTGTCCCTCTACCCTTCTAAGCATGATGTCCTTCTCCAAGGACTGGTTCCTTCTGGCAATATGCACATAGTATGTCAGACAAAGCTTCAAAATCTTCGCCTTCAAGGAGCAACTTGATTTCACCCTCTCCAGGATAAAGTTGTTTGTTCTCTTTGCATAAAAGCAGGGTTTAGAAGACGCTGGGGCAGTAGGGACATCATAGCCAACATCAGATCGATCTTGACTGAGAGCAGAGAGTACTAGAGGAATACCTATCTGTGTTTCATTGACTATGCAAAGGCATTTTGGCTGAGTGGCTCACAAAAAAATTGTGGCTAACATGGAGACGAATGGGAATCCTAGAACACCAGATTGTGCTCATGCGAAACCTTTGGTATACAGCAGCATAACTCCCTACGGATTATGCCTCCAGAGAATATCTAACATATTCTGCACTCAATAAATACTTGATGAATGACTGAGTGAAATGCTGCGTGTGTTAATAATACCTATAGTCACTGTCACTGAGTATATTCCAATTCATAGTAACCTGAAAGAACAGGGTAAGACTGTCCTATAGGCTGTTCCAAGGCTGTAAATCTTTATGGAAGCAGATTGCCGTATCTTTATCCTGAAGAATGACTGGTGGGTTTAAACTGCCTATGTTTCGGATAATCAAAACACGAATTGCAATGGGAAAGTCTGCTATGAGGGAACTCTCTAGAGTACTGAGGAGCAATGACTTTGGTCTCAAGACTAAGATGTGCCTGATACAGGCTGTGGTCTTTGTAATCACTTGCTGTAAGTCTGAGAGCATGACAGAAGAAGAATTGATGCCTTTGAGTTGTGGTGCTGGAGAAGTTATTCTTGTGTTACCGAGTGCTTGTGACTCATAGCAACCTTACGTACAACAGTTCTGAACCTAACTCTACCTTGAGCCTACCTTATTATGAACATCCTGTGGACTGGCAGGAGAACAAACAGGTCATTCCTAGAGAGGGTGAAACCAAGCTGCTCCCTGAAGGCAAGGATTTTGGAGCTCCATCTCACATACTTTGGGCATGTGGCCATGAGAGACCAGTCCTTGGAGAAGATTATCATGCTTGGAAGGGTGGAGGGGCAGTGCAGGAAGGAAAGACCCAGGGTGAGATGGATTAGTCGACTGAATGACTGGAGAAATGGGATTGGGTCTGTCAGAGACAATGAGATTGGCTCAAAACAGGACAAGGTTCAGAACTGTTGTGCATAGGGTCACTCCAATTTGCAGATGACTGGGTGGCATATAATAACAACAAAAAAACATGTTTCAGTTGGCAGCTGTTCATTTTAAACACTGTAACACCAGTACTTCTATTAATAGTACCAAAAATAAGAAACCAGTTTTGAACACTTGTTATTTTTCAAGCATATAGAAAGGATGTATTACCTCATATGATCTTCACAAGATTGTTAAGATAGTAATAGTATCATCAATTTCCATGAAACAAAACTGAGTTTTAAGTGACTTGCCTAAGATCACACACTTTCCTACAAAGAGGAGTCAGAAGGACAACTTGGTGACTCAGAATGTCACTGCGACTGCAACATGGATTTAAGAAAGGTGGAAATCCCAAGGAAGGCAAAGGGCACAGCAGGGTTTCAATCCACTGTTCATAGTTTTGCTATGAGGAAGAGTCAGCATGATATTACCTAACAACAGCCTGACTCTAGCTAATTCCTGTGTCATATTTCCCATAGCAACTCTACCAGACAATTGTTTGGTTTGGGTGCACCTCCAAACACTTGGGGGGAAGTGCTTGGAATAGGAAAATGATTGCTTCAGTAAGTTCAAAGACAGCAAAGTATCTTTTTTTAAAAAAAAAAATTCTATTGATTTGCTTACAAAGTTTGTATATACTGTGCTTCATACTACCCTTCACTCACATTGTGTTTCATACAATCATTCCCATTCGTTCTGTTCTATGAAATGAATCACCACTGAACTATGCTCACCATTTCCCTATCTTTCCAGATCCCTGTCAGATCTTTCCCAATTCTTTTACTTCCCCCACCCCTTGTGTGACCCTATTATTGCCCCTCTGCCCAGCCTCACTCCTCTGCTCTCTCTCCCCCCACTCCTAGAATCTCATTCACATTTCCTAGCAATCTATTTCTACAATAGTGGTCTTATGCAGTATTTGTCCTAAAAGACTAAGTTCCTTCAATCAGCATAATGTTCTCCAGTCTCTCAAGTTATGCAGTAATTTTCAAATTTGTTGCTCCTGAGTGCTGCGTAGTATGCCATCATGTGAATGTACAATTTCTCAATCCACTCTATTGTGGCTGGACATGTGGGCTGTTTCTTTGCTCTTTCATGTGTGAATAATGCTGCAATGAACATTGGTGCACACATCTCCACTTGTGTCTGAGTTCTAATTTTCTCGGAGTATACTCCTAGCAGTGGAATAGCTGGGCAACAGAGAATTTATTTTCAGCTTTTTGAGGATACACCAAACTGCCTTCCAAGTGGTGGTACCATTTTATAATCCCGCCAACAGTGAGAGTTCCTATTTCTTCACATCCTCTCCAACATTAATTGCTTGCTGTCCTGTTAAACTTTGCCACTGCTACTGAGGTAAGAGGGTATCTCTTTGTGGTTTTGATCTGCATCTCTCTTATTGCCAGTGATTCTGTGCATTTCTTCACATGTATACTTGGCCATCCAAATGTCTTACTCTGTGAAAAAGTCTTTCCATGTCTTTTGCCCATTTTGTAATTGAGTTATTGATCTTTTTCTAGTGGACGCTATGTGACAGCAAAGTCTCTTGAAAAACATTTGCCAAGAAATATTCTCCTATGACAGATGATCCTTCTGTAGTACAGTGGACAGCAGATAATCAGAGGAAGAAAGTCCAAGTTCAAATCTAGATCCCTGCTTGTTAACAGTTCTGTGGTCCACATGGGGATAATAATCTCAAAAACAAGGATAATTGCACCAACAGTGCACAGCTGCTTAATGGATTATGAAAGATTGTTTTAAGGAACATCAAAGTGCCATTATAATACAATGTCAGACTCATTATCTGTTCCTTCTTAGTTTCCAGTGTGCTTCCATGAACAAAATACTGACTAGGCATCCAGTGTGTGTTCTGGGCATTGGGTGCTGCAACTAAAACCCTCTCGGTCTAGAAATGAGACAGATCCACAAAACAGCTAGAACCACATGAGAAGTGGAGTGACATGCTGGATGCCAAGGGCATTTAACACTGAGAATTCCTGCTTTGGTTAAGATGTGAACAAAGAATAAACAGAAGCGGGGAAAGAGAATGTGAAAAAATAGTTGTGTTAAGAACTGAGACTATGACACTGAGAAAAAGATCTTTTTTGACTTATCCTTAGATTCAAATTAATTTTTTTAAAAATGTCCAGTGTTGGTCTGGTTTATGTTACATATCGAGGTAAAGCTTATTAAAGAAATAATTCTTTTCATTTTTTATTAATGAAGTCATAGAATTCTATCAACACTCCGCCATTTTTACCCCAAAACTATCAAGCATTAGAAATTTCAAACCACTAGAATGTCTTAAAATGTTGAGTTTTAAATATGTTTTAAATGCAGAAAAGAGATCTAGGAGAAAGCAGAGTAAAATCAGTGCTCTTCTGAGTCCCTAAATTAAAACCCACAGATGTGAAACAATGAATCCCAGTCATTTTCCACAGAGAGAGGGAGATTAGCATGTTAGTTTAATTTCTGTGCATCACTTCAGACCACCTGAATCCCCCAACAGTGTTAGATAGCAGGCCTTTCTTCATGCATTAATTTTACATTACCCGTGCTCCCAGGTAGCTGGGGAGCTAACAAGCAGTCCCCGCGGCTCAATCCGACAGAATTGGCATGCACTCAGGCAACACAACTACAGCTGTTGCATAATAGCATTTTCATAGGAGGATGCCATATCACTGCAAATACTAACAGTCAAAATGACTTGAGAAAGGGGAAAAATGCTTTGAGATATTTGGAACTTGCAAAAGGTAGAAACTCATTTTCGTCTGTAATTGTGTCAGGGTAAACTTATATTCCAAAGGTCCTAAACAAATGTCAAACCAATCATCCTGGAAATACATGGACTTTGAGGAGACTCATAGGGTAATTTAAATTCAGGCTCACATACCAAGAAGTAGGATCTGCATTATTTCCTATCGGTTTTCATTATAATCTGAAAGTAACTTCCACAGCACTCTAATTTTCTTCTGCAAAAAAAAATGCCCAAAAGAAATTACCTTTTCAGAATTTTGCTACTCAACTATAATAAGTAGAAATCAGAATAGTTTGCATTAATGAGTTAATATTCATTAGGGAAGGAAGGGGGAAAATATAATCTAAGAACTAATGTCATGCTCAATTACCTGCATATAATCTGTTTAATGTCATAAGTATATATAGGCAGTTCCACTTTGTCCTGTAGGGTCAATAAGGCTTGGAAATTTGCTTCAGAGTAATCAGTTTTGTTTTTTATGTATATGTTCATTTATATATGTGTACCTTTGCCTTTCAAATTCTCTATTTTTTCCCCTCTTTTCTTGTTGTGTATCATCAAGTCAGATCTGACTGGCACAGGAGGAGATTGCCTCTCTTTCTCCAGCGGAGAATCTGGTGGATTCGAACGTCATGTCTTCAGGATTGCAGCACAGTTTCTTGCCACTAGGCCACCAGAGCTCCCTCCTCAAATTCTCTAATGTTGTTTTGTGCTGTTGAGTCTGTTGACTGATAGCTGACTCTCCAGTGGGTTTTCAGAGACTATAAACTGCATGAAAGGAAAGTGATTCTCTTTCTCCCACAGAGCAGCCGGTGGATTTGAACCATCTGCCTTTGGTTTGGCAGTACAACTCCTTCACACTTGGCCACCAGAGCTTCCTAATTATACCATATTTTAATGGTAACCAACCAAATCATACTGATCCTAATATACCTACCAAGAAAGTGTGAGCTTGAATACTTTCTTTTTAAATCAAGAAAGAAATATGAGCTCTGGAAATTATTAGTCAACTTTGTGTTCTTCCTCAGTTTAATTATAAAGCTGAGAAGGGCAAAGATGGATGAATGAATAAGGCCAAATTATGTCAATTACTTGGCCTGGTGGCAAAAAGTTGCTTTGAAATCCCAAAGGCATGTGGTTCGAATCCACCAGCTGCTTCACGGGAGAAGGAAGGTCAATCTCCTCCTTTGACATTAACTGCATCTGAAACTTACAGGAGGGTCAGATATAGGTCAGTTTTGACTTGACAGGACACAAAAACAACTTTATAACAAAAGTTATATCACTTATATATGATTATAGATAAGAGAACTCTGATGATCATGCAATAAGAAGATGTTCTGCCAATCAAAAGCATGTGGATCAAATCCACCAGTTGCTTCTTGGGAGAAAAATGGGTAACCTCCTGCCACATGACTGATTTATAGTCTCTAAGAGCTCATTAGAGGGTCAGCTATGAGTCAGTTCATGAGTAGCACATGTTGTTGTTGTATGTGCCATCAAGTCACCTGTGACTCATAGCAATCCTATGGACAACAGCCCTATACCCTACTATATCCTGTGCCAATCTTATTGTCTCCGACACACCTAACCCCCATTACCCCAGTCACTGAATCAATCCATCTCATCAAGGTCTTCCTCTCTTGCACTGTCCCTCCACCCTCCCAAGTATGATGTCCCTCTCCAAGGACTGGTCCCTCCTTATAACATGTCCAAAGTATGTCAGACGAAGCTTCAGAATCCTTGCCTTCAAGGAGCAGCCTGGTTTAACTGTCTTCAGGACGAACCTGTTCATTCTCTTAGTCCATGGTATAGTCAATACTCTTCTCCAGCACCACAACTCTATCCCACCTGAATTTCAAAACTATCTCAGGAACAGGTTTGAGGCCTTGAACACTAATGATTGAAGATCAGATGAGCTGTGGGAGGATAGCAAGAGTATCATTCAGGAAGAATACAATAGATCATTAGAAAGGCAGACAAGGAAAAAAAGATCAAGATGGATGTCAGAAGAAACTCCGAGTATTGCATTAGAGCATGTTGAGAAGCCAAAGCAAAGGAAAGAAATCAAGATATTAAGGAGCTAAACAGAAGATTTCAAAGGGCAGTGTAAAAAAAACAAAGTAAAGTATTATAACAAAATATGCAAAGAGAGTCAGAAAAATCAAAGGAGCCAAACTTACTCAGCATTTCTATAGCACATAACAACAATAAAACACAGACATTTACACACACCCTTTAATTTGTAGCCTCAGAAATCCAAGAGAGTTAGCTGTGAACAGTTCCAACTCTATCTATATATTCACACACACACACATACAAACACACACACACCCCTTGCCTGCATCCAGACAAAGTATTTCATGCTTTACCTGTGAGAAATAGATGGTACACTAAGCAAGACAGATTGTCAGAAGTGGAGGTTACACACTCTTACAAAAACCTAAATGGCCTCTAGAGATTAAAATAGGGGTTACTGCATAGCTGGGATGCTGAGGCAAATGGCATTAGTCCAATGGTTAACTATGAACTGTGCTATCTACCAACACATTCCTCCCCTAGTCCTCAGTGCGCTTGTTCAAAACCTAGGAGCAAAAAAAAGAAAAATAAAAAAAGGTGGCCTTCTCTCAAATCTTAAGACAGAAAGACTTTTATGTAAAACTTTAAAAAAAAAAAAAAAAACAATCGCATCAAGCTGGCAAGAGTCCTTTTTAGCTAGGTAGCCATATGGACACCTCTTGAAAAAAGCCATATGGTTTTATGTGTTATTTTTGGCCTCTTTTTCTTTAACTCCTTTCTTGTATACATAGGCCTCTAGTTATTACCACTGATAAATCACTTTGAATTTCCAATCTTACAAAAGGCATTTCCTGGCACGTTTGTCAGGCTTCACTTTTAGCTGAGGAACCTGGAGAATGTGTAAGTGAGGGATGCTCACGTTTTCAAAAAGGTTATTTTATTTAAGCTAAGTCAAAGCTTCGGATCTTAACTTTGCCATGACAGTAAAGGTTCAAATGGGAAAAGGAAGGCAATAATGAAGAACATAAAATTAAGAAGGGACATAACAACTTAATTATTTCTCCAATAATTTTTGATATCTAAATATAGATACATATTTGAATTCAAAGTGAATCAACAGTAATACACCATATATTCTTATTTTAACATTCACCAAAGAGTCACCAGGAAAACCCAGCTTTTGTGACAAAGTACAGAAGGCTTGGTCACGTTTAAATCACTGAGAACTAGGAAGAACTACTATCTCAAACTGTAATAGACACTACAGCCATAAAAATTCTTCCCAGTGTTTACTATTGCACAGTACAATTGCTACATGGCAAACTAATGTAGCATAGACGTAAAAGCAAAAACAAACAAGCCAAAGAAAGCCACAATCTAAAATTGTTAAAACAGTTGACAATTCAAATTTAGCAATCAAATCTGTATTATTGCATTCATTAAAACAACTCTTCCTACACTTTACAGTATGTTTTAACTTTTACTTAAGGCAAACTAAGTTTAAAATTAGTAGTAGCTTTTAATGTGAAAGATTTTGCTAATACAGTAGCATATATAATTAAACACCTTGAAAGAAAAACAAATGAAATATTCTTTTTATAGAGAAAAACAGGATCAAAGGCCCATTCATGTTTTTAAAAACACTAACCTGGCTTCAGGCCTTTTGTTCATGTGCAAACAACAACACCCACCTGGAAGAGAAACTGCAAACAGACAAAGCTTCATCTGCAGGAGTCTTTTCTTTGACCAGCAAATATTGTTCTTTTTTAAATTGAGGCAAGGTTTAAAACTCATATTTAAGAGGAATCTGGACTTTCAACATCTTTATAATGACAAACACTACAAGATATAATATCACAGGACCAAGGTCCCCTTCTGCAACACCTGGCCCCTATGCCTAGCAGCTGCCGCCTTCAGATAGGTGGAGCAACCTCTAGGTTTGTCTCAACCACTTAAAGCCAATGATTTCAGCTCACATTGACTCCACCTAGGGCAGTGCAGAGCTGTGATCACAGGGATACCAACAGGTGATTTTTCAGAAGTGGATCTCCAGATCTTTTCTCAAAGGCATCTTGAGGTGAACTCAAACCTCCAACTGTTTGAGTAGTAGCTGAAGGCATTAATTGTTTACAGTATGCAGATATTACAAAGCCTACTTCACTCAGTTTCATTTTCTGGTTGGTCAGCTACCAAAAGAATAGAAATTAAGTGGACATTCCTACTGGGAGTCCTTTTCCTCTCGAATGCTACCACTTAAGTGTAGCTCAAATGTTGCTTTATCTTTGAAATATCTCTTAAATATTATGGATTAGTCTCTACAGAATTAACCAAGTGCCTTCTCATAGCTTCTTGAAAACAGAGGTGTAACTTATCAAAGGTTACTGTCCTCTCCACAATAAACACCCATGGTAGTGACAGTTAAGAAGTCAAAAGATACGTTGCATGGGAAAACTTGCTCTCAAAGACCTTTCTAAAGTGTTAAAGAGCAATGGTGTCAGTTTAAAGACTAAGATGTGCCTGACTCAAATCGTAGTCTTTACCATTTCTTCCTATACATATGAAAGTCGGACAATGAATAAAGAATGAAATGAAGAATTGGTATCTTTGAAAAAGTACTCAATATACATGGGTCACCAAAATAACAAGAGGCAAGAAGAGTTAGACAAGTTGCATATATTTTGGGCTGATTTTCAGAAGAGGCCAGCCAGCTTTAGAAAATAATAGCATGCTGGAAAAGGCAGAGGGTCAGTGAAAAAGGAGAGGAATCTCCAGGAGATGAACAGACACAGTAACTACATCAAAGGGTTTGAGCATCCAGAGATTGTGAGAATGGTGCAGGACAGAACTGGGTTCCAATTCACAGGGTTCCTATGAGTTGTCACTGACATAATAGCACCTAAAGACTGCAAGACACAAAATGTAGTGCTTTATGTAAAGTAGATATGCAATACAATACCCGATACTTTACAGCTCTCCAGCCTGCAAAGACTGTTACACACACTATCTTAGACTAACAGATCTCAACTGAGGAGATAGTGCAGACAGGGGGACACGTGACATATTTGGTGTCCAGCTGAAGGGAGTGGGTTCTATTAACCATCAATGCACAGCGCAGGCTTCTGTAAGGAAAAAAAAATTATCTGGCCCCTTAGGTCAATAATACTGATATGGAAGAAATCAGAGAGACCAAGAAATATATGGGTGGGTAATCTCAGATAAGAAGTAGTTCATGCAAAATTAAACTGTTCATGGAAGAATCAATATTTAAATGCTAGTGTCAGGATCTCAGAGTATGATCTTAGAAATTAATATAGGAAAAAGGGTATATTAAGGATGGTGATCCTATTTGTCAGGAAGTTATCTGAGAATGTTCACAAGCTAGGGAACAAATATAAATGAATATGACATATTTTTCACCTGTTGTAACATAAATCATGTATCCTGATCATAAGCGTATGAGAGATATTTAAAGGAAAGAGTGACAAAATTACTTAGCCACCTCTCATCATGTTTACCTCATGCAAGGTCTAAAAAATAAAGTTATAGTTATTTATTACTTAGTCATAAACTGATTCATAGCTGATCCTCTAGGGGGATTTTCGGAGGCAGTAAAGCAAACAAGAGGACATCGATCATCTATCTCTTCCCAGAGCAGCTGATGGATTTGAATTGCGTGTCACTGAGTTGCAAGTGGGCCTTTTTATCCTAAGCCATCTCAGATGGGACCTTTTTTTTAAACTTTTTAAAAATTTTATATTGGTTTGCTTACAATGCTCATACACACTGCATTTCACAGTATTCTTCATTCACATTGTGTTTCATTAAAAAAAATGGAATGCTTCCAGATTTCTTTATTGACTGCTCAAAACAAATATATGCTGTGATATACCTCATCCATGCGCTATGAGCAATGAACACAAATGACAGAAACAGCAGTTTCAAAAGGAAATTCCTCTATGGGAGAAAGAAAAGGGGGAAGTTCAACAACCTGAGGTGTGGAAGTATTGAATTTAGTTCAAGATTGGCAGGGATGAAAGTCCCTTGACTTTTCTCCAGACTATTTTGTTTTATTTGGCTCAGTGACTCTGATTGCCCTGTAAAGCTTCTCACCATTCAGAACAAGGAGTGGTGGGACACATGAGTTTTGGAAAAAAAGGAAAACAGAATCATTTGTCCTTAAATCCCAGTGTTCCCTCTTGCTTATGACCTTAGGCAGGTCCCTCAGTTTCCAAGATTTGGAAAGAAGGAGTAATAATTTCTACCTCACAGGGTTACAAGGGAACACTAATCAGTAACCCTTATAAAAAGTCTTACTGAAATGTCAAATGCTTTATCTCATTTGATTCTTAGAACAGTATTATGAGTCACTCATCCTTTAGAGATGAGGAAGCCAGAGCTGAGTAAGGTTATGTGCTTTTCCAAGTGGGATTCCAATCAAGGCAATTATTCCAGAATTCTGGTTCAATACCACTTTGCTGCAAGCTTTACCAGTTTCAAATTAAGGATGGCAAGATTGGGCAAGGTTTTGATCTGTTGTACACACATGCACAGGGTCTCTATGAGGCAGAGTGTACTAAGTAGCACTTAACAACAAGAGGGACCTAAAGGGAGCAGGGATTTAGGTGAAAACATGGAGTGAAGGCCCAGTGCAGTGAGACATTCCCGTCTCTGCTGTGGGAAGTGGCTAGTGTGCCGGCTGGAAAGGGTGAAGTGTCGAGGATCAGCTAGAGAATGTGGTCAATTTTGTTCTCTTAAGAAGTCCATTTCAGTCTCACAGTTTTATGATTTTTGGTCTGAGCTCTTGATTTCCCAATAATCCACCTCTGTAGCCTGGTGGTTGTTTACTTTCCTAGGCAACCTCTATTTCTTTCTCGTTTCCACTCCTTTAGTTTCCCATAATCCCAGCATGATATAATGGAAAGAGCCCAGACTTTGAAATATAAATACCCTGGATGTGAATGTTCAAGATTCTATATACTAGCTAATCAGTATCAGAAAGTTATTAAGGCTTCCTCTCAGTGAGAATTATCTGTAAAAGAAAGGAAGTTGCAGCAAGTAAGATAAAACAGATTAAATACAGTGTCTGCTAGAAGCAGAAACTCAGTATGTCTCCTTCATCTGCTAAATATTCTTATCCCACTTTACAATTCTATCATAAACATACCTTTATTGGGGGGATAGAAAACATGCTTCATCTAACTTGTGAAAACATGATGGTTTTTCAGTAATTTTCCCCTAAAAATACCCCCATCTGTGACCTCAACCTGCCTCAACACCAGGGGCCTCAACTCAGGCCAGGGAAGGCTGTACTGCACCATTATGCTCGTATGCCTGTGTTAGAGGCACAACACCCAACTATCAGGTCATGGTATTGAAGGAATGATATGCATATTGCTAATTACTTTGTATATATTTTAGGTCTATAAATCTTTACATCTCATTGGATAGCCCTTGTCTGTCAACTTGCTACTTAGGGGTAACTTGTGGGTTTCTGTGCTTTGTAGAAGCTACACTACCACTGTTTCAGGTGCCAAAGAGTCATCCATAGTAGACAGAGTTCAGCAGAGATACCCAATCAAGGCAGACCACGGAGCAGGATTTGTCATACACTTCTAAAATAATGGGCCTCTGAGAGTTCTTCCAATAAGAGAGAAATAAGATCTTAGATGCAGATCCCAGATTGGAACTCAATCACAAGTGGTGTTGAACCAGAATTCTAGAAATAAGTACCTTGGCTGGGATCCCAGAACATTTAACTGTGCTCATGCAAGACCTAGACCTAGACCAAGAGGCTGTTGTGTGGACAGAACAAGAGAACAACGCATGGTTTCAAATCAGGAAAGGTGCACAGCTTGGTTGTATCCTAAAAGTGAAGACGACATGAAACACTGCAGAGAATTAGATTACAGCTTTCAATATGGATTGCATCTCAACATCAAGAAGTAAAAAATCTTCATCACTGGCTTCATCGTGACAGATACAGAAGAAGTTCAAATTGTCAACAACTTCATCTTACGTGTAGCCACAATCAACACCCTTTATACCAGCAGTAAGGAGATCAGGAGATGTATTGAATTGGGCAAGTCATCTGTCAGGGATCTCTCCAAATTACTGAGGAGCAATGATACCAGTTTGAGAACCTGATAAAGGTCAAGGTATTTTTAAATTAGTTGATATGCATCTGACAGCTGGACAATGAATATGGATGACAGAAGAAGAATCAATGCCTTTGAGTTGTAGTGTTGGAGAAAAGGGCTGACCATCGCATAGAATGCCAAAAATGCAGATAAGTTTTGGTAGAAGAGCAGCCAGAGTGCTTCTTGGAGGCAAGAATGGTGAAACTTCATCTCACACATTTTTAGGCATGTTGCTAGGAGAATGTACTCCTTGGAAAGAGATATCATGCTCAGAAAGGTGGAGGGTCAGTGAAAGAAAAGAAGACCTGTGGGGTGAACAGACACAGTGAGTGCAGCAATGCGCTTAAGCATGTCAGAGATAGTGAGGATGGCACAGGATAGGCCAGGTTCAGGCCTGTTGTTCATACAGCTGTTATGTATTGTACTCAATTCTACAGCACCTAACAAAAATTTTCCTAAAACTTCTTCTTTTTTCATAATCACAAACGTAAAATTTTTAATAGCAGTAATTCAAGTCAAAATACAAGAATCTTTGAAAATCACTATTCATAAACTTAGAAGTGCTGCAAAATCCATGCATGTTAAAACATACAAAACATTTAATAGATAAGTAGATGTATATATACACACACACACATGC
>NW_006399755.1:26612326-26689678 GCF_000299155.1 Elephantulus edwardii
AGTGTTATTAGCATGAGCGGTTATAAATCCATTGCCATCCTTTCTCTAACTTAATTCTTTTTTTTTAATTTAAATTTGTTATTAATTTCAGTAAAAATTTACAGAGGCTTTGGATTTCCATTCATTCATTGTTGCACAACATGCATATATATTCTTGTTGTTGCAACCGATCGAGTTGAAGCTGACCCTTAGCTGAGCCTCTGGCGGGTTTTCAGAGGCAGTAAATCACAAAAGAGATTATTCATCTTTTTCCTGCTGAGTAGCTGGTGGATTCGAACCACACACCTTTACTTTGGCGATACAGTTCCTTGAAGAGAGCTCTCTCTGGTGGCCTAGTAGTAAGAAGCTGCGCTGCAAACCTGAAGGCACATAGTTAGAATCCACGAACTGCTCTGCAGGAGAAGGATGGGCAATCTCCTCTCATGTGATTCACAGCCTCTGAAAACCTGCTAGAGAGTCAGCTGTGACTCAACAGCACACAAGAACAATAAGCCCTCTGAGATCCCTTCATAGCTAGAGAGAGAGTGGATGCTCTGGTGGCTTAATTCATAACATGGAATACTATTAACCAGAAGGTTGCATGTCTCCAGCTATCTGAAACCTATCACTGACACGCTCTGCAGGAGAGAAATGAGCAGCCTGTTTCTGTTACAATCCGCAGATTCAGAAACCTAATAGAAGATTGTTATGAATCGGAATTGACTGATGGTAGAGAACGAGAGAAGTATGTACAAGATAGCTCTAGTGTTCCTTAGGGCTGCACACACTTGGCGTAATTACATACCAGTGGGTCAGAACCACCCTGAGTTGACCCTTCAGCAGGTTTGCAGAGGCAGTAAATTGCACCAAAGACTGCTCATCTTTCACCAGCAGAGAAGCTGGTGGATTCAAACCACATACCTTTTCATTAGCAGCACAATTCCTGCACTACTAAAGCCAAACCAGTGACTCTGACAATTCATATCCACCAGCAGTTCAGGAGGAGAAAGCTGGAAAATTCCTTCTCATGTGATCTACAACCTCTGAAAACCCACTGGAGGGTCAGCTAGGAGTCGTTTTGATTAGATAACAGTGAGGGAGGGAGGGAGGGAGGGAGGGAGGGAGATATATACTAGATTTTGAAAGAAAGACTTCAGAAACTATTCATACTTTTAACTTCCCATTTATATATAAGTTGTAGCATTTTTCACATATCCTAAGAGATTTAAGAAAACTTCTCTACTTTACAAAGCTCCCTAGGGCTGACTTTAGGGTCAAAGAAAATAAAGCCTCATACAATAACTGGATGCCTTCAGTGTTTTCCCTTAGGGTCCTTTTCCTTTCTATCTATTTTTTTAAGCCAAGAAAGATAAATGAACTAGAGCAGTTCATCTTTAGTTGACTTGAACATACTTTTTCACAAGTAGCTGAAGCCAAAGAAAGGATTAATGATGATGCTATTTCAACAATTTCTTCTTGTAGCCCAGCCTAGGATTTAGTTCTTCCTGAGCAAAGCTTGAACCAAGTGAATTGATTTTCCTCATATGGAGATCATTTTTAAAATGGAACCACAAGACGAAAGGAACACAGACATGCGAAGCACCAGAGGAAGTTGCAGGGCTTTTACTGACAATTCAAAGATGTGATAGGTCTCAGGCCTGAGGAGTGAAAAAAAGCAACTGGTATTTTCCACCAACATGTATAGCTAAGGGAGCTCTGGTGGCACAGTCCCTAGTGTGTTGTGCTGTTAACCCAAAGGCCTTGTCTCTCTGGTAGTTCAAAGCTTCCATGAGCAGCTCTACTGGAGAAAGATGGGCAATCTCCTGTATGATTCACAGCTTTGGAAACCCAATGAAGGGTCAGCTATGAGTCAGTTCCAACTTGACGGCAATAAGAGAGAGACAAAGAAAGGAACAAGATAAGAGAGTATAAACTTCATTACAAATCCCATGAGGCTCCGGGTAGATCGAAGAGGTTGCCCTTAGCTAATGGAAAGGCTGGCAGTTCAAATGCAACCAATGGCATTCTAGAAGAAAGGTCGGCTAATCTGTTTCCATAAAAATCACAGCCAAGAAAAGGCTAAGGAGCTCTGCTCCCCTCTGTAAGGCAGGTGGGAATTGACGCATAGGTTTAGTTTACATTTTTATAGGTCTCAGTAGGAATCTCTGGAGGGTGTCAGTGGCTAAGCCCTCAGTGATCTGTTTTCAATAGGTCACAGCTTTGAAAATCCTATGCTGCATAGCACCCTGCACACATGGAATCTTCCAAGTCTGAGTAGGGCAAATTAATATGGCAACTTCAATTTTTTTATAGGTTTCAGTGTAGCTTTACTGTGATCCCCCACTGCTTGCCCTCATAACTAGTAATTAACAATATAACAGAAACAAACAAACAAAAACACTGACTTATGGTGATCTTCCACTGGGCTGGGAGCAGACTGTCTCCTTCTTCTCCCATAGAGTGGCTGGTGAATTCAGATGACACACTTTTGAGTTAGTGGCCCAATATGTAGCACATTGTACCATCAGAAAGCCTTCTGATAATTAGAAATTAAAAGTTTAAAAGGTAACTCAGGAGCATGCTTTTAGGGAGCAAAAATGGGAGTTAACAGCAGAGAGAGAGAGGAGACAGAAAAGGTAAGTAGGGTGAGGATCAGTCATTTTTCAAGGAAAGAATGGGGGAAGCAATTTAGCAAGAGGAGGGAAACTGTCTTGGGCTGAGAAGTAAAAGTCTGTAACAATGAACCACTGTTAGTCCTGAGAGTCAAGACTAAACATTGAATTCTCTAAATGTGTCACACTTCTGACTAAGCTACTGTGTTGTCAGCAAGAGAAGCCACAAGCCATGAGTTTGGTTGTGGCCTTGGAAACCCATCTAAATGAGTGAGTAGCCGTCCCAATGGCTGGACCAACTTTTCCACACAGTCTCAACTCAATTCTCTTCTTCCCTGAAGACTCAATCCACATGAGAACTAAGGCACAAACAGAGATTTGTACACCAATGTTCATAGCAGCAATATTCACCATCACAGGCATATAGAAAGAGCCCCAAATGTCCAACCACAAATGAATGGATTGAGAAATTATAGTACATTCACACAATGGAATACCATGCAGTACGCAGGAGCAATGATTTTGCAAGTTATTGCCTAACTTGGGAGGAGGGACTGGAGAGAATTATGCTGAGTGAACTAACTCAGTTACACAAGGATAAATATTGTATAAAACCATTATTGTAAAATGAGTATAAGGATCCAAGAGGGGTGAGAGAGGTTAGAAGCAGAGGGATGAGGATGTGCAGGGGGTAGGGGGAATTAATCATGGGGTTGTATAATTTGATGGGTTAGGGGAAGAGGGAAATTGAAATAATTTGTTCTTGAAAACAATGTATTCAAATTTTATAAATAAACTAGTAGAAAATTTTTTTAAAAAAGATAGGCAGTATTGTCTTCATTTGATAAATTAGGAAATTGAGACTCAGGAGATAAATTTGTTAATCCAAACTCGCAAGAAAGATCACATGGTCTCTCCATCCAAAGCCAGTACTCTATTATTTTGTATGCAGCTTCCGTCCCCCGCCTCCAGCATCATTTATGTTGTGTTTCATGATTTACAATACAAGAAAACTTTTGCAAATATTCTTACACGATTCCTACAAAAATATTAGGAAGGAGATGGGTGTTATGGACTCAACTGCGCCCTCCAAAAAAGTGTGGTTGATACTATAACTCTCAGAATATGTAAATGTGACTTTATGTGGAATCGGAGTCTCTCCAGATATCAAGTTAAGATGAGGTCATGTAGGATTAGGGTGGGCTCTAATCCAAAGAAAGAGACACACAGGGAGACAGCCAAGTGACAATGGAAGCCAGGATGGAGCGAAACTTCTACAAGCCAAGGATTGTCAGCAACACCAGAAGCTTTGAGAAAAGCACGAATAAAGCTCCCCTTGAGACGTGAAGAGACTATGGCTCTGCCAACTCCTTGATTTACAACTGGAAATAGTTTTTGAAACTTGGAGACTAAATGACCATTGTTTGAAGCCACTCCAAGTTCATGGTACTTTGTTATGAAGTCCTTGAATACTGAAGAAGTGAAATATGTTGTTTTCCCAATTTAAATATGAGAAAATGGACGCTGTGATTGCAAATGACTTGCCAAGGAACATATTAGCGATCTGGACTTAAGAATTTCAATACCCACTGTGTTTTTCCATCCCAATGTTTCATCTTTGGTATATCAAGTTGTCTCCTTGCCCCTATTTTCAAAGGGCCTCAAGTTCCATTCTCTCTCCCAGCTTTGTGAAAGCTCATTCTTTTCTCATTCCTGAATCATCTTCCTATTTATTTCCATATTCTCCATCTCCATGGCTGTCAGCAGAATCCCACCAGTTCCTCCATTCTCCAGCCCTGGTGCCTGGGAGCCTGGAATCTATGACAAGACAAGATGTTCCTTTTTCATCCCAAGTGAAAAAAAGAGCAACAGCAAAAAGTGGAAATATGCGGCCAGTCCATTAGCTCGATCCAATCAGCAGGGGCTGTGGTCTCAATAGAGTTACAAATCCAATGCACAGCACAGTTGAGTTGGTCATTCCTGGCTCCCAGAAGATGACCACTTCATGGGGGAAGCAGAAGTGGACACAGCAAAACACAAGCCTCTAGTGTAACAGGTGCTAGCACCAGAGCCCAATGGAACTTAACAACAACTACCAGGGCGATGAGAACAGAGTAGAAGGAACTGATTCTGGCTGTAAAATGAGGGAAGGTTCCGGTGGGCTTAGCTGATACCTTGCATGTCCTGTGGGGTTATCTGATCCTAATACATCAAGAAACTTTCAAAATAAGTTTGATGCATGAAACACATACTAATTTACACATGAGCTTTTAACACCTTTCTTGCCTACAACCTCAAAGTATTACCTCTCATGTATAAATTATAACATGGGATGGTAGTGTTGTTATTAATCCCATTTTATAGATGAGTAAATTGAAATTCTTGCTTAACAACATGTAATTAGCCATAAAAAGAACCGAAAAGCAAGTTCAGCTTCTGTTTTCTGCTAGTTGGCACTGCTAGTTGGAACTGCTTTCCTATAATTTTTTTTTTTAATCGCATCTCTACTCACTACAGGGGATAAACTACTCCCACTAAGTGGTGGCAGTGTGGCAGGAAAGTTTAAGTCAAAACATTAAGCAGCTTGGATGTCACTTAATTTTCTTCTTTGTATCCTTTGAACATCTCTTCTGTATAAACAAGTGCAGTGTGTTCTGGGCTGGAACAAAAACCATGACACGTGATATAAACCTGATACTCACCAGAAGGGCCACTCCCTCTCTCAATAGTTCTTGACACCCTCCTCACATTCCTATTTCAGTAGCATAAAGCATCGTCTCCCCACAACATCCACTACAAGGAGTTGGGGTGATATAAGTGGTGTGCAATTGGCCACTAACCAAAAAGTGCGCAGTTCAAACATACTCTGTGACAACACAGAGTTGAGGAAAGGTCTGGCCTGGTGATCTGCTTCTGTAAACAGAGCAGTGTAGGAACCATGGGATGAAGTTCATCTCAGTTACGTATAACATGAGCATGAGTCAGGGTATACCAGACAGCAGCTAACAAACTACTGCAGCCTACTTGGATGTAACTTTTGACTCTGTCACTGATTAGCAAGTGACTTTGAGTAAAGCCGCTCCATCTTACTTTCCCCAGGTCTTCCTCGGTTTGAAAATAATAGTCCCTTTGGGTTAGCAGTGCAACGCCCTATGGACTATGGTACCAGGGCTCCTTTGGTGACAAAGGCTGTGCTTCTTCGGTGGTACAAACCCACCAGTAGTTACTAATATCCTGAAGGTGATTCACAGCCTTGGAAACTCAATGGAGGGTCATCTATGAGTCAGTTCCTACTTGACAGCAATGAGTGAATGAGTGAGTGAGTTCATTGGTGATTATGAACTAAAGAAATTAATATACATAACATATTAAGAAAACTCTCTGACACAGAGTAAGGCCTCATACTCTATGAAAGTGTAATACACTATGATGCTTCCATCACTTTTATTTATTTGGTGTAATGGTTGAAAATAACAAGCAAACATAAAAAGCTACCATCAAGTCAATCTCTACTCAAAGCTGTCCCTATAGAATAAGGAATAGCAGACCTGTTGGGTTTCCATAGTTACAAATCTTTACAGAAAGTGACATCCCTGTGCAATTGAAGTTGAGTGGCCTTTTAGTTAGTAACCAAGTATTTGGGTTTAAACGCTACCTCTTCTATGAATAAACTTTATTTACAAGATTACACAGAGGATCCACTGCATAGAAAGGTTAAAAGGAGCAAGATGGAGCAGGCAAGCACATCGAACACTCCCCTGAACGTATAATAAATAATAGCTATATTGTCCATCTGAATCCATGAGGCGCTCTGGACTCTTTGTTTATATTCTCAGAGTTAAGCATAACGCCCAGAACAGCACAAGCACTTATTAAATGTGAAATGAATGAGACTGCAGTCTAGGCCGGCACGTGGGGCCGGAGCAGACCAATGGTTGGTGCTTTCCGGTTCTCAGTCAGACAACCACCCAACACTCAGGCACTTAAAGAAGTGACTCGAAGAACCACGCACCAGCAAAGGGCCTCAATTACCTGGCCTCAAATCTCATCTTGTTTGGCATCTCCTCCATATAACAAAAGTGCCTACCTTCTAACATTCTTTAACTAACTTCGATTAAAAAGCAAGACAATAAAATGTGACCCATGAGGTTCAGAAGTGGAAGCCATGGGAAGGTGGCAGAAAAAGGAGAATCCTCAGGTCGCTGCTGTCTGCTACTAGCGGCTATACGGCAGGCAGCGCGGTTTCTAGCAAAGTTCCCCAGGACCCTCAAGCACACAACAGGCACAGAAGGGGCGGGAGGGATTTCAAGTGCAAGACAAAAGGTTGTAGAGGGAGAAAGGAGCTGACTGCAGGAGGATGGCAGGGGAGATGGGCCAAGGAGCTGCACAAAGACCCAAAGATCAGGGGTGGCGAAGAAGAGGGAGAGCTGGTGGGCCTGAGCCCGTGGGGCGGGCTCAGAAAAAGCTAGAGCAGGAGGGGGGCGGTCTAAATGGGATAAGGGCAGCAAAGGGCCAGGCAGTCAGTGGGAGGGGCATAAATAGGGCTAAAGGATTAAGAGTAGCTGAAGGAGGGGTGCTAGGCTGATGTAGGGGAAAAGACAGAGGCAGGAACAGCCTGGGGGCTGAGAGCGCCCAGTGTGTACACATGGACCTTAAGTACAGTCATAACCCTGCAAAGGCCACCCAGGGAAGGGGGGGAGGGGGGAGGAAGGAAGAAGGGAGAAGAGGGGCTTTCTGCTCCTCTTCCCCTCCCCCCTCCTGTTGAATATTGGTGATCCAAGATGGGAAATGATAAGACAGTGTTTAGATGTGGAGATGCAGTGACCCCACGTGGGAGTAGAACGTCCCCTTAAGGCTTGCCTGACTGTATCTTTATGCAGATTGCCAGATCTTTCTCTTAGGAGCAGCCCGAGGGTGGGCTTGAACCCCCAATCCCTTTGTTAGGAACCCAGTGCTAAACTAGGCCACCATGTAGTGATGCACTGTAGAGTCAGAACCGATCCATAGCTGACCCTCAGGCAGGTTTTCAGTGGCTGATAATCACACGGGAGGAGACTGGATTTGAACTTCATGTCTTGGGGATTGAAACGCGGCTTCTTGCCACTAGGCTACCAGAGCTCGAAAATACTAACTACCAAATTCCAGGACAGGAAACAACCCTGTCAAAAGCACTTGGTCTCTCTGGGGGAAGGGTGTGAGCATTTATTTTGTCACAGTTTAGTCTCCAACGCAGAAATACCCATCTATTACCACTTTCCTAGCAGTAATGCTCACAGCTCCCTGGGCTGAGCAGGCGACCGCCAAGGTCTCACTGTGGCATCTGGGTATCCTCCTCTCTAGTCAGCCTTCCTCCCTGTACCCAAGGATGAAGGCCTGGGATGACACAAATTGGCTTATGCATAGCTTACACAGTACCTTAAATTCAGGTTTATTTCAATGGAATGTAACTCTAAATTCAAATCTAGTTAAGATGCAACTCCAAGCAAAAATCTGACTCATAACCAGAAGAGATACTTTTTTTTTCTTCTGTGTGGCCCCTAAAATTCACAAAATAAATTAAAAAGCTTGGTGTCAAGAGAGGCTTTCAAAGTTATTAGTATTACCATTGAGTCAGAACTGAACCATAGCCGACCCTCCAGTGGGTTTTCAGAGAGGAGAATGGCCATCTTTCTCCCATGTAGAAGCTGGTGAAATCAGACTGTATGCTTTTGAGATAGAAGACCCGCACCTTAACACCAGGCCACGAGAGTCTAGAACAGTATCAAATCATGGAAATTAGTTACTACCACTGATTGAAGAGCTCCTGAGCATGATGGGTCTATACAGCCCATCATTTGTTCTTCACAAGTCATTCATATGTTTGTTGATCATCTCCACTGGGACAGGACTATGCTGGATGATTTCATTTTGAAAAGAGAGGGAGCAGTCTTTAGATTTCATGGAACTGTCAGTGAACCCAAAAGTGGGCATTATTTGCAAAGGTAATTTGTCCATGGTCATGTCCAGGTAAGTAAGTATTCTCTCCACTATTACATGTTAGCTCCTAAGGATATAGTTGTTATGTTAATAGAGTCAAATTAACTCATAGCTGAAACCCTCCAATGGGTTTTCGGTGGCTATAAATCACATGGAGGAGAAGGCTTGTCTTTTTCGGGAGGATCAGCTGATATATTTGCATTGCCTGCCCCGGGGCTGGCAACTTAATTGCTTACCTTTAAGCCACCATGGATGTAGTAGTATTTGTGACTTGTTTCTATGCTTATACTTGTTCTTGTTGTTGTTATGTGCCGTCGAGTCGCTTGCGACTCATAGCGACCCTATGTACAAGAGCCCTAAACTCCGCTCTGTCCTGTGCCAATCGCACTGTCTCTGACACTCCCATCCCAATTATCCCAGTCACTGAACCAATCCACCTCATACAGGGCCTTCCTCTCCTGCGCTGTCCCTCCACCCTCCCAAGCATGATGTCCCTCTCGAAGGACCGGTCTCTCCTCACAACATGTCCAAAGTATGTTAGACGGAGCCTCAGAATCCTTGCCTCCAAGGAGCCACCCGGTTTAACCCTTTCCAGGACAAATCTGTTTGTTTTCCTAGCAGTCCATGGTATTCTCAATACTCTTCTCCAGCACCACAGCTCAAAGGCATCAATTCTCCTTCTATCCTCCTTGGTCATTGTTCAACTCACTGATGCATAACAAGTGATTGTGAAGACCACGGCCTGTATCAGATGCACCTTAGTCTCCAGAGAGACACCATTGCTCTTCAGTACTTTGGAGAGGTCCCTAACAGCAGACGTTCCCATGGCAACACGCCTTTTAATTTCCTGGCTGCTGGTGCCAAGACTGTTGACTATGGAGCCAAGCAAACTAAAGCTGTGTACAATCTCAATCTCTTCACCATCCATCCTGATGCTGCCAATTGGTCCAGTGGTGAGAATCTTTGTCTTCTTGACATTGAGCCTCAATGCATATTGTAGGCTGCAGTCCTTGACACTCTGCAGCAGGCGTTTCAGGCCCTCTTTAGTTTCAGCAAGCAGGGTTGTGTCATCCGCATAACGCAGGTTGTTGATAAATCGTCCACCAATCTTGATCCCACATTTCTCCTCATAGAGCCCAGCCTCCCGGATAATCTGTTCTGCATATAGGTTGAAAAGGTATGGAGATAGGATGCATCCCTGGCGTACGTCCTTCCCAATTTTGAACCATGCAGTGTTCCCTTGCTCTGTTCTGACTACTGCCTCCTGGTCCAAGTATAAGTTTCGCATTAGAACGATCAAGTGTTCTGGGATTCCCATTCTTCTCAGAGTCAGCCATAGTTCGTTATGATCTACACAAATGCCTTTGCATAGTCAATGAAACACAGATAGACATGCCTCTGGTATTCCCTGCTTTCAGCCAAGATCCATCTAACATCAGCTACAATATCCCTAGTACCACGACCCCTTCTAAACCCAGCCTGAATTTCTGGTAGTTCTCTGTTGATGTGCTGTTCCAGTCGTTTTTGGATAATCTTCAGTAAAATCTTGCTTGCATGTGAAATCAGTGAGATTGTTCTGTAGTTTCCACATTCTGTTGGGTCACCTTTCTTTGGGATAGGAACAAATATCGATCACTTCCAGTCAGTTGGCCAAGTGGTTGTTCTCCAGATTTCTTGGCACAACTTGGTGAGCACGTCCAGGGCAGCATCTGTTAACTGAAATATGTCAATTGGTATACCATCTATTCCTGGAACCTTATTTTTTGCCATTTTCTGCAAAGCAGCCTGAACTACTTCTTTCATCACCATAGGCTCTTGCTCCTATGTTGTTTCATGAAATTCTTCTGTGTCTTCCAATTCCTTTTGATACAGTGACTCAGTATATTCTTTCCATCTTCTTTTAATAGTTCCTGGATCATTTAACATTCTGCCGAAAGATCTGCTTAAACTTAGGGGGAAAAAATGAAACCAACTGAAGAAGTAAAAATCAACCAGCAATAAAATTGACAGAGGTTCTGTTATATCAGACAGAGAGGATGAGAATTGCTGATTAATTACATTAGCTTTCCTCAACACTCATATATAATTTCTTATAATAAAATGCCATGGTTTTTTCAAGTCAAATAGGTGGTCTCTTCATTTTTACTTTCCAGCCTTCTAATATGCATGTTCTGTACTCTGAGTTAATAGGAATTATCAAAGCTTGACTTTCAAATTAAAAATGTACAGAATAGTAAGGCTCTGAGGCTCACCTCCAAGCTCAGCCTCCACAAGAGGAGAGACACCCAGAGATGGTTGGGTCACTCTGCTGGAGCTGGTGCCCAGTGAAATTAGAGCCCTGGTTTTCCAACCAATAATCTTCCCAAGGGACATTCAGAAAAATTTTACCTATTAGTCTAACAAATCCCTAGCTTATTCACATTTGATTCTCTTGAGAAGCTCTCCAGCTGAAAAAGACAGATCTCTGAAGCCTGGATTTATGGGGGGGCGGGGCAGGTGTAGGGATAGGGGCAGAGGGGTAAAGTGAGGTGGGGGACTGGTCAATCAGAACACTCCTAGCAGAACATCTCAATTTGCTTGACATACATTATGCATATGGTTTATCCTCCCAGCAAAACTCATCAGCTCTCCTCACCACGTTACAAAGAAATTCATTTGGAAATGTCTCTTTTTTCATATGTTCAAAAAATGCATTAAAACATTTTAAAAATCTATGAAATTCTGTTTTCCATGAGCGAAGGTGATTCCTAATAGACAGTACTTAGTACCAAGACTCAGTAAAATTCTGTTTTGTTTTCTGTTCATATACATAACTACATTCTTTATTTTCTCTAAAGTAAACCAGTGCTTTGACAGATTTTAGATTCTCCCCCCCTCCTTAACTAAAGGCACTATTCAATTTCTATGTCCTTGGAGTGTTTTATCTGGGGATTAGACAACTGTACCAAAACACAGCTGTTCCAGTTTTTCCTCCTTTATTTTTCACATTAAAAAACTCCCACTATCAGCCAGTCCAATTAGTTACTCACTATCAAAAGCCGGCTTTGGTCTTTCATCTTCTGGAAAACTGGATCCAAGTGACAGGGTGTCATGGAAACTGTATCTCGGGTCATTTCCTGTTTCAATTGTTTAGGCACAAAAAAAAGTACGGCACTATCAGATGGAAATTAATGAATACTTGCAGTTGCCGTTTGAAGAGCATGCAACTAAATAAAAATGTAATTATCCTTTTTGACCAAGTTTTCCCACCAACACCATGGAATACTCGGAAACCAGGGCACCTAAAATGGGAAAAGTAAAGTCTTTTGATTGATGTAGTATACCAAAGCTTCCCTCAGTTCAGTTTCCATAAATCAGTTTTACGACTGTCACTCAGGATTGAGAGAGATGAAAGTACAGGTTAAGTGGTTTTAATTGTAATTAACTTTGTTCATACTCTCCTACATCCAAACAACTTTCTCTCCTCTCCTACAGTTCTTTATCTTATTTTTTACAGTCTGTAGACAGAACTAAGATTGTTTTTCTTTTTACTTGTAACCCCTCAGCATAAAATATACACGAGAGATAAAAATTGCAATTAGCACCCTAAATAAAATTCTTGCTATTCATTTGCAAATAAAAGAAATGCAAATACATGCATGTGTGCACGCACATGCACACACATCCACACTCCCTCTCTCTTCACAAAGTAGAAAGTAGAGCTTAAAGCCTACAAGCAATACGAGGCAAGCACATGTGTTTAGGAAACGAGGCCCTGGCTGGAATTCAGTCATAATGAGCCCCTTAGTGATCTAATGTACACCAGTGTACATTATGGATGGAAACAGAGTGCCAAGCAGGACAATGGGGAACTCAACCAGTGTTTAATACGTTTCAGCTCTGACTAAATAACTGTTGGGGGGAAAAAATTAAATAAACGTGGAAGCAATACAACAAATCAATTTTAGGGCTCAGGAGGATTTGCTCAAATAAGACAGCTCTGAAGTGCACATTACAGGAGTTCACAGCTCGAACATGGGAAAGGCATCTACTTGCAAAGCTCTCTGCCCTGTTCAGGTTCTTCTCTATTCAAAACAAGGAAAAGACAGTGCGGCTGCCTTTTCTTGGCCTTAAAAAAAAAAAAAAAAAAAAAAAAAAAAGAAAAACAAGGGAAGATGATGACTTCCGTTTGGAATAGAGTGAGTCTCAAAGATCCTCATACCTTAAAAAAATAAAAAGAGGGGAAAAGAAAACAAACAACAGCCAAAGCAAACACGCAAAAAAAAACCCTCCCATCCTTTAAACACTACATTACATAAGCTAAGCTTGAGATTATTTATATTCCTGTAAAACATGAAGGGGGATAAAACCAGTATCTTTTAGTCATGGCACTTGAGTTAAGAAGCCTTTCATCTCCCATTGCTGTTAGCATTAGCCACCTTCAAGTTGCCCCCCCCAACACTTAAAGACTCCACACACAGTGGAATGAAACAGTGCCCAGTACTGTACTATCCCCATTGTCAGTTATGAATAGGATTAACCACTGTGTGATTGGCTAAATACTGACCAACTCTTCCTAGTCTATTTTTGTTTGGACTCTCCAATAAAACTCATTCAGTATAATGTTGTTATGCGCAGTCAAGTCAGAACCAACTCATAACTGACCATCCAGAGATTTTTCCAGAGGCTATAACTCGGAGGGGAGAAGACTGGATATCTTTCTCCCACAGAGTAGCTGGTGCTTTAGAACACCCTGCCTTTAGGTTGGCAGTATACCTTCTTGCCTACTGAGCACCACAGCAACACATGAGACTTCAACGGCAGGTATGTGATGGTGGCTGCCCATGAACTTTAACAGCTGAGACTCAAACCTAACTCCGCAATAGGAGGGATGAGAAATGGACTTGTTATTGTTTGTTGTTGGGTGCCATCGAGTCAGAGCACACCCAGAGCTGACCCTCCAGTGGTTCTTCAGAGGCAGTTAATTACACGGGAGTTTACTGCCCATCTTTCTCCAGCAGCTGGTGAATTTGAACCAGATACCTTTGCGTTGGCAGCACTATTCTTTACCATTAAGCAATCAGAGCTTCTACCATTATTTCAATGTATTTATTTATTTTTATCAGTAAAGTAAAATATCTAGACCAAATTTATTAACAATTTTTCTCCTAGCTACATCAGACAAGCACCGCTCCTGGGCTCTGAACTGGGCTTTAAACTCTCAGACAACACTAAGTTCCTAAAAGACCAGCTCTGTTTCATTAAAAGAAATAATAACAAAGTACTAATGACTTGTAATTGAAAATCATTTCCATTTCTTTTTTCATGAATCTTTGAGAATATTGGATTATGCCCATCCCCTTCCACACCTTTCAAAAGGATAATGTCTCTTAAGAAAAAGGTATTGGTAGGCAACCTTACAAATATGGATATTAGACCTGCCATAGTTTGTTCTGTATGTATGTGCATAAGACCAGAAGTAGAAAATAATTTAAAAGGAAAGATTTTTGTCAAAAAGAGAATATCTAGAAACCATTAATAAGTATTTTCTTACAAAAAAAATCAGTTAAAACATGGAATTAACTGCTGAAGGCATCAACACAAAAAGGCGTAAATCAGTACAAAGAGGTAGTGAACACAGACTAAAATAAACCCTAGAACACAGCTAGTCACTAGACTTCAAGGCTTCTGGTCATGATGAGTGAAGCTGACTTTATCCCAAGAGAAACCATACATAAAATAAAGAAGGAACTGGTAGGAGAAGAGGTTGTGAACTGTAGACAGGCAGGAAATACAGTGTGTTGGGACCAACAATTTTTATATCCTGAGCACAGTTCATTATATTTCTTTTCATTTCTTTCCCATAAAAAAAAAGTAAAGGCTGTAAGCTCATCCAACAGTAGACAAGGAGATTAAGAATCATAATTCGCTTGTAGCTGTTCAATTCTAGGAGACATAGGATATAGTAAATGCTGTTGTTGTTGTTGTTTTTGTGTACCATTAGGTCAGAACCAACCCATAGCTGACCCTCCAGCAGGTCTTGAGAGGTAGTTAATTGAATGGGAGGAGATTACCCACCCTTCTCCCGTGGAGCAGATGGTGACCTCAAACTGCATGCCTTCAGGATTGCAGCACAGCTTTTTGCCAGTAGGCAGTCAATTCCAATCATGCCAAATCCATTAATATCAAAGTAGAATGTGTCCTACAAAGGTTTTTAATGATTGGTTTTCTCAGACATAAACTACCAGCCCTTTCTTCCAGAGTGTATCTGGATGGATTCAAACCTCCAACCTTTGCCTTAGCCACCAAGCTTGTTAGCCAGTTTTACACCACCCAGAGGCTCTTACAATAGCAATGAGGTAAATCCTGTAACTTGTGTATGAACTTCAATATTGGATTTTCTGAAATTTTAGTTCTGAATTGTTTCTTTGCGTACATAATCAAGAATGTATATCACAAATATTTATTAGGCATTAAATATTTTTTCCTTTCTTTTTTAAATTTTTCTACTAGTTTATTTACAAAATTCAAATACAAATTTGCACAAATTCTTTCAATTTCACTTATCCTCCCACCTACCAAATTGTACAACCCAATGATTAATCCTCCCTTCCCCCTGTACATCTTACATCCCTCTGCTTCCAGCCCCTCCCACGCCTCCTGGATCCTTATACTCATTCTACAATAACGGTTTTATACAATATTTATCCTTATGTGGCTGAGTTAGTTCACTTAGCATAAAGCTCTCCAGTCCCTCCCAAGTTAGGTAATAATTTACAAAATCATTGCTTCTGTGTGCTGCCTAGTATTCCATTGTGTGATTGTACCATAATTTCTCAATCCATTCATTAGTGGTTGGACATTTGGGCTGTTTTCATGTTCTTGTGATGGTGAATAATGCTGCTATGAACATTGGTGTACAAATCTTAGTTTGTGCCTCACTTCTCATATTCTCAGGGTATATTCCAAATAGTGGAATAGCTGGGTCATATGGAATTTCTATGTTCAGCTTGTTGAGGAAGCGCCAAACTGCCTTCCAGAATGTTTGCACCATTATGCATTAAATCTTTAATATGCCAGGCATGAAATATTGACTGCTAGATGCTTCAGCTGGGAAAAGCACACTATTGTGATGGACACGTATGCTAAACATCTGGAGAGCTCTGGTAACCTAGACCATAGGAGCTGTTCTGCTGAGCCAGAGGACACTCTCTCTGGTGATTTAAATCTATCTTCGCCTCTGTAGGAGAAAGATGGACAATCTCCACCCATGTGGTTTACAGCCTTAGAAACCCACTGTAAGGCCAGCTGTGAGTCTGTTCCACCTCATCGGCAGTTAGTTTTTACCTACTTGGCATTCATGTGTTCTTCCACATACTCCAGTGTCACTATAATTAGATGAGGTCATGTGGCTACTTATGGCCAATGAGTTGTGAGCAACTGTGACTTGTCCCACATACACATCAAAGCCTCCGTGAAGGAGAGAGGACCTTGGTGTCCTATCGAGGCAAATCTTAAAGTCCGAAGTTGAGATGCTAATGTCTCAAGACAGAGGAAAGCCACATCAAGCCACTGGAGACTAACCACGAAGCGAATTTTTAAGTATTGAATCCCTGAACTGCAGGTGTTGTTTTGTTGTTGTTGTTGTTGTTGTTGTTATTACATCAACATCACTTATTACATTAGTTTATCTTGCTAGTTCTTCATTTTCTTCGTGTCATGACCTTGGTGGAACCATATGGAAACACAAGAACCTCTCCTTTCAGAGTCATCCTTTAAATACATAAAATGAATCACAATAATTATAAAGAACATACCTGTGAAATTCTTTAAAGTTAGGATATTATGTGCATCATTATTCCACAAGATCTAGAAAGAAATCTAATAACTGCAGCTATTTCAAAGAAGCAAGGATCATGTTATTTCAAGTTCTCTGTAATACCTATAATGAGATATGGAAATATAATTTACTTGTATGGGTTGTAAAGTCACAGGTAATGCTAACAGACTACTGGGACTTATTTTCTACATAACTGAAGGAAATGCCAAATTTCAATTAGAAGTTAATGCTGTGATTTTTTTTCTCCCATCAAATTCCTGGACTCCCAGAGTCTTGTGGATACCCAAGTAAAAAAAATTAGTGAACCTTCCTCTCTCTTGTCTAATACAATCATATTAGAGATTCCCAGGCAGAGAGACCTCTCCAGTCATAGAAGTTTTGCAGGATTTGCGGTACAGTATATGGCTTTTTTTCCTGCCATGTTCTTTCTGTCATTTTTCTGTGTACCACGATGAGTTTTAAATATAGTGAGTCTTTAAAGTAGTATACTATTCAGGTCGGTGTTTCCTCAAAAAGCTGAACATAGAAATTCCATATAACTCAGCTATCACACTGTTTGGAATATATCCTGAGAAAACCAGAACTGGACATGAATGGAGATTTGTAAACCAATGTTCAAAGCAGTGTTATTCACCATCACAAGAGCACAGAAACAGCCTAAGTGTCCAACCACAATTGAATGAATTGAGAAATTGTGGTACATTCACATGATGGAATATTATGCAGCATGCAGGAGCAATAATTTTGAAAATTACTACCTAACTTAGGATAGTCTGGAGAGCATTATGCTAAGTGAACTAACTCAGTTCCATAAGGAAAAATACTGTATAAGGCCATTATTGTATAAATAAAAAGATAACTAGTAAAACGTGTTTGAGGATCCAAGGCAGAGGGGATAGGAGCAGAGGGGTGAGGTTGGGCAGGGTGTAATCAGTGTCGCACAAGTTGATGCTTGTAGGGAGGTTCCATGCTAGAGAAGAGTACTGAATATACCAGGGGCTGCCAGGAGAACAAATAGATTTGTCCTGGAGAGGTTGAAACCAAGCTTCTCGTTGGAGGCAAGAATTCTGAAGCTTCATCTGATATACTTTGGACATGTCGCAAGGAGGGACCAGTCCTTAGAGAGGGACATCATGCTTAGGATGGTCGAGGAAGACCCTCAATGAGATGAATTGATTCAGTGACTGGGGTAATGAGGGTAGGTGTGTCAGAGACAATAAGGTTGCCACAGGATAGAGCAGGTTTCAGGGCTATTGTACATATTGCTGCAAGCAACTTGACAACATATAACAACAACAACAAAGGGAGGGGTGGGTAAAGGAAATAGGAAAGATCCAGTGTGAAAAATGATGTGTACGAACTTTATAAGTAAACCAGTATAAAATAAAAATTTTATTTAAAAAAACACAGTTTTTATATTTTTTATTGGCTTGCATATAATTTTTTTAATTGTGTTTCATTCATGTACAACATTTTGGGGGTTTTGCCCCCCTCCATCTACCCACCAAATTTTTTACAGGGACTTAGGTGCCCTCAAGAATATGATGTAAAAAATCACCACAAATAAGGGACTGAGGAAGTAAATCCTTTGATATCATAAACATCATTCTGCTCTAGGAAGACAGACAAGGAAAAGGCAACTGAGAAAACACTCTAACCACAGGCTCATTGTGACTTCCAGGAAGATAAAGATACCTGAAGACTGCAGTACAGGATGATGGAGCCCTAAGATCTAGTCCTGAGAGAGTCAGTACTACTTCCCAGAGTGCATATTCCACCGCCATCAAGTTAGTTCTAATTCATAACAACAAAAGGAACTGTAACATCATTTTAGAGGTTATAAAGATTTCTTCCACAGAATGGCTAGTGGTTTTAAACCAACTACCTTTTGGTTACCAGGTCAATTCTTAACTGCCTGCACCACCAAGGACTCATATCTACTCCAAAGTAACTAGGAAGTCCAGTACAGTCAATATATTTATGAAAACAAGATAAAATAAGGCTGATCAAGGCATTCTATTTCAAGTGTTCCTCCATTCTGTAGGTTGCAATGGGAAGAAAATGATCAATGTACATCAAGGTAAACCATTGCTGTTACCAGCAAGTAGAACGACTCATAACAATCCTATGAACCACACATCTGAACCCTGTCCTATCATGTGCCATCCTCAGCATCTCTAACATATTCGAGCCCATTTCTTCAGATAGTGTATCAATTCTTCTGCTTGAGGGTCTTCCTCTCATTCTCCAACCCTCCGGCTTGCCAAGCATGATGTTCCTTTCCAAGGAGTAGCCTCTCCAGCAGCGTAATACCCAAAGTATGTGAGAAGAAGCTTCACCATCTGTGCCTCCAATGAGCATTCTGGCTGCACCTTCTCCAAAACATATCTGTTTGTTCTTTTGGCAGTCCATGGGATATTCAATACTCTTTTCCAATATGGCAGCTCAAAAGCATGACAGAAGAACTGATATAAACTATTAATACACTTTACTTCTAGCAATTCACTGTGCCAACATTCAAATCAGTTCAGCACAGTAGTCGACACTGTGTTCAAGAACATGTGACTCAGTAGAAAACTGAGGGGTGGCTCTCAATTGTGACAGGAAGACAAGGAATCAAGAAAGTCTTTGAAATCAAGTCTTTAACCCTGCAGGCAAGAATTGAGACCCAAGAGGAACTGCAGGCCTGAGAATCAAATGTGCTTCATATTTCAAACACTGAGGCAAGATGGTGGAGTGCTATACCAGTGCCACAGGGTCAAGAGCTGGTGGACTCAGCTTTCAACCTAGGCCCCATCGCCCAATTAGCTGAGAGAACTTGGGCAAGAAGCCAGATTTCTCTTGACTTTCAGATTCTCTTTTTCTAAAACAAAGAAATTAGTCTTGCAGGTACCTTTCAAGACTGTACATTTTTTGAAATTTCTAGGAGATGATGAAAGAAATATAAAGCATGATTATGGAAACAAACATAACAAAATAGAAATTTGACCTTTTTTCTTTTCTTTCTTTCTTTTTTTTTTTTTTTTTTTGGTAAGAGACACACACAGAGTATTTCCGTTCCAAATGATGAGGAAATAAAGGGGAGAAATGAGTTGTTCCCATTTGCCAGGCAACAATGCTCAGCCAGCCCTGTATGTGGTGCTTTTTTCATGCTGTCCTCAATCAGTTGGTTAGAGGTCTGTCTTCACCACTAGTCTGTGTGCTGCTTAAGGGTGTGCCTGTATCTTGGTTAAGGGAATGTTTCTCCAGTCATGGAAGGTTCAGGAAGGTTTTCTGGAGGAAAAAGGAATGCGTGAGTCTCTGCTCACTCTTGGCCACTGGTCAATCCCTCCCCCTTTCTCTGCTGTCCTCCTCCCACTGTTATTCTGATTATTTTCTCGCCAGGGGCTGACCCAGTTCCTGGGAGCAGAGGGCTCTAAAGATAAAGGAGAATAAGTCAGGGATTATAGCTGCTGAATTCACGCTCTCTCCCAGGTATTCTTTCCTGAACTCTGTGACCTCCAAAGATCATAAAAAGCCTGAGCTCTCATAACCATCACATTCATTTCATCAGGCTTTGAAACCTCTTTATGCTTCCTGGCTCAGGGTCTTCTCTGCCTTTCCTTACCTTCCTTCCCAGCCACTGCTGGCTATAATTAGGGAAGGGAAATTTCAAAACTAGAAGAGAGTCTTAGATTTCACCCAGCCCTCTAGCACAGAAAGCAGACATGGCCCGTATCCTTTTCTATAGCAAGGCTCTGGGGAACACATTTGTTGCTGATGTGTGTTGTCATATGTATAGTCAGCTCTGACTCATGGTGATTCTGTATTCAACAAAACAATACCGAATAAACTTGTCGTTATCTGTACTGCCTTCAAGATCATTGGTCTGCTTGCAACCGCTGTGTACTGAGTGCCTTCCAACCTCGGGACTCAGCCGAAAATGTTCCGTTCTGTGAAGGGTTTTCATTGGCTGATTTTTGGAAATCAATTGCCAGGCATTTTTCCTAGTCTGCCTTAGTCCAGATGCTCTAGAAGCCTGTCCACCATGTGTGACCCTGTTGATGTTTGAAATACCAATGGTAGAGCTTGCAGCAGCACCACAATGCACAAGCCACTACAGAACAACAAACTGACAGGCAGGTGGTGACTAGAGTGCATGTTGCTGTTGTTAGGTGCTGTTGACTCGAATATGACTCACAGTGACCCTATGAACAACAAATCAGAACTCTTGTTCTGCCTTGGGCCATACTCAACATCTCTGGCATGCTTGAGCCCACAGGCACAGTCCTAAGTGTCAATCCAGCTCATTAAGAGTGTTCCTTTCCTTTGCTGACCTTTCCAAGGATGATGCTCCTTTCTAAGGAATGGGCTCTCCTCACAACACACCCAAAGTATGTGAGATGAAGTTTCACCATCCTTGCCTCTAAGGAGCAATCTGGTTGTACTTTCTCCAAGATGTATTTGTTTGTTCTTTTGGCAGTCCATGGGATAATCAGTACTCTTCTCCAACACCATAACTCAAAGGTCCTGATTGGGGGTAAAACAATGTTAGCTGAACAAATGGATGATCAAAGGACAATTCACTGGCAGACAAAGTTCTACACCATTAGTAGCCAAAAGAAAGAAAAAAGTTCTGCCTTCATTTCTGGAATAGGGACTCTAGAAACTAGAGAATATATTTCTCTTTCTCATTACGCTACAAAAGCTCATGAATAATCAGTAGACAATGGACTGGTTATGAGACTCAACATTTTGGAAGTAAACATACTAAAACCCAAACAAATAAGCAAGTGTGATTTAAAATAAAAAAAAAGGAAAAGGGACTAAATTCCTACCCTGCTTTGAAACATAAATCTTGAGACCCTACAGGTTAAAAATGAGAGCTAGAGTCCTTTAATCTTGAAAATGCTCTCACCATGGAAACCTTAAAGACAGGAAACCACTTAGGCAAAGCTCTGGGTTGTTGGGTTTTTTTCCCCCCTCAAGGCAACATCTAAGAAAAACCTAGAGGTTTTGAGGACCTCAGCTTCTCAAAGAAAGGCAGTTCCTGTTATGTGACTTCACTGACCATAAGCAAAGCTCCCCTGGGAGGACTCAGCTGGAAGAGACAACCTATTTTGTCTCTCCCAACAGATTGCTCTTAATTCCCTGGGTATTATCTCCACTGTTAAGCTACTTGTTATGCAGAGCAAGGACTCCCCAAGATAGGGTCTACAATTTTCAATTAGTAAATTCTGCAAATTATAAATTTCAAAGTCAGAGAAAAAGTACCCAGAATGTGATGGTAATGTTGTTGATGTTGTTGTTGTTGTTGCTGCTGCTGCTGCTGCAACTAAAAATGACACACCCTTGTGGCACAATGGCTAAAGCACTCAGCTGTTAACCAAATGGTGGGTAGTTTGAATTCACCAGCCACTGTGTGGGAGAAAGATGGGGCAGTCTGCTCCTGTCAAGATTTAAAACCTCAGAAACCTTTTAGGGGCCCGGGGGTTCTAATCTATCTTTTCAGCTGGCTATGAGTCAGAATCCATTACATGAAAGTTGGGTTGGTTTGGTGTGGTGCTGTTTTTTTTAAAAAATAATTATCTGAAAAACAATATTCAGACTTAAGTGGGGCCAATTGTATGCAATCCTGACATCATGTACAGGAATCTTGAGCCTATGAATAGTAGTGAAAATATCCTACATATTTCAAAGGATAGGCATTTGAAACAAGCACAAAGGATCCAAGTCACTCCCACCCCTGTTGTAGGGTGCACTGTCTGGGCCATCAGCCAGGTTGGCAAACAAATCATTATAAAATGCAAAAGCATTAAGCGCCCTCTTGCCTTTGGCAGCACACTCAAAGCTATTCAAATTCATTCTAGTAAAACTGAAATATACAGCAGGACAAGTCTCCATCAATGAAGGAGAGAAGTCCGAACATGCGTGTTGTTATTGTTTTTAATGGTTTAAATATTCCAACCTCTGTTCTATGTTCTTGAGCAAAGCAAACAGAAGAAATGGAAAAAAGGAGAGCTCTGGTTCTAAGCTCACAGTAAAAGGAGAAATAAACAGAATGGGATGATGATGAAATGTGAAGACTTCAGTGCTAAGGGCTTTTGGACAGCTCCTTATGCTAATTTAGATCCATAAATGGTAAATGATATGTATCATTATATTAATACATATTATACTATATTTTCTTTTTATTTAATTTTTTATAAAGAAAAAGTCCTGCAATTTCTCTTAGCTCTTGATCAGATTTACTGCCTCTGAAAACTTGCTCGAAGGTCAGCTAGGAATCAGTTCTGATGGTACACAACAAATTTGGTTGGAATCTACTTTGGCAATGAGTTTGATAGTTTAGTTCTTTGATTTTCTTTCTGTCTATGAGTAACCTTCCATCTCTCTTGCAATCAGGAACTGAGAAAAAAGTCCTTGCACCAATCTCAATCAGGGTGGCCAAATGGAGTATATTGAATATACTCTCTATCTCCAGGGCTTTGTGGATTTTTGTTTGTTTGGTTGGTTGGTTGATTTTTTGTTTTGTTTTGTTTTGTTTTGTTTTTTATGTGGGGGGGTGTGTGTGGTTTTGGTTTCTATTGGTAGAAACTTTTCTTCCATTTTATTTTAAAGTGATTTTTAATGAAAGTTTGGATTTTCATTCATTCATTGATGCATTTTCCTCCCTACCTCTCTTTTTACCCTCTCCAATTCACATTTTAATGCACTTCTTATTCCAGATTGTTGTTATATGTATAGTGCCTAATTGTATATTTCTTTCAGACAGTCCTTTCCCTCAGCTGTTTAAGTGCAGTATTCATGATCTATCTACTCTTCCTATTCTATCTTGCTCCCTCCCCAATCCTATTTCATAATAGCAGTGGTATCCAGTATTAGTACTTTTATGGCTGAGTTATTTCACTCAGCATAATGTTTTCCATTGTTTTTCAACTTTGTAAAATATTTCATGGTGTAAATGTACCACAGTTTTTCTATCCATTCCTTTGTTGATGGGCAGTGTGTATGGTAGAGCAGCACTTGGAAAATAAGGGAGATTTAGCAATCTTTCAAGTACATAAAGAAATTGTGTGTAAACCACAACAGCCACTCTCTCTACTTAACAGAGTGTAAGGACAAGAAGCAGTAAATGTATAATGCACAGGAGAGCTTTTGCTAATACATTAGCAAGAAATTCCAGCATTTAGGAAAGTCTTACATGAGACTAGAATCTAGCACTTTGTTCTCAGGGTCAATTTTGGGTTATTATGGGTTTTTCCCCCTTCCTTCCAAATGATGATGACAATAGTACCTATGTACTGTCTCATTTCCAATTTATAAATTAGTACTTCTACATGTAGATCTAAGTAAGATGAAATTGTTAACAACTTCAATCCTTTCTCCATCTATCATGATGCTGTTTATTGGTCCAGTGGTGAGAATTTTTCCACAATCAACACCTTTGGCACCATGAGTCAGGAAATCAAAAGATAAATTGCACTGGGAAAAGCTGATGTCAGGGACATCTCCAGAGCACTAAAAAGCAACAGTGTCAGTCTAAAAACTAAGGTGCATCTCATCCAAGCAATAGTCTTCTTAATTGCTTGCTATGCATCTGAAAACTGGACAAAGACTAGGTATGACAAAAGAATCAATGCCTTTGAGTTGTGAGGCTGGAGAAGAGTACTGAATATACCATGGCTTGACAAGAAAACCAACAGTTCTGCCCTGGAGTAGGCAAAATCATGGTGTTCCTTAGAAGAAAGGATGGTGAAACTCTGTCCACATACTTTGGGCTTGTCAGAGGGGCCAGTTCTTGGAGAAAGACATCATATTAGGAAGGTCAAAAGGTCAGAGCAAAAGAGGAAGACCCCTCAGCAAGATGGATTGATACAGTGACTGTAAAAATGGAGTCAAGTGATATATAGACATGGTGAAGATGGCTCAGGATAAGATATGGTTCAGAGCCATTGTTCATAGAGTCACTATGAGTGATAGCTGACTTGACACCTAACATCAACAATTTCTACATGCATACCAAGGGAACTATAGTGACACAGTTTGTAGGGAGTTGCATTGCTAACAAACAGCCATGCCTCTCTGCAGGCTTATATCCATCAGCAGCTCCACAAGAGAAAGCTAGGCAACTTCCTTCTATACTCTTTACAGCCTAGAAAACCCACTGGAGTGTCAGCTACGAGTTAGTTCCGACTCAGCAACAATGAGACGTATACACCAATATTCCTTCCTAGTAGAGAAGGGGATCCTCTAAACACATGTACTTGGAAACAGAGGAATGACTTAAGTATATCTTCAAACACTGGATCTGGGAAATATTCTCTGTTGATCTAGCTATGGTTTTGCCAATACCTCCCACACCTACTCCCATATTCTTAAAAATCCCTATGGAAAGAAACCAGATTTGTGCAGAGGCAGATATGACAGCACTTAAGCAGAAGTTGACATAGGTTTGAACCCCATCTTTGCCTCTTAGTGATTCTGAAACCTTGTGTAAGTCATTGATTCCTTCTGAAGCAACAGTCTGCATTAGAAATATAACCATAAACCTAATGCCTAGCACAATGACAGTGCCCCAGAGGAGTTACTGTTAAGTCCTACTTAGCAATGATCAGTTGTCCTTGGGAGAACTTCCTTTCCTTTCCTAGCAACTTAAGGAATCATGTCAGGCATAATCCTACAGGGGTCTGTGGTTTCCCCGGTAGCCAAAAGGTAATGTAGTTTTCACTTGATGAAACTGTAGATAGAAGCTTACAAATTAAATTTAAAAAGAAAAACCACATAAATCCTTTGTCTAGGAAAAGTTTGAGTATTATAGGAGGGTGTTTTGGTTTTGTTGTTACAAATTGTCTTTGTGGCTACAGGTCATGATATGCCACTAATGTTTGACTGCTTTACAAAGATGTACATGAAAACTGTAGAAAAAAGGAGAAAATTTAGGCTATAAACAAAGCCATGGCTCTAGCTTGCAAGCCCCTAGCTAGTTGTTATGCATCATAGTTTACTAGAGGGCAGTAGATTGAATCGGGTTTACCTGGTCAGCAAGAAAAGTTATCTAAAGCATTAACTAAGAGGATAAGAAACCACTATTGTTGGGGGCTTAAAGTGATCCACTTTCACTAGAGCTGCTAGTAGCAGGGGCCCTCATTGAAAATGCAAAGTCCCCAGCCGGGGGTAAGAAGAACAGAAAGTGTTAAGATGTTCAGATCTGGAGTGCCAACACCAATGGTCTCAGCATTCCAAGGCTCGTCTCCCTCCCCCGCCCTACTGCTCCACTCCCATTATTCTCGTGCTCAGGCTTCAAGCTTCAAGAGAGCCGATCCTCCCAGAGCCGCCATTTGGTGTCAGAGAGACTTGGGAAGCGCCCCAGGAACTACGGAGAGAGAGATCGAGAAATACACAAAGGCTCCCTTCCACAAAGCATTCTTTCACAGAGGCAGCCGTGTCTATTAAATGCGTCCCCTTAACGCGCATACAATTCTATAAGGAGATTATGAGGACCACGAGCTCACTAAATCAGCCTCACAAAATGTGTTTAAACCCACAGCAGGGAGGGAAAAAGGTGTGTGTAACAGGGAGGAGGGAAAACTTAAAATTAATAGCAGGGAGCCTTCTCCTTCCCTGGCCATTCCCAGGGGAAAAGAAGGTGTAGACAAAACTGTCCAATAAGTCAGCTGCAACTCAGGGACTAGGCTACTTGCCATCCGCACAAGTTTCCTTCACTTACATTCTTACATTACCTAGCTCTGAGTGATCAGACACTCCAGATATGTCTTACTATACGTAAGTCAGGAGAAGAAAAACTAAAAGCCACAATCATTTCCTGCACCATGCTAAGCACTTTCCAAAGAATTTCTCAATCTCAAATAATTTGAAATAGAACATATCAGTCTTTGGAAGAAGAGAGTAATTAGTTTCTACTAAGATTTTTTCCGAGGGACTGGTCCTTGGAGAGTGACATCATGTTTGGGAGAGTTGGAGGGACGGTGCAGGAGAGGAAGATCCTTGATAAGATGGATCAATTCTGTGATTGGGGTGGTGGGAATGAGTGTGTCAGACGGCAAGGTTGGCACAGGATAGAGCAGCTTTTAGCGCTTTTGTACACAGGGTCGCTACGAGACACAAGTGACTCGACAGCACATAACAACAAGAAGAAGAAAAATGCCCTACTATCTATCTATATCTATAGTCACTATGGTGGCAACATTCAAAGTTTGGAAATACTTCTTGAGCAAAACATGTTTTGTTTTATGTTATAGATATATCTAGGCATATAAAGGTCATTCCATATTACTATATTGGTTTGACTTGCTAACAATTACTCAAAGAACATTCTTCCAAGAGGGGGTGATCTTGAAGAAATGATACCATGGAAAGCTTAACCATTCATGGAGCCAGTGAATGCATACACACACACACACACATACATACACACATATGCACGCACGCACACACATGCTACTGAAGCACTCATAGGTACTACATGGTCACATAGGAACAGTGGTTAATCCAAACCTACATAGAAGATAACAGTTTTTCGGAGTTGATACCAGAACAAAGTCCTCAAGGATAAATCTAGTGTTTTCTTCACACCACAATGCTTTCCATGAGAAGCCAATATCAAACTAGGCAAACTTGATGAGTGTTTGTACTGAAAACAAAAACATGGACAACAACCGAAGGAAATTCCCAAGGTAGTTCTGTTGCTTATAATGACATTAACTAAAAGGGCACAAAGGAGGTCAATCTCACTCTCATTGCCACTGAGTCAGAATTGACTCATAGCTGACTCCTATTAGGTTTCTCAGGCTTTAAATTGTACTGGAGGAGAATTCCTTTTTCCATGTTGTCACTGATGGATTTAAACCACCAGAGAGTTAAACCATAACTCCCTATAGACTCCACCACCAGAGGTCCCTCAACAAATGTAGCTTATTATTCCTGCGTGGTTTATGAAACAGGATCTCAAAGCAGGGGAAGAAGAGATGTGATGAGAACAATAACCTGTTCCTGTGAGGCTGTCATGGAAGAGACCAGAACCAGGATCCACTTGATGTGGTCCAGCTGTGTTAGTGAGATACATGGCTAAACTGTGAGAGGGTCACATAGGCCAAATATGCTAGTCCAAGAATTGTTCTAGGACAAAAATTCTAAACAACAATAACAAGAAAAACATCAATCTTAAAATACAAACAAAAAAACCAAACTGAACTCTATATTATTAGAACAAAGGCTATCCTTCCAGGCATTTTCTCAAATTATAAAAATACTCTTCTACCTCAAGCAAAGCATTCCAGTGGCCTTTTATTAAAGATAAAATAGCCCTAGGGAGCTCTGGTGGCCTAGTGGCAAGAAGCTGCACTGCAATCCCAGAGGTGAGTGGTTTGAATCCACCAGATGCTCTGCTGGAGAAAGAGGGGTGACCACCTCTTCCTGTACCAGTCAGATTGAATTTGATGGTACACACACAAAAAAAACAATAAAATTTTAAAAAGTTAAAATAGCCCCCTAAATCTAGGCAGTTTATACTGCACCTTGAGACTATATTTTTCCATCCTCTTTTCTCTCCAATAAATAAATATTTATAAATACTAGTTGAATTGTGTTTTTTCTCTTCATGTTTTCTTCTAAATTGGAAAAAAAAAATTTATTTCATTCCTTTTGTAATTCATGGCGAAATATTTGAGTTCCAGAATTCCAGACCATCATTAATAAGTGAAGGAAAGATCTCTTAAGAAACACAGTAAAGCCTCCATGCTCAGAGCAGTGAGCTTGTGTCTCCCTATTGCTGTCAGCTGTGAGGTGCCATCTGGACAACTCTGATTCATGATGACCCAAGTGGGCAGAGTACAAACCATGTCAGAGTCTCCAAGGCTGTGTCCTTTCAGAGGCATTTGCCAGACTGTCTTCTCAGGTGTTTCTGAATGTATCCAAGCCATCAGTTTTGCATCTAATTGTCACTTAACCATCTGCACCACCCAAGGTATTATTTTTTTCTTAAAAAAAAAAGAGAGATTGAGGAGAGAAGGAAGCAGAACTTGAAGAAAGGCACATTTTCTTCCATTGCTTTGGATTTCTAGAGAGAGGACCACGGTATTCACAGCCTGGATATTTAAGAAACTATTTCTTTAATACAGACAAGGTAGATGAAGGGAAAGACAAAAATGCAATGAGTTTGCTTAGTTGTAACAAATTCATTGCATGAATCATTTGGCACCAGCACTCAGGAAATCAAAGGCAAATTCTACTGGGGAAATATACTGTCAGGGATCTCACCAGAGTACTGAGGAACAACACTGTCAGTCTAGAAATGTAGGAGCACCTGATCTGGAACATGGTCTTCACAATTACTTACTATGCATCAGAGAGCTGGGCAGTGCCAAGGATGAAAGAAGAATTGATGCTTTTGAGTTGTGGTGTTGAAGGAAAGTATTGAACATACCATGGATCGCTAATAGAACAAACAAGTCTGTCTTGGAGAGGATAAAACCAAGTTTCTCCTTGGAGGCAAGGATTTGGAAGTTCTGTCTCACATATTTTAGGCATGTGGCTAGGAGGGACTAGTCCTAGGAGAAAGACATCATGTTTGGGAGGCTGAAGGGACAGCATAGGAGAGGAAGACCCCAGATGAGATGGATTGATACAGTAACTTGGGTAACAGGGGTAAGTGTGTCAGAGGCAATGAGACTGGCTCAGGAGAGAGCAGGGTTCAGAGCTATCATACATAGGATCACTATGAGTCACAGGTGACTCCAAAGTGCATAACAATGACAACAATTGTTATAAAACAGTATTGATGAGTAATGGAAAGAAAACCAATATGATTTATAAGCTTTCAATCAAATAAAAGTAGAAAGAGATACACTAATAATGTCACAGTCCTATCATAATGGTCCCCACGGACTATAACCAAACCTGAATTCTGCCTCCATGCCAATTCTGACTCACAAAATCCCTCCAATGGCTTTTCAGGCTGTTCTTCTTTATGGGAGATGAATTCCTCCTTATCTTTCTCCTGATGGATCCAAACCTGCGACCTTCTGATGAGCAGCCCAACACATAGCATACTTTACCACTAGAGGTCTCTACACTGACTAAGACAGATTTACTTTTCCATTCATGATTTAAAATTTAATTAAATAAAATTTTTTGAGATTTCACCTTTTACTTTTTCCAAGAAGACTAAACAGGATTAGAGTTGACTGAAATGTAAATGGCAAATGCTTTTAGTCATGCATTTTCAAAGAAAAAAAACTATGCAATCCTCAACCTGTATGTATCCTCATAATCAAATATGTGCTGACCATTCTTGAGAGTGGAAGGTTATAATTGAAAAGCATGATACAGAGCACTTGTTCATGTATTCTTTCCTTTCGACTCCATCAAGATCTTCTGCGGTAGATACTCAGCAATTAAAACACCTCTCATTAGGCGCTCTAGTGGATAGCATTCACCAGCAACTCCAAGGTATGATGGACAACCTCTTTCCATGAAAAGTACCAGCGGAGGATCAGATGAGTTGGTCAGGCCTCAATAGCAGTCAGTTTTGAGTTTTGAAACAAAAGCCAAATAAGTCGCAAGGCCATTAAGTTGGTGCTGACTCGTGGCGACTCCATGTGTCAAGTTAGAATGGTCTGCAATGGCTCCAATCTTTAGAAAGGTAAATCACTTAGGTCTATTTTTTTTGTGCCGCACAGGGGAGGGTTCAAACCACTAACCTTTTAGCTAGCACAAACGGTTTGTGCCCTAGAGACTGCCTCTCTCCAAATGTTTCAGATAAATAAACTGAAGTCTGGAGAAGCAGAGTCACGCTCTGTTGTAAAACTCCTTATTAACTGTTCTTGAAAGGCAAAATAGTTTTGAAACTTGAGTGGAGAAAACTGGGTTCGCCAAGCAATGCATTTCCCACAAAGTGCATTTCCTCCACTCTGATCTCTGAAGGGCACATGCACCTTCTGAAGAGAAGGAAGCTCATCAGCTGTAGGAGAAAATGCCAAGTTTAAAGTGAGGCTTGGGAGGGAGGGAGCCATCACAGATTATTAATTTAGCCTTCTCTCACAGCCAGTGTTTGATGTAAATGGCAAGGGTTCGAAGGTCAAAGAGGAGGAAGTATGTGCTTTAATTTCTCCCCCCCAGAGGTGCATGAGTGTTTTCTATTAACAAAAACCCTGTAGCCAACAACTCCTAGGCTTGGATCAAACAGCCCTCCCTCTTTTAAGTCACAACATCACAGAGAAGTATTTCAAGGGGAAATCAGGCCCAGTCAGACCTGCAGTATCAGAGAGGGGGCTGCTTCTGCCCTTTGGGAATTTGAAACACATCTTCTTTTTTTGTTGAAACCACTTTGTGAGAAACAAAAAATGTCCCCAAATCCTTTACTTGCTCTATATGCAGGGGCTAAACTAGAAAAGAGTGCAGTTGTGTTTCAATGGCTGAATTCTCACTTTCCATGGGGAAAGTCTGGGTTCCCTTCCTGGCCAGTGAGCCTCGTGTACTACCACCCTGCTCTGATGCTGGTGAACCAAGATGGACTAGGAAACAAAACTAAGATACACTAGGAAAGGCCTGGAGACCAACCAATGAATGACCTAGAGATGACTGCGGCCAAGTCCCCTCTAAATGCAGCGATAGAGCAGGACTAAGGAGCGTTTTTTTTTTTCCACTGTGTATCAGATCATCCACTGTGAGTAGGAGGGCTGACTGGATGGGATTAACAAAACTCAAAAACTGGGAAGTGGGCAGGGTGGAGGTAGAACTGCTTGTGCCTAAAAGGCCATTCTCTTCAGTCAGAGCATTTTGGAAACCACACTTTGGTATCAAGCTGGCCCCTTGGGGTTTGCCTGTGTTGTTATGTGCCCTTGAGTGAGAGGTGACTCAGAGCTGAACCTCCAGTGAGTTTTCGAGACAATAAATCTCATAGGGGGCGACTGTTGCACTTTCTCCCATGGAGTAACTGGTGGAGTTGAACTGCTTGTCTTTGGGTTGGCAATAAAAGTCTTTAGCCACTAAGCCATCAGAGCTCCCTGGAGTATGCAACACCCAATACTCAAGCCTATACTTAAAAGGAGCCTTGCATGACAACAGTCTGGACCAAGAGGTGCATTGCTAAGTGGACAGGGGGGAAAAGGAAGGAAAATGTGTAACAATCAACCTTTCTATAAACGTTCTTTAAGATCACAATTTGAAAAAAAGAGTCACATCGGTGTGGAGGTGAAGTGTTCAGTTGGTAAGTGAAAGGTGAGTAGTTTCAGCTCACAAGCTGCTCTGTGGAATAAAGATGGCAATCTATCCACTTCTGTAAAGATGGCAGCCTTCAAAACCCCATGAGCTGGTTCTACTCTATCTTATAGGGCTGAGAGTAACTAATCAACTCCAAGGTAATGAGTGCAATGGTTTGGGTTTAATCTATGTTAGTACAGTATACGACGCATAGTAAGTATTCATTAGTAGCTATGACATAGTATGGTCTGGCTATACCTAGAATAATAGAATCCGCAAGATAAATGGCTTCATATACAACCACTTGTGTGTTGATATTCACTGATGAAATGCACTGAAACGATAATTAAATGTGATGAATTAGAAAATAAACAGATTTTCTTTCTATGCAAAGTTTGTGCTGGTATAGACATAAAGTAAGAGATCATAGTGTGCTGTATACTAAACTTTTCTGAAAGAGGAAGCTTGAGTAAAAACATTCCATACTACAGACTTGTTAGACCTAGCTCTCCATTCAATCATTATATGTTATTCCTGTAATTTCATTCTTGCCTTTTTCATTCTTGTATGATGAAATCCATATAAACACAATTATATTTTAGCAATTTTTGGCACAGTATAAATCTATGAATGTGAATTTTTTTTTCAGTAGAGACTTTTAATTTGTCTTTTCTCAGAATTTACTGGTAAATATAATAGTAAATTCCAATATTCAAAGTTGTCCTAACCCATCTGGAATTTTGTTTTTTAAGAAAAAAGGTATTCTTAAAGTGAATGTATTGACTTTTCTGACCCAGTTTTGTTTAGATACAAAACTATGTCATACAAAGTACTGTAATATTTCTATTTTCATTAAATGGACTATGCTGACTTTGGATTATAACAAACAGCTTAATAGGAAAGCCATTTTTATTACAGTGTAATTATTAACATGTTAAACAATGGGGTGCACCATTAATAAAAAAACCAGGAAATAACTTTTTGTTGTAGTTTTAACTCAAAATGAAGGGAACTACTGGCAGGAATGTTTTATAAAGATCATTACTTGTCAATAAAAAGGTAAAGCCCAATAGATTTGGACAATACCTGACTGAAAGACAAAATGTTTGAAGGCAGGGCAAACACAAAGCACATTGCTATTTCCTTGGGCCTGAGAATCTTGCCCAAATTGCATAACTGCATGTAAACTTAAATGTCTTTTTTAAAACCAGAAAAATAAGTGCATGCAATCAGTAAAATAATAATGATTCTTTTCAGCTAGCACGTTAGCTGTGTTGAGTCCTCTCTCCTCTCCCCTACCAATTCAACTGGTGGTGAAGTGGTTAGGCAGTTGTCTGAGAACTGAAAGGTTGGGGGAAGGAGCCCCAGGAGGCAATCTGCTTCAGTGAAGAGTACAGCCGCGGAAGCTACATGTAGCAGTACTGCTCTGTCTGAGAGTGTTGCAATGGGTTGAGTGCTTCAGTGTTGTTGTGCAGCATCTACTCAGCATTGGTGGGTTTGGAGTTTAACAATATACCATTTCCTTTTGACCTGCTTTAAATATTATGGGAGATTCACTTTATTCCTTTCTCATGCCCACACAGACCCAGGACTCTAGTTATGGTTGAAAACCATCAAGGAGCTGGGCATTCAATGCGGGAAGAGCCAGCACATAAACACTCAAACTTCGGCATCAGGCACTGTGCTAGGCATTCTTATTGACCTTACCTATTTAAGTTACAACTCTGGAACATCCTTAGACATACTTTTAATATTTAGAGTATTTTTAGGCTCAGATTGGTGAAGATGCTTGGATAAAAATCCAAGTTTTTCTAAATAGTCTTTTGTGAGTCGACCTGGGAATTAGTTCTCTGCCTATAATTCCTCTGGGGTAAATGTTATTCCAAACAACAGACTTACAAATGGCTCTGGAAGCCAGACTGTTTGTAAACTGTGTTTTCTGGAACTGTTCACATGACTTGCCTCATCGGTGAAGGCCTTCTTGCTACATAAAAAAAGCTTTGAGTCTGAAAGGCTCATCCCATCTCCATTCAAAAACACAACCAGAAAACACAAAAGTAGGTCAGAGTTCCCATCACTGAGGGACAGTCCTGGCAGGCTGGAGAATGTGGCCAGTCTCAGGGTGACTGGGTGGTGAGCTAAGTAAGAGAAGAAGACATAAAAAATTCATGTCAGGGTTTAGAAGAAACACGCAAGAAAAGTGAGTTAAAGTAACTGCTTGTAAGCATATAGGAATTTTCAAAAAATGTCTTCACTAAGAAAAACAGCTTGGATATACTAGCCTGGAAAGAGTTAACCCCTCAAATCTCAGTCTTCTATGTCCTGTGACCCATCAGCATTTATCAAGCAAAAGTCCTGACCATTACATTTGCATAATTTCCCTGAACTGACCCTTGTCCCTTGCTGTTGCCAGCCTGCTTACTAATCTCCAGTAGAACATTCATCCCTGGGAAGCAGGACTGCATTTGGTCTTTCTCTTCTGCACCTATAGTAATAGGATTCAGCTCAAGTAGCTGTGAGGTGTCATCAGATCGGAGCAGGCTCACAGTGACCCTATTCACCACAGAACAAAACTGTACCTGATCCTGCGCTATCCCCAGTCTCCACTGCACTTAAGACCATTATCACAGTCATCATGTCACTCCATGTCAGTGTGGCAACTCTTTCTCATCGACTCATTTACTAAGCATGATGTCTTTCTCTAGGAACTGGCCCCTCCTTATAACATGTCCAAAGCACATGAAACAAAATCTCATCATTCTTGCTTTTAAAGAGTATTCTGGCTACACTTCATCCAAGGCGGATTTGTTTGCTCTTTTAATAGACACGAAATGTAGTTGAGTGAGGGGATTACTAATTATCTAGTTAATTTCCTAGTTAGATTCCTCAGAAACAAGAATCATTTCTCAAATCTTAAATGTATTATATGGTGATGGTAATGTAACTATTTTGAAAAAAAAAATAGCGTTCATAAAACTCTAATGTGATTATAAAATATTGAAAGCACAGAATATCAGAAGAATGTCTAGCTGCATTTCATTGACTATGCAAAAGCATTTGACTATGTGGATCACAACAAATTGTGCCTAACCCCGAGAAGAATGGGAATCTCAGGGAATCCCAGAACACTTGATTGTGCTCTTGCAAAACCTACACTTGGACCAGGAACCAGTCATCAGAACAGAGGAAATAAACACTGTATGGTTCACAATTATGAAAGGAGTGCATCAGGGATTCATCCTGCCTCCATATCTTTTCAATCTGTATGCAAAACAGATCATTCAGGAGGCTGGGCTTTATGAGAAGAAATGTGGCATCAGGATTGGAGGAAGACTCATCAACAAACTGTGTCATGTAGATGACACAACCTTGCTTGTCCAAACAGAGGCATCCGCTGTAGAAGATCAAGGACCACAGCCCTCAATATGGATTGAATTTCAACATCAAGAAAACAAAGATTCTCACCACTGGGCAAAGAGGTCAGTGTAGAGATTAAGGTGCACCTGATCCAGACCATAGTCTTTGCATGTACTTGCTAGGTATCAGAGCACCGAAGAATGATTAAGGATGACAGAAGAAGAATTGATATCTTTGAGTTGTGGTGCTGAAGAAGAGTATTGAACATGTCATGGACTACCAAGAGAACAAATAGGTTTGTCCTGGAGAGGGTAAAGCCGAGTTCTCTCTGGAGGCAAAGATTTTGTTGTTCTGTTTTTAATGTTTATTTGACATTAGTTTGCATACAAAATTCATATACATTGTAAGATTACTGCCTCTGAAAATCTGCTGGAGGGTCAGTTATGGGTCAGTTCATAATCAATGGCACATAACAAAAACAATGTGATCACAAAAATAAGATTTAACTTGTCCAATGTTTGTAAATTTACTTTAGTCTCACAGCTAGATGATAATGTCTAAAAGCCAAATTCTAATGAAACAGAAGACACCTATATGCATTGATTCATTAAAATTGGCAGATTGTGAGCTCTGGTGGCCTTAGTGGCAAGAAGCTGCACTGCAATCCAAGAGGTGAACAGTTTGAATCCACCAGATGGAGAAGGAGGAACAATCTCCTCCTGTACCAATCAGATCCGATTTAATGGTACTCACACACACAAATTGGCAGATTGTGTGTTGAGAGACTACAGCAGTTATGTTAGCACCTCCAACACCTCTTCATTTAATGTTAGATACTTGGGGAAATGTCCACCGTGGTATCTTTAAATAAAGTAACTTATGAATATGAATCCTAAAAGAAAATTAAACAAGGAAAAAAACATTATTAACATGCAAACTCCATAATAATTTGACTCAGATATATGACTGTTGAGAGGAAAACCAATAAAGACATCTATTGCTCCTCCTTAATAATATTTTACTATGCCAAAATTAAATCCCCTACACCATGAATTCTTAATAACTCACTCTAAAATAGATGGTAGTTGTTATAGAAACTGTAAACTTCTGAAAAATCATTTCTTAATTTTTTTTAAGAAACATTTATGTTCCTTGGAAACATATAAATTATTAGATTCAATCACTAAACAAGGTAAATATAGTCTGTGTAAACAACTACATCCTACAGAAGCAGTTCTCTGATAACTTTATCAGAAAATCATTACAAAACATGCACAGCCTGATGAGAAATTAGGAGTGGGCCAGAAGACGTGAATCAGTCAAAAATCAGAACTCATAAAATGTAAATGATAAAAGAATCTTCTACCAATGGCTTAGAAGTATGATTCAAACTACAAAACATACTTGATTGGGTAAGGTGTCTCCATATGAGGATGGAGACTTTCAAACCACAATTACTTCACAAAATATTAAAATTATACCCTAATATATAAAGTATTAAACTTGCCTTCTTTCCTAATTGGTTTGGATATTTCCACTCATCAAATGAATTAAGCAGTGCCAGACAGTTATGCTGATACCACACCGCTGTGTACCTTCCAGGTTTCAAGTCTTTTGAGATGAGGCACAGCAGGTGCTCAGTAAAAAATGGATTAAATGATATTAAAAGAGGAGGGCCAGCATACCTAATACTCTAGCTAAAATTGGCCAGTTCAGTCCCCATCATTTCCTGCCCTTGAATGGTGATAGTGATAAATGTGTGGATATTTGTGTTACCTCTCCACAGTCTAATATATATTAAGTTATGCAACAGTCATGACATGGATGGAATCAACCTCCTAGGAGTAGGTCCTGATGAGCATTAACTAATGTGACCCAAATCCTCTTGCATTCCACTAACTGCGAGGTTCAAAGAGGTCTAATCAGGGTGGAGCCTGAGGAGCTGTTCAATGAGTTCAAAAAGCAAGTGCCCTTTTCTTCTGAGAGCTTACTGTGCTCCCAGGAAACCCGGAATGGCTACACTCATGTCACTGTAGTCAAAAGTAGACTATAAGCTAACACAGAAGAGCCAAGAAAATTCACATGAGAAACCGATCTAGAGCGTGATGAAACCACCTGAAGCCCACCATGTGACCCATTTAATTATTTAAGCCAATAAACTCTATCTTTTAAGGCAGTTAAAGGAAGAACAAGTTATAAATTGCAATTGAAAATACCTTAACAAGCTGCACTGCAATCTCAGAGGTGCATGGTTCGAATCCACCAGATGCTCTGCTGGAGAAGGAGGGACAATCACCTCCTGTACCAGTCAGATCTGATTTGACAATACAAGCACAAATAAATAAATTAATAATAATAATAATAATTAATAATAATAATAAAGAAAATACCTTAACAATGATGATGAAATATAGCTTACACACGCATATACTGTCACCATCATATCAACCTGGGTATGAGGCAGGTTCTTTCTTAAATTTTTAAAGTGGGAAATCTTGGCCGACAACAAGGAACCATGTCTATCTGTTTCACTGACTATGCAAAGGCATTTGACTATGTGTATCACAACAAACTATGGCTAACTTTGAGAAGAATGGGAATCCCAGAATACTTGACTGTGCTCATGCAAAAACTATACTTGGACCAAGAAGCAGTCCTCAGAACAGAGCAGGAAAACACTGCATGGTTCAAAATTGGGAAAGGAGTACGTTAGGATGTGTCCTGTCTCCAGACCTTTTCAATCTATATGCAGAATAGATCATTCAGGAAGCTGGGCTTTATGAGGGGGAATGTGAAATCAGGATTGGAGGAAGACTCAGCAATAACCTGTGTTATGCAGACAACACACCCTTGCTTGTTGTAACTGATAAAGAACTGAAGTTCTTACTACACAAGGTCAAGGACTGCAGCCTTAATTATGGATTGAAGCTCAACATCAAGAAAACAAAGATTCTCAATTGCCAGTACCACAGCAGATGGAGAAGAAATTGAGGTTGTTGACAATTTCAGCTTTCTTGGCTCCACAATTAACACTCTTGGCACCAGTACTCATGAAGTCAAAGATGAATTGCACTGGAGCAGTGTTCTGTCAGACACCTCTCCAGAGTACTGAGGAGCAATGATGTCAGTATAGAAACTAAGGTGTGTCTGATCCAGGCCAAGGTCTTTGCAATCACTTGCTATGCATCAGGGAGCTGGACAATGACCAAGGATAACAGAAAAAGAATTAATGTCTTGGTGTTGTGCTTAAGAAGAGTATTGAACATACCATGTACCATCAAGAGAACAAAGAGTTGTCTCTTCGAGAGGGTCAAAATAAATTTCTCCCTCGAGGCACAGATTTTGAAGCTCCATCTCACATACTTTGGGCATGTGCCCAAGAGAGACCAGTCATCCATGAAAGACATCACGGTGACATCAGGGTGAAAGGACAGTGCAAGAGAGGAATAGCCTGGATGAAATGGATTTGACATAGTAACTGAGGTAAGGGGGGTAGATGTGTCAAAATCAGTGAGACTGGCTCAGAATAGGGCAGAGTTCAGATCTATTGTACTATGAGGTCGCTATGAGTCACAGGTAACTAAATGGCACATAACAACAACAAAGTGAGAAAACGAAAGTTATGAAAGGAAAAGAATTTATCAAAAGTCCCATAGTTAGTGCAAGTAACCACCCAAGCTTTTCCTGGAATAGCAGAAGACGGAGTGTCAGGAAAATGAGAATATGGGATGGTGGTTAATTGTTTCTGTGAACAAGTGCCTCCTCCTTTAATTTTAGACCAGAAGAACTAGATGGTGCCCAGCTATTATCACTGAACATTTTGGTCAAAGGTTCCACAGACAAATCCTGATCAAAAGAAATAGGAGTATACAGTATGGAATTTAAAACTCTTATTAACTTTAGATTTTCTAGAGCCATGGCGACTGGATGAACTTCTGAAACTACCAGTAAAATAATATCATTATAATTTACTAAAACTAAAAGAGTAATTAGTCATGACAATTTACCATGAAAAGAAATCTTTCGCTATTCTCTTACTAGCTTTGCTGATTCTATATCTGCCCAATAGCTCCACCACTCACTCAATCCAGAACCTCTAACAGTCAAAAGTATATTTTTAAAGCAAATGTCAAACAAGTCATTCTGATGTCTAAAACTGTCTTAGTTACTTAGTAACACTGTCACACAAATATAAGTGGTAACTTAGAGAACAAAAATGACTTTTTCTTATAGTTCTGGAGGCTTAAAAAGTCCCAATCAGAGTCTCAGCCAGGTAACAATATCTGTGAGCTTGTCTCTTAGCTCCTGGTGTTGGTCTGTGACCCCTGACATTCCTTTGTTCATAGACAAACTTCACATGTCATATGTCATCTCCTGTGTATATATATATATGTATCTATTCTGGTCTTACAACTCAGAAATGTCTTCACTCTGCATTGTTATGACCTCAACTTACTGAATGATTACATTAGATTTCATTATGAGAGGATATTGCATTAAATTATACCATGAGCGATAATTAACTCTATCCCTGATGTAAAGTCAATTCTAACTCACAGCAGCTTTACAGGACACAGCAGAATTGTCCCATAGGGTTTGCAAGGCTATAAACCTTTATGGAAGCAGACTCACACATCTTTATTCTTCAAAAGAGCCTAGTGCTTAACCACTGTATCACCAGGGCTCTTCAGCTACAGCCAAAATGGAATGATTTAATCACCAGTGGGTAACGATTTGCAACCAAGAGATTCAAGTGGTTCAGATGTACCAGCTGCACTTCCTTGAGAGAAAGATGAGCGATCTCCTTCTGTGTAATTCACAGCCTCTGAAAACCCAACGGTAGGTTGGCTATGAAATTGGCTCTGATTCGATGGCAAGAAGTGAGTGAGTGAATTATCTCTATAACAACAACTAGACTAGTTTTGCCAAACAACTGAGATTAGTAGACAGCCAAAGTGGCCCATAAAATTAATCATTACATATCCACAATGGTTTCTCATTTCAGCTGAAATGACAAGTTCCTTACCATGTGGTCTGCACAGTTACGTGTACTCTCCTCTTTATTTCCACTAGCATATTAAGAGCTTTAACACATTAGATCCTCAATCAACAGTTATTAACAGACTGACTGGTTACCTAAATCTAAGAATCTATGTGTGCTCCATTAACTAAAACCTTAGGTAATGCCTCGGTTTGGGCTGAAAGCAATATTTGCACGTTCATAGATCTCTCAGGAAAAGGTTGACACATATCCTGGATCACACTTTCTAACTCTGTGTGTCTTTATTCTTTAATAAATGAAAATGGATTTCCTGTGAGAACAATGTCACTTGAAAACAAAACAAAACAAAACAAAAAAATAGGCAGAATCTGGTGCCCATATGGAAAAGAAAACAGTATTTCTGGCCACAAAGGACTTTCAAAACCCCAATAGTAAACAAGCATATAAGAACTATGGATAACGGAGCTGTGGTGGCCCAGTGGAGAGAAGCTGCACTGCAATCCTGAAGGTGCGCAGTTCGAATCCACTAGATGCTCTTCTGTGCCAGTTGGATCTGACTCAATGGCATACACCAAGGGGAAAAAAAGTCATTACTTGGGACCAGCTACTTCCTTCTCTCATCTCATCTCTCTTGCTAACACTATATGTTCAATATTATACACCCACATTACAATTTAAAAACAAAAGAATTACGGGGGGGGGGAAGAAATATGCAGGTAAAAAGAGAAATACGGGGGTAATGGAAATGTTATAGAACTAGGTGGTGGTGATAATTTCTACAAACCAATAAAAACCATTAAATACAAATTGGCTATAAGAAAACAATCTGCTTTTAAAAAGGCCAATAGTTTTGAATAAATACCATATCCAAATAAAATTCTATATAGGCACTATCAATCCATTCCTAAGTATGTCTTTTAAGTTAAACTTGTAGATATGATCATATGCATACAGTTCTTATTTAACATTATTTTAGTACAAGCCTGGAAGCTTTTTCCATCATGTAAAAAGTGTAAGTGAAATGAGGTGGCCTAGTTCTTCTGAGGAAAGGAGTTGCTCTGACAACCCAAAAGCAAGTGGTTCGAATCCACTAGCTTCTCCATGGGAGAAAGATAAGTAATCTCCTTCTGTGCATTTTATAATCTTAAAACACCCTGGAAGGTCAGCTATGAGTTAGTAGTAGTAAGATCTGCAGGTGCAGCAAATTAAAGTGACCATGATGAAGAATTTGTTGCTTGCAGGGCAGTTAGTTTAAACACCCCAAAGAGAACAAATTTAATAATATTAAAGAGCAAGTACATGTTCATAAATTAAATTTGCTTTATCCTGGTCTTATTGAACTAATGGCAACAGGCACATGAAAAAAATGCTCAGCATCCTATTCATTAGAGAAATGTACATTTAAACCACAAAGAGGTGCTGGCGAAGAGTATTGAATATACATACCATTAACTGCTAAGAGAACAAAGAGGTTCGTCCTGGAGAGAGTGAAACCAGGATGCTCCTTGGAAGAAGGATTCTAAAGCTCCATCTGACATATTTTGGACATGTTGCAAGGAGGGAACAGACCTTAGAGGGAGACATCATGCTTGGGAGGATGGAGGGACAGCCACAGGCTTATTGCTGTTATGTGCCATCATGTCACCTGTGACTCATAGTGGCCCAACTTATTGTCTCTGACACATCTACCCCCAGTACCTTAGCCATTGAATCAAACCATCTCATCAAGGGTCTTCCTCCTGCACTTCACCTTCACCCTCCCAAGCATGGTGACCCTCTATAGAACTGGTCCCTTCTTGCAACATGCCTAAAGTATTTCAGAGGGAGCTTCAGAATCCTTGCCTCCAAGGAGCACCCTGGTTTCACCCTCTCAAGGACGAACCTATTTGTTCTCCTGGCAGACTATGGTATATTTATTTAATACTCTTCTCCAGAACCACAGCTCAAAGGCATTAATTCTCCTTCTATCATCCCTAGTCGTTGTCCAGCTTTCTGATGCATAGCAAGTAATTGTAAAGACCATGGCCAGGATGAGGCACACCTTAGTCTCCAGACTGACATTGTTAGTCTTCAGTATTCTGGAGAGGTCCCCAACAGCAGATTTTCCCAATGCAATTCATCTTTTGATTTTCTGGCTGCTGGTACCAAGTGTTGACTATGGAGCTAAACAAGCTGAAACTGTTAACAACTTCAACCTCTTCACGGTCTATCCTGATGCTGCCATTTGGCCCAGTGGTGAGAATCTTTGTTTCCTTTATGTTGAGCTTCAATCCATATTGAAGGCTGTCTTTGTCTGCAGCAAACTCCTCAGGTCCTCCTCAGTTTCAGCAAGCAGGGTTGTGTCATCTGCATAATGTAGATCATCTGTTCTGCATATAAATTGAAAAGGTATGGAGACAGAATGCATCCCTGACATACACCCTTCCTGATTTTGAACCATGTCTCCTTGCTCTGTTCTGATGACTCTCTCTTGGTTTTAGTAAAGGTTTCGCTTAAACACAATCAAGTGTTCTGGGATTCCCATTTTTTCTCAAAGTTAGCCAGTCTGTTGTGATTCACACAGTCAAATGCCTTTGTATAGTCAATGAAACACAGATAGACATTCCTTTGGTACTCCTTGCTTTCAGGCAAGATCCACCTAACATTATAATATCCCTAGTATCACAGTCTCTTCTAAATCCACTCTGCACTTCTGGCAGTTCTCTGATGATGTGCTGTTCCAGTCATTTTTGGAAAATTTTCAGCAGAATTTTGCTTGCATAAGGTATTAATGATATTGTTCAATAAGTTCTGCACTCTGTCAGGTCACCTTTCTTTAGAATGGAACAAATATGGTTTTCTTCCAGTCAGTTGGCCAGGTGGCTGTGTTCTAGATCTCTTGGTACAACTTGGTGAGCACATCCAAGACAGTGTCTGTTGAAATAATGTCAATTGGTATGCCATTCAATTCCTGGGGCCTTTTTTGCCAAATCCTTCAGAGCAGCTTAAACTTCCTCTTGCTCATACATTGTCATGAAATTCTTCTGTGTCAACCAATTCCTTTTGATACAGTGACTTTGTATACTTCTTCCATCTCCTTATAATGCCTTTTGGATCATTTACTATTCTGTTCAAAGCATCCTTCAGTATTTATTGAAACTTGAGGCTTCAAGTTGTTCTTCAGTTCCTTCACCTTAAGAAATGCTGAGTGAGTTCAGCCCCTTTGATTTTCTGACTCCAGCTCTTTGCACATTTCATTTTAATACTTTGTCTTCCTGCCCTTTGAAATCTTCTGTTCATCTCCCTAATTTGTTGATTTCTTCCCTTTGCTTTGGCTTCTCGGTGCTCTAGTGCAATATTCAGAGTCTCATCTGACATCCATCTTGGTCTTTACTTCCTCTTCTGCCTTTGTAGTGACCTTCTGCATTCTTCATGGATGATATGCTTGATATCCTCCCACAGCTCATCTGGTCTTCACTCATTAGTGTTCAAGGTCTCAAACCTGTTCCTGACATGGTTCTGAAATTCAGATTCAAATAGGACAGACTCAAGGCCAAATTTTGGTTCTTGTGGATTTGATTGTTGGTGGTCTGTTCCACAATCAGCACCTAGCCTAGTTTTCACAGCTGATATTGAGCTTCTCCAATAATTCTTTCCACAGATGCAATCTATCTGATTCCTATGCATACCATCAGTTGAAATCCATGTATATAGTCTGTGTTTTTGTTTCTTATAAAAAGTATTTGCAATGAATAAATCATTGAATATACAAAACTCCATCATTCTATTTCTGTCACCAAGTCCATGTTTTCCAATTACTGATCCTTCTTCTCTGTTCACAACTTTTGCATTCAAGTCAACCATTATTATTAAAACATCTTGTTTGCATGTTTGATCATTTTCTGACTGCAAAAGTCATAGAAATCTTCTACTTTCTTCTTTCTGACTGTAGTTGCTGGTTCATATATTTGAATGACAGTGGTATTCACTGGACTTCCTTATATGCATATAATATTATCCTGTCACTCACAACATTATATTTCAAGATGGATCTAGAAATGACTTGTTTAACTATGAAAACAACCCCATTTTTACTCATCTTTTAATCTCCATCATAGCAGATCATATGATGTTCTGATTTAAAATGTCCCATGCCAGTTCATCTCATTTCACCAATGCCTAGTATGTCAATATTTATGTGTTTCATTTCTCTCTTAACAATATCTAATTTTCCTACCCATCAGTTTAGACTGAACAAATAGAGAGGGGAAATGGAAGGAAAGATGTTGTCTGCCTCTTGGGATTCTACAGACAGGAAACAGGTCAAAAGAGCCCACTTCCGTATATTCTAAACGGACTGCAGAAAGAGGGATGAGTTTAGGGAAATGCAATCTAGAAAGGCTGAGAGAATTCAGACAAAGGAGCTCCGCACCCTGTAGAGGTGCAAGGAGCAATCCAAGCTGAGAGAACTAAGTCTCATGAAGTCTCATTTGAGTTGGTAAATGATCAGGATGGACCAGAATTCTAAAAGGATTTCTCATCAAAAGGATTTCAAAAAGAACTCCTCACTTCTGTGAGATGAATGTGATGATCACAGAAAAATTTAAATAATAAATATATATATATATATATATATATATAGCCAATCACTAGCAAAGCCATGAAAATATCTTCACATCATGTACAAATACTATACATATATATCTGAAAAATGACATATCCCAAAACTCTTCTTTAAGGATTTTTTTTTTATCCCCCCCATACTAGTTTATTTACAAAATTAGAATACATTGCTTTCCAGAACTGATTTTTCCAATTTCCCTCACCCTCCTCACCCACCAAATTGTACAACCCCATGATTAATCCTCCCTCCCCTCACATTCTCATTCCTCCGCTTCCAACCACTCCGCCCCCGGATCTTTATACTCATTCTACATTAATGGTTTTACACAATATTTGTCCTTGTGGGACTGAGTTAGTTCACTCAGCATTTAAGGCTCTATAATTTTATGGTTGTACACAGGCAGTAAATGTCAGGTCTTTATGGCTTCTCAATGTGTGTGTGTTATGTGTTGTTATATGTTTAATAGAGTACTCGTATGTGGAAAGAGAATCCTCAATTTATTCTCAAGTGACCTGGAAATATGAAGACTATTTTAAGCTAGTTAATTATTTTACACATGAGTCAAGGACAACTGGTGAATCTATACTTCAGCAGTATATTAATGGATCATTAATTTCCAGCCATTCTGGTTTTGAATTAAGATTTCTTTTCTTTCTTTTCTTTTCTTTTTTTAAAGAAAGGAGGAGGAAAAGTTGGTCATTCTATCCTACCTCAGTTTGTGTTGTTTCCTCAACATATGCCTTATCAGCTCTGCCACAGCTGAAGTGATTCCAAATTGCTTTATGACACACTTGGATTTTCTCCCGCTAATAATTCCTCCTTCCTGCCCATGACTGGCAGGCTTCTTCCACACTGCAGTAATGTGGGACAGCTAATTATCTACCAATCCACCTTGCTATTCCGCACTTGGCAACTTTTATCTGCACAGGACAGCTGCACTCTCAGTGTTTGAAGTAAAATGTCAGTCTCTGCTAATGCAACAAGACTTACATCACTAATGATGTCTCGACACTTTGAAGAAACAACTCAAAGCCTAATTAAAAATTCAGATTCATTCTCACTGGCTTGCTGATTTTTACTGCCCTTCTACCAGAACCCTGCAAGTAGCTTTTAAAATATTTCAAGAAAAAAATATTTTTTCTAAAAAAAAAAAGATCTCTAAAGGGAATAAAGTGCTGCAGTTCAGGCTTTGTGTCTTTAAAATGACTGTTAGGGTTGGAACAGAACCAAGACACCTACAACAGATAGGAATTTATTCCACTCCACGATTACAAGGACACACATTATTTCTAGGGAAATAAAGGCCAGAGCTACCTTCCAGTCTTAGAAGGAGGAGTGGCATCCACTTCCATAATAGCTTGCCCGGGGAAACCCTATGATCCTGGAGAGAGGATGAGACACACCCAAGCGTTGAGGACTCTCCTTCACAGGGTTGCTATGAGTCGCCTGCGACTCCAGGGCACTTAACAACAACCTTCCAGTCACCCACTCTAGTTTTTAGGAATTGGAACTTTTCATACTGAAATGAACTCAGAAATCATTTAAGTATGTAATCTCAAGTGAGGAAAACTACTTTTGCATTTAGACCAGAAGACAGAATAAAGAGTCATAGAAATGACATTTTTTTTCCACAAATCAAACAAACCAGTTCATAAGAATACTATTATAATTTTCACAAAACACAAACAACAAAATACTCACAAACCACTCTACTCTTAAACAGAAACACAGGCCCTGAGATTCAATACCAAAATAGAAATATCTCTGAAAATTTGAAGTAGAAATTCCTTCTGCAGCTTTTAAACAAACACATACCAATGAATCAAAGAAGTTGTGTCTTATGCTTTATTTTTGTTTATTTAAAAGTTTACTTTAGTGAGATAGATTTATAACTATCAATTATAAACTCCTATTATCCACCTGAAGGAGTCCTGGTAGTCAAGTGGATAACACTGACCAGAATGCTAATCAAAAGATTCAAGGTTCAAATTTACCACTTACTTTTCTGGTGAACTCTGTTCTCCTTTCATAAAGATTTATAAACTCAGAAATTCAATGAAAGGTCACTGTGAATTGGAACCAACTCAACAGCAATGAGTTTTGGTTATAAGCTACATATATTTGGGTGGGGTTTTTTTTTTTCCTTTTTAAGAAACATACAACTTAGTGCATTAACTTCTAGAAATTTAAATAACTTAAAAGGAAAAAACCAAAACTATTAATCTATCAAATTAAACATCAATTTTAAGCTCCTAGTCTTAAAGGAGCTCTGGTGGACTAGTGACAAGAAGCTGCACTGGAATCCTGAAAGCTTGGGGTTCAAGGCCACCAGCTGCTCTGTGGAAGACGAATCAGCAATCTCCTCCCATGTGATAAGCTGCTTCTAAAACGCAGCCTGGAGGGTCAGGTATGGGTCAGTTCTGACTCTATGTGGTATACAACAACAGTTATGAAATAACGGAGCTCTGATGGCTTAGCAGTAAGAACCTGTGCCGCAATCTCAAAGGCACAAGGTTTGAATCCACCAGCTGCTCCACGGGAGAATGATGGGCAACATCCTCCCATGTGAAAACCTGCTGGAGAGTCAGCTATGAGTCGGTTCTGACTTGATGGCACACAACATCAAAAGTCATGCAATAATTAAGGGGGAGGAAATCCAAAAAAGGAGTAAATACAAATCAAAGTTCCTATTTTTTTTTTTTAAATAATCTTAGGGCTTTCAGAGTAGTGAAAGGGGTATATAAATAAAAAAGTAAGAACCCAGATTAGACTTCCAAATCTATAGCTTACTGTACTTCCCCACTGGGTCTCAGTTTTCCCATCTGTAAAAGGGGAAGGGAATATGGACTCAATTATTTCTGATTCTTTCCAGCTCACCTGACACCCAATAAATCCTGGATCTGTGAAGCAGTTAGAATGCCAAGACAAGGGCAGGCCTGTTGTGGCTGCATTTCCACAACCTGTTGGACAGACCAGAGTGGGTGGAACTACAGAGAATAAGAAGCAGGCCCTAGCTGCATGGGACCTGGGAAGGCAGAGCCTACACAGGAAGCAGGGCCCAGCTGCTGGTGCCTTTTAATGATGTTTGAATCCTAACACTGCAGCTGAGTTTTCCAGGGATAATACGCTTCCCAGATTCCTAGTTCCTCTCCCCTGGCCATACATCCCCCTAGAAAAAAAGGACTCAGGCATAAACAAGTGGTAAACTGTTCTGATCATTTTGGAACGAAAAGGTAAAGCTATTTAAGAAGGTAAAACATACAGAAAGAAAGCCGGCTTACTGGCCACCTTGTTTAAATCTTAATCAAGCGCTGTCCAAAATTTACCCCAGGTTGTTAGAGGCTCCTAGTTAGAGGCAGTAGTACAAATGGTGTATGTTCAATTATTAATCTAGGACTTCATCAAGAGAACTGAAGAGCAAGGATAGCAGTTTAAAGACTAAGGTGCACCTGACCCAAGCCATGGTGGGTTTTTTTGGTTGCTTGCCATGCATGTGAAAATCAAATAAGGAAGAGGCAGAAAAAGAACCTATGGCTTTGTTTTGTGTTGAAAAGGAGTTGAAACATCTCACAGAGTGCCGAAAGAATAAATAGGTCTTGGAGTCAGTTCAGCCAGAGTCCATCTTAGAGGCAAGGATGAGGAAAATCCATCTCATACACTTTAGGCATGTTATCAGAAAGGGTTAGTCCTTAGAAAAAGACATCATTCTGGGAAAAGTAGAGGGTCAGCAAAATAGAGCAAAACCCTCCACAAGATAGACTGACATGGTGACTATAACAATGGGCTTGAGCATGGCAAGGATCCAGGGGACAGCACAGGATAGAGCAAGTTCAGATCTGTTGTTCATCGTGTTTCTATGAGTTACCCTTGACTAAGCAGCACCTAACAACAACAACAGCATTAATCAAAGGGTTGGTGAATTAAACCCAGAAATACCATAAATAAAATGTTTTTGAGATCCCATAGAGGCCAGTCCTCCTCTACAATTAGCAGGGTGGCCATAAATCAGAATAAACCCAGGGTCACCATGATTGGTTTTCAGTTCAATTGTGTAAGGCTGATAATTCAATTGATAAGATTCGTATTTAAGCCAATATGCTTGAATAAACAAACCCCACTGAAGAGTCTGTTACTTGCCACAATGTGAAGGATCCCAAAGGACCTCTGTGTACTTCTCCGGCCTCTTCTTTTGCCCCTCACCCCACCACCAGCTCTGTAAACCCAAACCTTAATGCCATCTTTTTAGTTCTCAAAGAAATTACACTTCCCCCCTCCAAGTATTCTGGGAACTCTTCTCGTGGATTAACCAACTCTTACTTTTCCTTAAGGAAACCTTCCAAAGAATCCCTCATCATCCCCAAATAGGTTAACATGCCTGACATACTGTCTCCAAGAATTCAGTACCTCTTGTCTCATAACATTCACTCTACATGAAAATAAATGATGGGTGACTCAGCCTCCCTGGTGCCTGGCTAACATATACATTCAGTAAATATTTGTTGAGGGAATATATGATGACAGGAAGCTCATGTTTCCAAATAATACATTTTACAAGGCTTCCATCAGAGAATTTCTCTTTATGTTAGGCAGAAATTTGCTCCTCTATTACCTCCACTCACAAGCACCGGTTTACTTCCAGGCGGCCCGTGGAATAATTCTAATCCAGACACTGTAAATTGGTGGCCTCTGGCCCAATCCAGCCAGCAGATATGTTTTGTTTGGCACACAGAATGCTTTTTCTTAAAAGAAAAAAAAATTCTGAGTTTGTTGCCAAGATTTTAAGAATCAAGAGATCTCATATAAAAACCAGATCTCCAGCTTCTCCTTAAAAACAGAGCGAGCGAAGACTAGATTCTCAGTGTTAATTGGCAAGAGCTCAAAGTGCTGAGCGCTATCTGCCCCTTTTAGACAGGGCTTATAATCTTCAGTTTGCGGCAGTCACCACCACTCCCAAGTGCCCTGCACCTGGCCTGCTTCACTCATCTTACTTAGCTGGCCCTTACATGTTATTGCTATTTGTTGCCATGGAGTCAATTTTGACTCATGGTGACCCCATGTGTTACTGAGGAAAGTGTTCCACAGGGCATTCTTGGCTGTGATTTTACCAGTAACAAATCACCAGGTTTTTACCTCTATTAGTACCTGCGAGTTGGTTCAGACTGCTAACCTTTGCGTTAAGCACAAACCCTTTATGTCACCTGCCTCTACAGTAGATTTAGCAACCCCAGGTATAACATATACTTTGTATTTCAGCATTTCTTTCATTATTCTCTCAAATCATACAACGTGGTTTTGTCTCCTTGACAAGATATGAGCTCTTGATGGCTGGATGTCCTGTGTACCTCCTATGCTTCTCTAACCTTTAATGCAACATGAGGCCAAGATCAAGATCAACGTGGTTGCCATGGAATCAGTTCTAACTCATGGCAATTTCACATGTGTCAGGACAGAACAGTGCTCCACAGGGTTTTCAATGACTGCTTTTTCAGAAGGAATGGTCAGACCTTTCTTTTGAGGATCCTCTGCATAGACCAAGCCACAATGCTTTGGTTAGCAGCCACAATCTTGTGGCATCCAGGGCTCCCAACATTAGACATCTAGGGACTACATGCTGACGGTCTGATATGTATATAGTCCAGGTCTTCTACTTCAATTCTCCCCTCTGTCCCACTTAAACTTACAATCTTGCCTTATTCCTATTTCAAAGGAACAAGCAAAAGCTGAGGTCTTAACAACGGTCCATTTGAAAGTAGTTAACCACATACCATCTCAGTTATCAATGAGATGCATTCGTTGGTGGAATTAAGTTGAATTTGTAGTGAAGACAGAACAGGTACAACAGTTTTTATTTAGTCTTCAGTGCGAGGAAGGAGCCACTAGTGATACTGTGGTTAAGACATTTGGCTGCTAAAGGTCTGAGTCCACCAATTGCTCTGCAGGAGAAAGATGACACAATCTGTTTCCATAAAGAGTTAGAGCCTTTGAAACACAGCATTTCTTCTCTGTGCTACAGATCCGGATCTCTGGTGGCCTAGGGGTAAGGAACTGCACTCCCAATCCAAAGAGACACAGCTCAAATCCACTTGTCCCACTCCACAGGAGACAGATGGACAATCTCCTCCCTTGCAATTTACTTCTCTGAACAGACACCAGAGGATCAACCATGAGTCCATTCCAGCAGTACATAACAACCACAACTCTGTCCTACAGAAGCACTAGCATTGAAATCTACTTGACAACGGTGCATTTGATTTTATGTGCACGAAAACGCTTGAAGCCTTTTCTGTGGTTAAAAAAGCTGCACATGCAGCAAACGAAGCTAATTGTGATGAAGATTAGGGGGTTTCAGAGTGAGGGCAAATTTACATAACATTAAAGGGCAAATACAAGTTTCATGTAAGTCAGACATTGCTTTGTAACTCAGAGACAGGCTTGTACACATACATAGACTGTGCCAACCACTCAGAAAACAATCAGGAAGGCCAAGAGTGAAAAGCAAGGACTGGATAGCACGTTAAAGGAAGAAAAGGAAGGGGTTTCCAGAGAAGCCCTCCCCCCGCAAAAAAACAACCAAGAAGTGTGGGGTTTATGTGTGAAGTGCTAAGGAGCTGACTGCTTAGTTACTTGGACTCAGGAGAGAGAATAATGATTTTACTTAGACATGCAGTCATAAAAGAATTAAATGTTTCGTTCTAAAATGTATATATTTATTTGCAAATTTAAGATTATAGACATTGCCATGCCATTATACTGGCATCTTTGGGTGGTACAGTTAAAGTATTTGGCTTCTAAGTGAAAAGCTGGAGGTTGGCGTCTATCCAGAGAGGTACCTCAGAAGGCCTGGTGACCATAATACACGACGAGGTTTGCCATGACTCATTTAATCAGTAGACTCTATGGCACTGGCCCCCATATGTTATGAACATTCAAAATGCATATACTAAAGAAACATGCTCTAAAATATAAATACATGTGAAATCATGTGATGTCTCAAATTTGCTCCAAGGTAATCTGTGGTGAGGAGAAGAGCAAGAGAGGTAGAGGTAAAACTAGTCTAACAGCTGTTTAACTGGGTGAGGGGTACATGGACATTCTTACATCACTCTCTTTACATTGATAGATTTTTTTAAATCTTTATAATAAGAAAAAAAATAGAAAGAAAGAAATGTGAATAGCAGGTCTAACATTCATATCCCTCAGAAGATGGTTTCATGTGGCCTCAAAAGGATAAAAAATGAGGTGTGTGTACTCCCTTCTGCAAAGCTCAGGGGCAGGACGGAGGGTGGACACAACTAGCTCATTGATTCTAAAGACTGGATTTTGTTTTCGTAAAGGGACTGTATCTATTCTCTCTGCTCTCATGACAAACCATTGTTACACATATAGTACCTGTACTAGTTACTTTGTGACCTTTTAAAATTTATTTCTTCCTATTAACCATATGAAATACAAAGACAGTGAAATTCAGACATTTAGTAGCATTCCAGAAGTTACACAGTTAATAACTGGCTGGTCCAAATAGTTGTTTTCCATTCATATTTCGAATTCCAATAAACTCTTACACCATGTCCAAGCAGATCTAAAATAGATCCTACTCCACGGTGAAAGGTAATACCAAAATTCCAGAGTTTTGCAAGGTTCCTCTCTGCTCATCCACTTAAGCTCAAAGGAAGGAACTCCTCGAGCAGCAACCAGAAATAGCACCAACGTGTTATAAAGTGTGAAACTCTTCTTCCCCAGCAGAATTGGCATGAAAAACACGAGCACAAGGAGATAATAAGAAGCCAGCAACAATAGGCCTTAGAGGAAAGGAAGTGGAGAAGGTTCTAGGATAGATCACCAGTTTTCAACTTTTTTCTTGAGTTCTTTCTTAGCAACTTCAACCAAGAGTTATCCATCTTTTGTCAATTTTCTTCTGCTTTCAAACTTGAAATTTCAGAAGAAAGCAGGTAACATATTTTTTTTTTCCTCCACTGGTGCTTGCATAGCTTACATACAGAGCACCAAATCAAATCACATTATTTTCAAGAACAGGTGATTTCTCCTCCTAAATATCCTGTGGATTGCATAAGAAAACATTCACATCACTCCAAATTCTGCCATTCTCAGGATGCTGTGCATGATCCAATGTAAAATACGAAGCTCCCTAAATATGACTGCATATTATAAATCAACACGCAATAAAAATTGAGTTAACAAAGCATTTAAGTCAAATAACCACAGAAATTGTGGAAGATGGTCAATGAAATGAAATGAGATGGATCCACGGAAGGGTTACACCGGTGTTCCAGCCATCCTCCTATAACAGAATTAAGATGGACTAGCTATGCTATCAAAGACATTCAGAAATGGCTGATAAAGTATTGATTTTTAAGTAGTGTTTAAGACCCTGATGTGATCTAGAACTGGCTTCTGTGTGCAAAGGTTTCACTGAATATAGGTCAGGGGAAGTGCAGGTAGAGGGCCTCGGGCTGCCCACTCCTGTGCTCTGAGAACCTGCTCCTAGGTTCACACTGGATTCCTGGATGGCATTTTTCTGTAAACAAAGAGTCAGTGATTCAAGTTCACCCAATGGCTCTGCAGGAGGAAAGGCCTGGTGGTCAGTCTCCATAAAGATTTAGAAGACAAAAAAAAAATAAGCTTGAGAAGACAGCTGTTCTACTTTAGGCATATGGAGTCACCCTGAGTCAGAGGCAACGACACAGCACACCATCACCACTTCTGCCACTACTGCACCAATCCCCTGCAGTGGAAGGCCTCAGCGGCCCTGGCTAAGCCTGACACCAGCAAGCCTCTTTGTGTTTATCTCCTTCATTAGTTGAGGCTAATCCCTTTAGACCTGGCCTTATTCATTTTGCCTCTATCTACAGCCCTGTCTAATCCAAGTTCCCGTCATAGTGTCTCAACTTAACATACTGCTCTGGGGTTGGACTCATAGCTGATACTCCAGCAGGTTTTTCAGAAGCTGTAAATCACACAAGAGACTGCCTAGCTTTCTCTCATTGAGCCACCTGTGGATTTGAACCACCAAAGTAGCTTTGCCTTTTTTTGGCAGCACAACTCTCTATGTACCAAACTATCACAGGAGTAAAAGCCTACAAAGTTTGTTGGATTTTTGTAAAAATTCATAAACAGATTAGCCTACATATTGATGGACTGTTGCACACAAACAAGTTATGCCCTTTTACTACTTGCCACGGCAGTCACTATTTTAAGCATTGTTTCAGACTTTCCACCCATCGGTTCCTGAAGTCATGTTTCTGGCTCATTCTCTGAAGACTTGAGGTAAAGCTACAGTTTGTGCTTCTGGCATTTCTTCTGCTCCTATTAAAAGGACCTCCCCCCAGTGGCCCACCTCAGGTCCCATCCAACAGCAGCTGTCTGACCAACCTGCTAGTGTTTCTGCCAAGTTCACGGTGAGAATGCCCAGCCCAGTAAGCTGTGTTAGAACATCAAGGAGGGCACACTGGCCATGTGCCAGGTTCTTGCTGTGAAGAAGCCTGCACTGTCATATAATGTTAAATGGGCCTTAAAAGTACCTAGTGAAACGGCTCCCAAAGCCAGATATACCTTCTAATAAGCAGGCACTGTTACTGCTTTACCTGTGCAATCCTATTATCTCCTCCACTGGACTGATACTCCTAAGGGCCTGTACTGGAATAGTTCCTATGACTCACTTAGATACCTAGCTCTGTGCAGTTGTTGTTATGTGCCATTTAGTCGAGTTTGATTCATAGCGACTCTATGAACAATAGATCTGAACTCTGTCCTATTCTGTGCCATCCTCATCAATTCTGACATATTTCAGTCCATTGCTGAAATCATTGTGTCAACCCACCCAGTTGAGGGTCTTCTTTTCTCTCTCCAACCTGTGAATAGCCTCTCCAGACAACATGCTCCAAGTATGTGAGACAAAACGTTGCTGTGTACAATAAGCAATCAATAATTAATTACTGATTTACGTTTAATCACTTGCCACCAGCATATAAGTCTCAGCTTAGCAAAGGCTTTCACATAATCTATACTCATGAAATCCACAAGGTAAATCTCTACAAAGAATGCTATTGCTATTAGGTGCCAGCAAGTTGATCACGACACGTAGCAACATTAGAACAACAGAAATGAAATTTGCTCTATTCTGTGTCATCTTCATAATCTCTTCCATGCGCAAACGCCTTGTTAAATTCACCATGCCAATTCATCATAACTTTGAGGGTCATCTTCTCTTTTCACTCTTCCTCTACCTTTCTCAATATGATGTCGTTTTCCAAGGACTGGCCTCTCCAGACAACATACCCAAAGTATGTGAGATGAAGTTTAACCATCTTTGGTTCTGAAAAAGTACCCTGATTGCACTTCCTGAAAGACAGCTTTGTTTGTTCTCTGGGCAATCCATGGGATACACAACACTCTTCACTAAAACCACAATTCAATGGTGACTCTTCTTTGGTCTTCCTTAGTCACTGCCCAACTTTCAGATGCATCCCTAATTTTGTTGAGAAAGATCACCCTGCTGGGACAGGTATAGAGCTGGAAGTCAGGTCTCCAAAGAACAAACATGGGGGTTTGTTCCACTTCATGATCCTGCTTGATAAGAACCTGTTGCATAAATGCAGAAGCAGAGGCAAGCATCCCGGGACACAGCAGGTTCTGCTGGTCCCCAAGCACGCACTGATGCCTTCACTCTGCCAGACCCCTGAAGGGAGGATGATTAAGTTTTTCACTTTTACCCATGATGTATGGTGTCTGCTGCCAGGGGGCAGTATTCAGTGGAAGCTTTCCCAGGGCACCGGCAAAACTGATTGGCACAAATCACTTAAAGATCTTTTCCTATTTTTATTTTCTCCATTACTGAAAAAGGACCAACAATGACAACAAAAACCATGAGGAGGCCGACTCCATTAGGAAGCTTTTCCAAGAACACCTTAACGGTAAACAGCTTTTCAAACTGTCTTCTCTATCAGTTAAGCAAAACCATACCATGAGAAACTGCAGCATGGGAAGAAGGCCTGATTTTTGTTTTTGTAAAAATCATCCTTTACAACCTCCTGTGAACACCCTGGGCTGCCACTCACACAGCTGTGAAACAGCAGGCCAACTTTGAGGTCTACTCTGCAGTTCCTCAAAATTAAAAATTGCCCTCAGAGAACAGCAGCAGCAGAAGCTATTTAGAATAGCTTCTAGTTATTGGCTTTCTTTACCCATAAACTAAGCTATAGAAAGTTTCTCATAAAATGAGATGCTATCCTGAAAGATTCATCCTGTCCTCAAAACATCCTGGTCAAAGTTTAAAGGAGTCAGTGGCTTAAAAAAAAAAAAAAAGACAAGACACCTCCTTCCAAAACACAGAGGTGAAATCTCCCTACATCCATACTCAAATAGAGAGAGATTTGACCTTGCTCACTTTAATAACCACAAGAAGCTTCCTCTGAACAAGAGATTAACGCTGCATCTATAGTCTAAACTGCAACAGAAGACTATATAACCTGCACACTACTCCCCCAAAATTACAAATCTATTGGAAAAATCCCAAATGTTTACAGAGGGAAAATGTAACGTGTACACTCTCTGTTCCAGTGGCCAAAAATTCAACCTGAATTAGATTTAATTTTTTTTTTTAAAAAAAAAAGCCTTCCTCCCTACAAAAGGCCGGCAGTCTAAGTAAATTAAAAGGAGCCGCTTTCCTCCCCAGTTTCCCCAGATGGAGGCAAGTGGCAGATCAATGTGCAGCTCAAGGAGAGGAATTTAAATACAGTATGTGTGTTTCCTTTCAAAAAAGGAGAGAAGGCACTTCACATTTCGCTACACAAAACCCTGTCGGCAGGAGGCCGGCTTCCACAAAGAGGTGGCAAAGGTGTTAGAAAGAGGTCAGCAGAGAGGAGATAAAGGGCCATTTGGGCACAAACCCCCTACTGCTTAGAGCTTTTTTAAAAGTGTCTCTTTTTCAACAGGGAAGCCTTTTAAATCTGCATTTGCTTTGGATCCCTACCTGAATGACAATGTATAGGGATCTGATTTCACCTTTTGTCCAAGATCAGGTGAGAAACAGTAAAACTGCTGTCAGTATCTTAGAAAAAGCAAATCCTTAGCTTACATGGGGTAAAGAGGGTGAAAAATCACCCTAAGATTCCTTGGCCAGCCAGACTGATGAGGTGGAAGGGAACAATACCTACTAATTCTATAAGCAAAATCTGAATTAAGTTTGCTTTCTTAGAAGAGGTGCTACTGTGCAAAACCACAAACCTATTTATGCCATAAATTGAAATACTGACCACGGGGAAAAAAGAAATCATAATCTTTTCCTAATCTTTTTTTAATATTTTAATTCCATCTCCTGGCAAAGTCACCTCACTAAGATCTATTAGCAATTATCAAGAATCAGAGTAAGTACATTTTACAAAGAAAACAAATCCCAAAAATCCAAAACACTAGAGCTGAATGAGAACCTGAAAGATCTAAACAAGGAAGCAAAACTTAAATGAAGTATATGAGGAGCCTCTTTATTATTATGCAAATTAAGATAGAGGGTAATGCTATTGCACTTCAGGGTCGAATGTGTAAAAAAAAAATGAGCGATAGTTACCTTTAAAACAAATCATTCACTCTTCAACCTTACCACACCCTTCAAATAAAAGTATCAATGGTTTTTCCACTACAGTGAAAATAATCTGCGGGGCTCACTTTGGGAAAAACTGCATCATCTTGAGAGGACTATTTATTCGGGGAGGGGTGTAAAAAGATGTTAGAAGCATGACTCAAAATACCTCCCCCAGCAGGAGGTGGAAGCGATGGTCACAGCAGGAATCGAAATGAGAAACTTACTCCAGGAGCATATTCCTGAAAACTTCGCTCTTTCGAAAACGGTAGTCTTCACCAATATTATTGTTGCTAGAATGCATAAGCGAGTGGCATCCTTTTACTTAATAATGTTACAGCAAAGGTTTCAGATTCTGAATGTCAGGTTCAACCTCTCCTAATCAAGTGGGCCTTTCTGGCCAAGTAGATTAAAACAGGGGCAGGATGGATCCAGGTGGTTGCTGGGTTGTCATTTTTCCTATCAATGGCTCCTAAAACTATCTTCAAGATTCCTTATTAGCCATGGACAATTTTCTGGGGCTCCCTTTTCCTCTCCTGGGGATGATGGGCAGAACAAATAATCTAGAGAAATGGAGACCTTATTCATTTTGCTGCGTTTTACCTCCTTCCAGTACATAAAACAAAAACTCGCAATGGCGAACTGGGCGCAACTCAAAGCAACTACAGGGAAAAAGCAACAAGAAAAGTCCCACGCGCAGGACAAGAGTCGGGAATGTACCGGGAATCCAGGAGGCCAGCCCCTCCCCCAACCCACCAGGGCGGGGGTAGGGGACACGGAGCGCGGATCCCACTCCCGGGACAGCGGCGCGCGCGGACCTGCCTTTCCTCCCCGCGCCCTGCAGTGCGCTTTGACCCGGGAACTCGAGAGGGTGGTCAAAGAGTGGGGTAAAAAAGATCTAGGGGAGTCGTCCTAGGCCAGCAGGGCTGACTGCCTGGGGATAGGTGCACAAAGAGGAAAGAGGAATTTACAGGGGCGACTGGGTGAAAACAATCTGCTGCAGAGAAGTGTGCAAATTAAGAAAGGAGGTGCGAGGACACCGGAGAAATCTCATCGAGAAAAGGAAGCCAGAGCTCGGAAGAGGGGGCGGTGCAAGGAGAAAAGTGGGTTCCGTGCAAAGGGCAGGGGACTGAGCAGAGGAGAAAGAGAGGGGTGTGTGAGTGCATGGAAAAGGAATTGGTGTGTAGTCAGGAGAGAGGGATGCAAAGGGTAGAAGTCTGGACGCGGGGCTCTATTGGATGCAAGAAGGGTCCATGCACGTTCTAGGGAACTCTTGCCGCGGGCTGGGAAAGAGGTCTGAGCAGAGGAGAAAGGCAGGGTGCCTGGCAAATGTAGCGACGTGACGGGGGCCACTTACCTGCATGGTGACGACCCCCAGCTCCTCAGCGGCCAGCCTTCGCATCTGGCTCGCCAGCACTTGCGCCTCGTCCAGGATGGAGAAGTCTGCGTCGGCCACGGCGCCTGGGAACCAGCACACGACCGCGACCAGGCAGGGCAGCCAAAAGGGCGGCCGCCGCGCCCCGGCCCCGGCTCTGCCTGGTGAGCTCCGGCGGCGGCCGATCAGGGCGGCTGTCCCCGCTGTCGGCTCTTCCTCCCGCTCGCGGGCCATGCTGCCTTCCTTCTACTCCCCGCCGACGAGCTCCGGACGCGGGGAAGCGGGAAGAAGGAGCGAGAGGTGCGCCCCCAGGCCCGCTCGCTGCACCCGCAAAACTTTCTTCCTCTTCTGCAGAGTCCTCTCCGCGCCGCCGCGGCTCCCAAACTTAGGGGGCGCCCGGCTACGGCGCGGGAGCGCGGGCGGCCACCATCGCCGAGCGGCGGCGACGGGAGCTAGAGGAAGCGGGCGCTTGAGCGGTCCGAGGGGCCCCGGGCGCCAGCGCGGCCCCGGCGGCTCGGACGACGTCTCGGAGAGCCGGGCTGCGGCCAGGAGGCGCGGGCCGCGGCGCTGACAGTCGCGGCTGCGAGCCGTGGAGCTCTCGCTTCCCCGGGTCCCGGCGCGGAGAGGCAGCCGCGGCGAGGGTGGGCTGCGGCGCCCGGGAGGAGGAGCGGAGACCGGGCTGCGAGGCTGGGGCAGCCGCCGGAGCAGAAAGGGAGAGGGGGAGGTTTAAAAAAAACAAAACAAAACACACAACTGAAAGAAAGAAAGAGGTGGGGGAATGGGAGGTGTCTGGTGCCACCACGCTGCGCTCCGGCTCCGTGCACTTCCCGGCTCAGCCGCCGCCGCCACTGCTGCGGTGATTTATGGAGCCAGAGGGAGAAAGGCGGGGAAATTCCCCCGGTCGCCCCTCCTCTCTCTCCTTGACTCCCGCCTCAGAACCGGCCCCGCAGACTCACCGGGGCAAGGGACTAGTCGCTTCTCTAGGGGATGCGGGTGCACCTGGAAGAGGGGCTCACTTGGACCCTTTGCTTTGCTGGTGACAAGGACCCCAGCACGCACTGCCACAGCCCACGCGAAGGACTTCGGGTCCCACCCGTTCAAGGTCCCTTTAAGTTCTAGGACACTGGTTTTCTGCCAACCAGAGCTTTGGGGTGGAGAGGATTGTCTTATGCAGATCCTGTCCCTTTCTTAACTGTTCAATTAACAGATTCTTTGTGACCAGTCACTCTGTGCTGGCCACTGCACTCTGGGGTTTATTTTCATTATCCTTTAATCCCCACAACATCCTATGGGTACATGACTTTACCCCAAATTTTTAGGTAACAAAGACTTAGAGGAGGTGGAGTCAATTGCTGAAGGTCACCTATGGGATAAGAAGCAGATCCAGGATTGAAGCATAAATTCCCCTTTAAGGTTCGTGTTCTTAAACTTCACACAGTCATTTCTCTCTTTGGAAATGAACCACCTGATCCCATCAAAAGCAAGAAAACTACTGAACCAGAGTTCCCGCGTGCACACCTGTTCTTAGAAGCTGGGGCAAGGCGAGGTTAATCTTTCTGTTTGCTGCTGACTCTGAGAACCTGTTGGAAGCACCTGGAACAAGTGTATAAGGAAAATGGGGCAATATTTTAGCCATTCCTTCTTCCAAGCACCTTAAGATGGCTGGTTGCAGGCTTCTGGACAATACAGATGTATCCAGGAAGACTAAGCCTTGTCAAGGGCTTCTGCACTACAATCTCGAAAAGGATGAGCAGTCTCCTCACTTGCTATTAACTGCTTCTGAAAACCCACCAGAGGGTCAGCTATGGGTCAGTTCCCACTCAAAGGTAAAAACCATCTAGCTGAGGTGGTAGTGGGAGGGATTTGTTGTCCACTGCCTTCCGGTCTCCCAGACACATGTTGATCCCATGTGTTACCGTGTAGAAACACTCCTTTCTGTCTTGGTGGTGGTTTTGAGTCAGTTCCTACGTTGTGGCAATGAGTTTGAGTTTGATCTTCATGCAAGCAGATCTCCAGGCCTTTCTTGCCTTTAAGTGGCTGGGCTGGTTTGGATTATCAGCCCCATTGCAAACCATGTGGGCCATCCAGTCCCCTGAAACAGGACTAGAACCTGGATTTAGTGCTCTTTTCACTTCACCACAAAACCACTTTTAGCCCTTTGTCTAAGTGCCATGTTAAAAATTAATCTCCTCCTGCAAGCTGTCCCTGACCATTTTTCACCTCCTTTGAATCCTTTATCTATTCTGAATTCCCCAACCGGTGTTGTCTCTGCTACATCATAAATTCTTTCATTTTATGACACTCTCCACTCCATGCCTCCTAAGCCAGACACATCTTGAAGCTTATTATTATCTGCAATGTGTGTTTTACATAACTGTAACCTACTGGGATAAAGTGAGCTTTCTGAAGGCAGGAGTCAACCCATTTATCTCCACATCATTCATATGTATGTGCAGGTACTGTAAAAATAATTCTTGAGTTAATAAAGGATTAAAAATCTACCAAGATGTACTCCCTTCTCAAAGTTGAGCTGATATTTGTTAGAGTTCATCTGATAAATTCTGAGGTTTGTGTGTATCCCTTTGTGTAATAACCAGTGAATCTGAAAGTATTTGGCTGCAATGTAAGTGGAAGAGAAAAGAACAAAAATTAATTTTTCATATTCACTTCTTCCAGATCACCATGAGTAAGTCGTCTCATATGTCTCATCTATCCTTCTGAAGTTTCTTGATGATAGATGCCCCTTCTTGGCCCTTTGTATGCTGTACTTCTTTTGTTGTTAATTGACAAGTCAGCTCCAGCTCATGGAGACTTTATGTGAAGCACAATGAAGGCTGGCCTGGTCCGTGCCATCGTGATCACTAAGCTGTCTAAGTTCTTTGTTGCCTCTAGTTTGTCAGTCCATCTCACCAAGGGTCTCTATTGTTTGACTGACCCTCTATCACATGTATCGGTCTCCAAGATTGGTCTGTCTGATGAGAGTATCCAAAGCAAGCAAGCCCAAACCTTGTCATCCTCACTCCTAAGGAGTGCTGTGATTGTATTTCTCCTAAAGTTGGTTTTTTCATTCTAGCAAACCACCAGATTATCCAATAAACAAGTAAGCTCAGGCTCATTCATTCTTATTTACTAATCTGTCCTGAACACTTCCACATTTTGCCCCCCAGCACATCAGAGATTCTGCTTCTGAAGAGAATCTGCTCCTCTTCTCATCTTGTATGTAGCACCTTCCTTTGAATGCAAGGCATTCTTTCAACTTTGTAATTCCTGTCAGGGACAGAATACTCAATAAACAAGATGAGCCCAGGTTGACTTGTGCTTACTTCTTAAACTGTAGTGAACAGTTGCATGTGTTTTTTATAACTACAGCATATGGTGAAATTATTCACTACAGGTTAGTAATTAAGCACAAACAAGGCTATGTTTACCTTGCTTGTTGGGTGATCTACTCATGCAGACCATATTACAGTCAATATTCTTTACTAACACAATTTGAATACATTAGTATATCTTTTGTCTTCCTTTTTCATTGGTCTTTATCTCCTCTCCCTACACCCCCACACCATTGTGGTCAAGACCATTTCACCTTATAGGTCAGAGTAGAACTGCTCCTTCCGGTGCCTGAAGCTGTCTTTACTGCCACATCTTTTTTCCTATTTCCACCGACTTCAAACCACCACCCTTTCAGTTAGCAGATGAGTACTTAAATCATGCCACCAAAGCTCCCTCATTATATTTTTAGGGAATTCTATTTCTTGGAATAATAATTCTATGAGTCCTTTATTTTTTTTACTCTAAGGCTCTTTTTAAGAACTCGGTCATATATCCACACCTTCAATCATCAACAAATACATGCATTTTATAAGTTTCTTAGTAATTCTCAACCTCCTTCCTGAGTTAGGTCTCTATTTTTTGAACTGTTTACAAACTCTACCACAAGACAAAAACTAAATTCATTGTCAACAAGTCAGAATCTATTCATAGCTGGTCATCCAGGGGGTTTTCAGAGACTACAAATCACAGAGGAGGAAACTGTTCATCTTTCTCCTGCAGAGTTTTTGGTGAATTCAAACTGCCAGAGAAGTGTGGCCTTTGAATTAGCATTACAACTCTCTATACACTATCTTACCAGGGCTTCCTACTCTTAGAATTGTTATTGTTGTTGTTATGTGTTGTTAGGTCAACTACCACTCATAGCAATGCTATGAACAACACCTCCGAACCTTGTCATATCCTGAATCAATCTCGCTGTCTCCAACAAACTTGACCCCATCGCTGTAGTTCACTGTGTTAATCCATCTCATCGAGGGCGTTCCTTTCTTGTGCTGACCCTCCACTTTTTTCACCCATCCTGAGCCAGTCTCACTGATTCTGACACCCGTATCCCCATTACCCCAGTTACTGTGTCAATCCATCTCAACCAGATTCTCCCTCTTCTACACTATCCCTCCATCCTTTCCAAGGACTGGTCCCTCCTGGCCACATGCCCTAAGTATGTAATACAGAGCTTCAAAATCCTTGCCTCCAAGGAGAAACTTGGTTTCATCCTCTCCAAGGAAAAACCATTTGTTCTCTTGGCAATCCATGGTCTGTTCAGTTCTCTTCTCTAGCACCACAACTCAAAGGCATCAATTCCTCTTAGTGATTGCCCAGATTTCTGATGCATAGCTAGTAATTGTGAAGACCATGGCCTGGGTCAAGATAAGTGTAAGTTGCCTAAATGTAGTATTTCTCAGACTAGAGAGCAAACAGGTTTGCATTAGAAAGAGTGAAACCAAGTTTCTCCTCAGAGGCAAGAATTTTGAAGCTCTGTCTCACAAACTTTGTGCACATGGTCTGGAGGGACCAGCCTTTGCAGAAGGACATTATGCTTTGGAAGGGTGGAGGGACCGCACAGGAGAGGAAGTCCCTGGATCAGATGGACTGATACAATGATGGGGGAAATGGTGTTTGGTGTGTTGGAGTTAGTGAGAGACTGCCCCAGGGCAGGGCAGTGTTAAGAACTACTGTACATAGGGTCTCTATGAGTAGCAGGTAACTTGATGGCACATAACAACAACAACAACATATGAATAATCTAAGAAAGTATTATGAATTTTATAAATTCTTTCTTCATTAAATGATAATATACTCTGTACCTCATTATCAGTAATTAAGAAGTCTCTTTTGTCTTTTCTCCCTTTCTTTTAATGTCTCTGTTCTCAACTAAGTTATTGATAAAGGTTCACAGATACAAATTAACACAGTATTCTAGCTAAAGCATTAGAAAATTTCACAAAATAAGAAAGTAGAAAAACATCATTGTGCATTAAAATGCTCAAAAACAACATAGAACTTTAGCCTTGTAGGCATATGGGTACATGTAAACTGGGCTCGAAAACAGTTTTGCTATTATACTTAACTACTAATAGAAACCGTAGGTAATTGTACTGCTAACCTCAAAACCATGTCTGTGGCTGTTCTAATTCACCAGCAATTCTGAAATGGAAAGATGTGTAATGTCCTTCTACCCAATTTATAGGTGAAGAAACTCAATGGAGCATCAGCTTATAAAGTAAGTTCCAACTCAATAACAATGAGTTTTACTAACAGAAAATTTTGAAGAATCGCTCTAGAAGACAAAGTATTATAATAAGTTGTGAGGTTAGAAAACCAAAAAGGAAGAATAGACTAACATTTCTAAAGCTCAAAGAACTGAAGAAAAATTTAAGCTGAGCTGTAATATTGAAAGAATGCGTCTATGAGTTAACTGTGAGCCACACGAACAGTAGTATCACAAGAAAATGCAAAAAACACAAGTCATTGTGCCAAGAAGAATTAGTTGCCTTTCAACCATTTCAGGAGCAAGAATGTGATCTAGAACCTTTGCTGTTGAAGGGGAAGGTCCAAACTGCACCAAGGCTAGGCAGACTAGTACATTAGAACTTCAGAGAAGATCAACTGAGTGCTTCATCAATTGATGACACTACAAGTATTCTTTCATCTAGGCCACAACGTATAAAGGACAGTGGCTGGAAGAGATTTCTATTTGTTCCCACTCCATGGAAAATGATCCAACAGAGTGTGGGGATTGTCAGACAGTGTCGTTGGTATCACTTTCAAGTAGGATCTTGAGAATAATAGTTCAAAAATGGTTGCGGTAATGATTTGACAGGAAACTACCAGACATTCAGATCAGATTCAAACAACATCATGGAATAAGGAAGTCACTGCTGATAGCAGAAAGATCTTTTTTGAAAGAATACCAGAAAGATGTTTAACTGAGTTTTGTTGGTTACGCAAAACTTTCAATAGTGTGGATCATTTAAAAAAAATTTATGGATAGATTGTAAAGAATGAGAATCTGTATGCTGAACAAATAATCTCAGAAACTGGACTATATGAAGAAGAATGTGGTCTCAGGATTGGAATAAGAGTTATTAACAAACTTGCATGCAGAAAATGAAGATTTGAAGCACTTACTGATGAAAATAGTTGACCATATTCTTCTGTGAATTAAACTTTGACAAGAAAAAGAAAAAAATAACTAGTCTTATCAGCCACAATCTAATAAATGGAGCAAAGATTGAAGTTGTCATGGATTTAAGTTTTCTTGGATCCACAATCAATACCCTTGAACCCAGCAGTCAAGAAATCAAATGAACCTTCCCTTCGTACCTTCCTTCTGAGCTTCATTCCTCAAAAACATTGCCCTTTTTCTGTTTTATGGTTGGTTTTTCTAAGGAGTGAGTCCCTCTTGGTGTTAGTGTTCATCCTTTTGTTTGAACAGAAGTTGAGGCCCAGGGAGGAATTTAGTTCAGGTTTGAAGGGTGTGACTAACAGTTACAGTCTCAGAGGTTTGACCAGATGAGTACGTCTGGCCATTCTTATGGTTTTGAGTTTCGGTTTGTGTTTTGTAACTATTTTGTCCAAGATTTTCCATATATTATCAACTTCAAACCAATGTTCCCTTTCCTGATGGCTGTAACTTTATGGAATCCAATTCAATTCAGAGGGAGAGCATTATTGGACTATTTGGCTGTGTGAATTAAAAAAAATCTGTGAAAAGACCAATAACTAGGCCTTATTAATCCCAAGGAGATCATATTGTTGTTGTTTTGTGCCATCGAGTCGGAACCTACTTGGGGAGGTTGCCCATTCTTCTCCTGTAAAGCAATTGGTGGATCTGAAACATGCGTCTTTGAGATTGTGCTTCTCAACACCAGGAGACCACAGACCACTATCAACATGTGTACTGATGTTAGCTTTTCCTCAGAGTGCTCTAATATACTCATGTGAAACTCTGTTGAGACACCTGTTCACAAGTTCCTTTCCAAAGCCCTAGTATCTGGTATGCCACTTGTAAACACCTTTGTGTTTCTTAAGATGTGTCTATTACAGAAAAAACTGGATAAATTATGTATATTGTATTGAAACAGATGAGGGAAAGAACAGATTAAAAGTGATACATGATTGAGTATTATGGTTAGTACAGGAATCCAGAATTAAGATTGCATAGAGAAGTGTACTCAGGGTGGGGGGTGGGGAGAAGGGATGTGCGAATTGTATGCTAATGAAGGAATTTTTTTTCTTTTTTTTTTTCTCTTCCGAGGGGGAAGCGAGTTGGTGGGGAGGGGTGGGAAGGGAGGAAATTGCAGCAATGAATGAATGGAAATCCAAAACCTCTGTAAAAAAAAAAAATAAAAAATTATAAAATAAAAAAAAAGAATTTAAAAAAAAAGAAAAGATGTGTCTATTGGTCATTTATGGCCAAATCACCTGTCGAGATTGTATCTTTATTATCACTATCATGATCACTGAGTCTAGCCTTGCCCACTGACTCAGAATTGAAATCTAAGAAGTGATAGACCAAAGAATTTTTTAAAATTTAGGGAAATTCATGATTTATTAATGGTGAAAGGGGCTGGACTAATTATTTTGTTCACTGACAGTCTTCTGTATTCTGAAAGGTAGAAAAATTCTTCTAATGGAAGATCACCCAAAACGATTCATTGAACTTTGTTCTCCCCAAAGAAAAACTTGCAGGGCTAGGCTGATTTGAGAATTCTAGGTATAATTTCCTGATTGATTTAAATAAGAGGCTTCCAGCCTCGTGTTAACTAAATCAAAACAGCCAATCAGCTTATAGTTGATTGTAAACAAAATTTAAAAAATGAGCAAACAGTTTACACTCAATTTTCAATTAAATCAAAACAATCTACCCTCCAGAATCCAACTGCTTCCCACAGGAGGCTCTAAAACTGGGGACTCTTCGGGTGGATCCAGCTGAGTTTTAAATACAAAGGCCTACCCACCAGTTCTAAGGTGCATCTGATTCAGATCATGGTCTTTCTGATCACTTGCTATACATCTGAGAGCGGCACAGTAAATAAGATGACAGAAGAAGAACTGATGATGCCTTTGAGCTGTGGTGCCAGAGAAGAGCACTGAATATCCCATGGACAGCCAAGAGAACAAACAGGTATGTTTTGGAAAGGGTGCAGCCAAAGTGCTCTTTGGAGGCAAGAACGATGAGGTTTCACCTCACATACTTTGGACATGTTGCTAGAAGGGGCTATTCTTTGGAGAATGACAGGATGCTAGTAAAAGAGGAGGGTCAGCAAAGGAGAGGAAGACCCTCAGCTAGGTGGATTGACACAGGGACTGCTGCAATAGGCTCTTGCGTGTCAGAAAGTGTGAGGATGGCACAGGATAGAATAGGGTTCAGATCTTTTGTTCATAAGTCGCTATGAGTCGTACTTGACTTGACAGCACCTAACAACAACAGATTTCCAAATATGTGGTAAGGACTTTCCCAGCCACTATGATTTACCTTTGCATTATTTGAGATGCAGATAAGGCCCAAATTAGCAATAAATTCTTAGTCAAATGCTGTTGCTAAGCCTCCATTGGAAGAACTAACTGGCTTTGCTCACTTCTAACCTTTGAACTCTGGGAGCTCAGGAGAACAGAACTGGCAACCTCAAGGACAGAAATTGGTGCTCACTTGTCAGTGTCTGTAAGACTTCAGATCTAAGTGTGAGTTGCTAGTATATAAATAGAATAAGCCAATGTTCTAGACAGTGCTCTAGATTGCAGATGATCTTTGATTATTTTTGCATTTCTTCTGCTGATTTTAAAACCGCTAGATTTTCCATTACTCTTCAAACTGAGAGCTATAAAACAAAATGACAATAAAAGACATAATGAACTGAGACCTTACCCTGTGTCATATGTTGCATATGGCCAACAACATATCATTTCTCAGACTTTTAGTATATGTTTCCAAGTTCTAGTGACATCAAAAGTGAAGGTCAGGAAGGTTAAGTAACTTGCTCAAAGTTCCAGGCTAGTATTCAGGAAAGCTGGAATAAAAATTTAGGTCTATTTGATTCCAAACACAAAATCATTTTGCAAAGAAGGAAACCAATGCCCAGAAAAATTGAGTAATGAACCTTTGTATGAAGGCCAAAGTACAAGAATTTAACTACAAAATTTCATAAAGGATCAGAAACATTGATGAATATGGCTTTTATATTTTATTAATGTTATCCGGTTAACTTCAACTTGAACAGTTGTTGTTAGGTACCTTTGAGTCAACTACAACTCATAACAATACTATGAGCAACAGGTCAGAGTCTGGCCGTGTCATGCACCATCCTCACAATCTCTCCCACCCTCCAGCCCATTGTTACAGTCACTGTGTCAATCCTTCTTGTTGAGAGTCTTTCCCTCTCCTCTGATCCTCCAGAATTTCCAAGAGTATCAGTTTGAGGACTAAGGTGTGCCCAATTGAGGCCATGGTCTTTTCTGTCACTTCCTATGCAACTGAGAGCTGAACAATGATTAAGGATGATAGAAGAATTGAAGCCTTTGACCTGTGGTGTTGAAGAAAACTGGATATCCCATGAACTGTCAAAAGAGCTAAGAGACATGTCTTGGAGAAGATACAGCCAGAATAATTCTTTAAGGCAGAGATGATAAAGCTTCATCTCACTTACTTTGGGCATGCTGCTAGCAGAGGTTATTGCTTGGAGAGGGATAGCATGCTTAGGAAAATGGAGGGAGGGTGAAGGAGAGAAAGACTCTCAACCAAATGGATTGACACAGTGTCCGCAGCAATGGGCTAAGTGTGTCAGAGATTGTGAGGATAGCATGTGATAGAATAAGGTTCAGAGTTGTTGTTTACAGGGTCACTATGGGTTATTCTTGACTCGATAGTACCTAAAAACAACAGTGCCTTCTGACAACATGCCCCAAATTATGTGAGATGAAATTCCATCACCTTTACCTTAGGAAGCTCTCTAGTTGCGCTTTCTTCCTCCAAGATAGAATTAATTGTTTATTCTTTTGGAAGTTTATGTAACATTGAATACTTTCAATCAACACCACAATTCAAAGGCTTTGATTCTTCTTCGATCTTTCTTACTGAAAAACTTTCAGATACTTAAAAAGGTCATTGAAAATACCATGCTTTGTGTTAGGCAAATACTGAACTCTAAAACGGACCTCTTTCCCTTTAGCACTTTGGAGAAGTCCTTGACAGCAGATTTTCCCAATGAAACTTGTCTTTTGAGTTCTTGATTGTGGCTACCATGGGTATTGTTTGCAGATCCAAGTAAAATAAAATTTTAATTAAGTATATGAGTAGTTTAGGAGTCTAATGTGCAAGCTAGATTCAGGATGTAAAAATATCTTTACTTTTCACTTGTGCCAGTCACTCTGCCACATGCTGGAGACATGACAAGCACCCCCTTGCCCTTGAGAGATTATGGCTTGGTGACAGAGACACTGAGCAGGAACTGCAAACATGAGGACTTTTACAAACAGCTGATACCATGCCGGCCACTTTTAGATCAGTGACTTTGCTGTTTCTACCCTTTGAGGCAATTCTAGAATTCCAACCAAAACAGATATGTATGTATTAAGTTTTGTAACTTCACCTTAGCACCCTAGAGGTTAAAAAAAGACCTTTCGATGTTGTCATTGAGTCAGAACCAGCTTATAGATGATCCTCCTGAAAACCTGCTGTAAAGCACACAGGAGGAGATTGTTGATCTTTCTCCTGAGGGTCATTGGTGGATCCGAACTGTCTGAGAGGCACTGTCTTTGCGTTAGCAGCACCACTCCCTACAGAATAAGCCACTAGAACGTCCGCAACAGGATGAGTAGGGAGGAAAAAATTAAAAAAGATATATACCTGTTCTGTATTTTCTAACTTTTCCTTCATTCTTACATATCCAAGTCCTTACTAGTGTTATCCTGGAAACATACAATGAGCACCACCAAAGTGAACTCAGAATATTTCTTGTTTGACCTGCCATTCATCACTCTAGTTTTTCAGGGTTCATTCAAGTCCATTTTTACAAAAAATTATTGATTAGCATACAATCACTCAAATACATCATGTTTTGTGCATACATTTTGTGTTTTATACAATCATTCATATCCTCTTCTAAGAATATATCCCAAGGAAATCAGAACTGAGATGGGAATGGAGATATGTACACCTATAGCTTTATTCACAAAAGAAAGAAAATAAGAAACAGCCCAAATGCCTATTTAAAAAATTAATAGATTGAGATTGTGAGATATCCACAAAATAGAATGTTATCAAGTCCACTTTTGACCTTAGATTCCAATCTCAGAATGGCTGGGTTTGATGAGCCATTCTGAGTAGTTTTTCCAAAAGTTGCTTCAGATACATTTGGATTATTTACTCTCTAGCACGTTCTCATCTGGATGGCATTCTCCTCACCTCACAACACTGGCCAGCAGGCTTGCCTCGTGTCTGACCCACCATCAGAGGAGACTGCACAAGTACAACTTGAAGGCATCGAGATCAAGGTTGAAATCCCAGAGAAGACTATAAATTATCTTTCTCCTTTTAACAAAGTAGAACTTAGTTAAATTGTTTCATTTCTGCAGCATTTATTTATTGTTTATCCTTCCAAGACTCTATTAAGAAATGGAAATTATTTAGCACACAAGAACTTGCAGGATCTGGTTCCAAACACATCTATTTCCTTCCATCCCTCCTCCCAGCACACACCTATGTCTTTCCTATGCACCAGCTAAAGGGAGTTAATCACTAACATGCGGAATCTCTAACATTTCCCTTGTCCCACGTTTCTCTGCCTTTTTTCTTTTGTTCCATTGCCTTGGAATGTCTTTCCCTATCTTTCCAAAAGACTCTGTATGGCTATCTTAGGAGTCATGGAGGTGGGTGACGTGGTACAATTACCTTGTTCAGTTGCTCATCAAAAGTTCGAAGGTTTAATAAGTTCACCTGGAGCACCACAGAAGGAAGGATGGGAAGTCTGGTGATCTGCTGCTGAAAATTCAGCCTATCTGAATCCAATGGAACATAGTTCCTTGTCCATTTTTCTCCCATGGAGTGATCAGCACATTGAAACCGCTGACGTATATGGGGTTATCATGAGTTGCCATCCACTCAGCAGAAACTGGTAAAATCTTATCTTTGCAGATTCAGTTGGAATCACCTCTTTCTAGGAAACTTTTGTATTTAAATAAAATTTTCATTTTATACTGGTTTACTTACAAAGTTCATATACATTGTTTTTCACATGAGATCTTTCCCATTTCCTTTACCCATTCCTCCCTCCACCCATCAAATGATGGAACCCTATTAATACCACCCCCTCACCCATCCTCACCCCTCTGTTTACACTCTCCCTGCCTTAGAGCCCCATATATGTTTTACTAGTTATCGTTCTATTTCTACAATAATGGTCTTATACAGTATTTGTCCTTATAGGACTGAGTTAGTTCACTTAGCATAATGGTCTCCAGTCCCTCCCAAATTAGGTAATAATTTACAAAATGATTGTTCCTACATGCTGCATAGTATTCTATCATGTTAATACACCATAGTTTCTCAATAACATTCAACTGTTGTTGGACATTTGGGCTTAGGAAACCTTTCTTGCTCTGCCCATCACCTTAGGGAGACGTAAGTGCCTCGCTTCTTGATGATGTAATAACTTTTATTACTCCGAATTGCTAGTGTTAGTTCCTGGCTGTCTTTCTCAGCAATTATTTCCTTCGGAGAAAAAGCAACTTAGTTTTAGCCTTTGATGCTTTACTTCTTAGCAGAGAAAACAAGTTGCTGTGGACTTGATTCCAATTTGTTGCATCCACATCATGTCAAAGTAGAACTGTGTTCCACAGAGTTTTGAATGGCTGGATTTGTGGAAGTCTATCGACAAGTCTTCCTCCCAATGTACCTCTGGGTAGACTTGAACTTACTTACAACCTTTAGATACCAACAGAGTATATCAACAACATAACAACATTATAAACATCACATGAAAGTAAAATCTTGTTGAAGATTATATAAAAATGACTGGAACAGTAAGTACATCAACAGGGAACTACCAGAAATTCAAGGTGGATTCAGAAGACACAGGACATGCCTCTGGAAACTCTATGAACTTTGATAAATGTCCATGGTTGTAGAGGGGCTTCAGGCCTTTTGTTCATAGGGTCACTATGAGTCATGCTCGATTAGGAGGCAATCAACAACAATAACAACAGGACTACCTGTAGCTCATAAACCAAACCAAACACACAACCGTCACGTTGATTCCAACTCATAGGAACCTTCTCTTGGGATTCTGAGGCTGTGAGCTTTGTGGAGGAAACTGACCTTCTTTCTTGCACAGACTGAAACCATGTACTTTTCTGTTAGCAGTCCAACATGTTAGACACCATATCACCAGTGCTCCTTGAGTAGAGCATAAATAAAAACTCCACTGCCACAAAGTCAGTTGATTCAGCTTGATAAGTTACATAGTATACCAATAGGGCTCCTTATAGGGCATATCAACTCACTGCCTTTGTTGTTGATGTTCTGTTCTGTTGAGTCAGAATTGACCCACAGCTGACCGACAAGCTGGCACCCAGAGGCAGATAACCCATCTTTCTCCGACAGAGCAGCTGGTAGATTATAACTATATACCTTTGTGTTGGCAGCACAAATTCTTAACAATTGGTTTCATTTCACAGTGGCCCTCCTTTGGGTTTCTGAAGCTGTAAATTTTAACAAAAGGAGATTGTTCAAATTTGTCCTCTGATATACTGGTGGTTTAAACCACAGGAGAAGCATACTCTTTTGGTTAGTAGAGTAGAAGAATTGATGCTTTTGAATTGTGGTGCTGGAAAAAGAGTACTGAACATGGACTACCAAGAGAACAAACAAGTCTGTCCTAGAGAGAGTGAAACTGAGCTTCTCCTTGGAGGTAAGAATTTTGAAACTCCATCTCATATATATTTTTGGGCATGTTGCCAGGATACTTGGAAGTGTGGAGCATCAGGGCAGCAGAGGAAGATACTGGATGAGAAGGATTGACACAGTAAATGAGATAATAGGGGGAGGTGTGTCAGAGACAGTGAGATTGGCTCAGGAGAGAGCAGAGTTCAGAGCTATTTATTATGCATAGTATTGCTGAGTTTCAGGCAACTCAACAGCAAACAACGCCACCTCAGCTTCATAGATGGCATATACACATTGCCATTAAGTGGAGACTAACTCATAGTTGACCCTCCGATGGATTTCCAAAACTACAAACTGCAGGGGCTGCAATTGCTCATCTTTCCATTTTAAAGCCTCACTGGTGGATTTGAATTGCCAGTGAGGCATGGTCTTTGGGTTAGCAGTGCACTTTCATTACTGACTACACCACCAGAACTTTCTTAAATAGTGCAGAGGGGAAATTTAGTAAGCAATGACTGAAGTGATGAATACCTGAATCTCTCACTAGCTGCTTTAGCTCTTTTTACAGGTCTGGAGACTATTAAGCATTTAGAGAACTATCACATTCAAATGCTTACAGGGGCCAGGAAGAGAATGCAAATGCATTCATTGGCCAAGTGCAGGCATGCATGCTACCTTTGCTTAGGCCCACAAGATTCCCTGGGGATGGAAGGAGACCCTAACACATTGTCTAGTTTCTTCTTCAGGCTGCGAATGAAAATTTAGCTCTTTCTCTTCCCTGTGCCCTTCTCAATATATCCAAGTGAGAAAGTTTTACAACTCTCTCTGAATATATTATACCAGTAAGATTAATACTAAAGCAACAAACTCATCTTCATACTTCCCATTGAGTTTTCTATTAAGTTGTTGAGAGCAGAAACATATTGTTCACATGTTCCATTTACCATTTAGCACATGCCGGGTGTTTAATTAGTGTTAAAAGAGTAATCATAATATGCAGAAGGTGAAAACAAAGTTATGCATTTTTAATGAAAAAGTGTGACAATACAATAGAGTTCCTCTTGAAAATGCATTCAACTTAAATGTTCTTTTTTATTTATATAAGCCTTTTCCTTTCCATATCACAAAAGCAACAAGAGGAAACAGAAAAAGGTTTATGTTATACTAAAAAAAAAGATGGTTCACAACTCTCTATCTTGATCACTCACTCATTCATTTATTCCTTCAATAAATAACTCTATTTGCCAGGCATTGCCATTATTAGTCGGACTTGACTTTTACTCTTTTGCTCTGAAGTTGTTTTCAGGTCATCTCTCATTTCCCCCACCCCCCTTAAAAAGTTCCAGGTGGTTCTGCTCTTTCCCGTTGTTCATCACTGAGGACTGACATCCTACCTCCGACCCAGATTCTGGTCTGCTGCTATGCATCAGAGGTGATTTACAATGTATTTAACAACTGCCAGGTGGAAACAGTGTATGGCCATACTGACACAGGCCTGCACACTCTTCCCCTGGGCTCCAGTTGCTGACGGCAACATCCAACACCACTGAGCTCATCATCGACACTGAGTTGTATTAGCTTCCTGAGAGAACAAAACACAAAAAATGCCACAAACTGTAGATTATCAAAACAAATATTTTAATCTCATCATTCTAGAGGCTGGACATCCAAATCAACATGTCAACTTTAAGGGGAAACCCTGTCTTGTCCATCTCAGCTTCTGGTAGCTCCAAGAATTGTTTGGTTTTAGATGCATCTTCATATCGTTGCCTTCCTCTGTTGCTGTTTCTTCTCCTCTTTTAAAATGACGTCTCTTAGGAAGAATTAGATATTACCTTCCTGTAGTGTGACTTCATGTTCTCTTACTGATAACATCTTCAGAGACCCTATTTCCAAACAAGATAATATACCTAAGGTACGAGGGGTTAAGACATCACATATCTTTTGGGCTAAACACAGTTCTAACCAGAACACAGGTCACTGCTTACCACCTAGATCTCATCTGCATTCCTTTTCCCAATGATTTAATGAGAAAATATGACAGTAGTTTCCATTTTATCAATGAAGAAATTAAAAAAACAAAGCAGCATTTGCATACAGGCCATCTGGTTCCAGGTACTGAATTCATCATTGCTGCCTACACCACCGTCTGAGTGAGACGACTCAGTCAATAATAACAAGGACTGTGTTTTGGGCAGCACCCCTAACTGATCTAGAATATTCAGGTTCTCATGTGAGTGCCAAAAGAACAGATATGTCTTGGAGAAGGTGCGGCCAGAGCGCTCCTTGGAGGCAAAGATGATGAAGCTTCATCTCACATTGCTAAGTTATCTCCTCATTCATCTCACATGTAGCTTGTCCATGTTGCTTGGAGAAGGTATTCCTTTGAGAGGGACATCATATTTAGAAAGGTGGAGGGTCGGCGAAGGAGAGGAAGACCCTCAGCTAAGTAGATTCCCACAGTAACTGTAGCAATGAACTTGTGTATGTCAGAGGTTGTGAGAATGGCACAGCATGGGACAGGATTCAGATCTGTTGTTCACAGGACCTCAATGAATTGTAGTCAACTCAATGGCAGCACATAGCAACAGTAACTTTATTTAAGGGTGACAAATCAGGAGCTATCAAGACGATTGTGATATGTGGTGTCTCCATGTGTGCCATATAGGATTGTGCTCCATAAAAATGTCAAGGGCTGGTTTTTCAGAAGTAGATCACCACTCTGTTCTCAAGTAGTAGACTCCTCCTTCTACAATTCACAGCCTTACAAATCCAACGAAGGTATGTTATGAGGAACTGACTGGAAAGCAGTAAGGGTTTTTTTTTGTTTGTTTGGTTTTTAGCAGACCTATGTGACAAAATTCTGACCAAAGGGAGGAGTGTGGCAGAGTCCAGTAGCCTTCTTTATAACAGCGACTGAACTTTTTTTTACAACAATCTACAGTCACAAATACACTACATATTGCATGATATTATATAGAAGCTGCATTAAAGGCATTGACAAAAAATAAGGCCCCAGGTATTGATGGGATACCAATTGTCTTATTTCAATTAATATATGCAGCCTTGGATACACTCACCAATCTATGCCAGGAAATCTGGAGGACAGGTGTCTGGCCAGCAGATTGGAGGAGGTCTGTATCTGTTTCTATTCCTAAGAAAGGTGATCCAACTGAATGTGCAAACTATCAAACAATATCATTGATATCATATGCAAGGAAAACACTGCTGAAGATCATTCAAAAATAGCTGCAGCAATACATACATAAGGAACTGATAGAAGTTCAAGCAGGATATAGAAGAGGCTGTGACACTAGGGATATCATTACTGATGTCATATGGATTCTTGCTGAAAATAAAGAATACCAGAAGAATGTCTATTTGCTTTATTGATTATGGCATTTGACTGTGTGGATCACAACAAGCTGTGGTAGACATTCAGAAGGATGGGAATCCCAGAGGACTTAATTGTGCTCACACAGAACGCATACCTGGACCAGGAGGCTATTGGATGAATACAATAGGGGAACATTGCATGGTTTAAAATTAAGAAGGGAGGACATCAGGGTTGTATTCTCTCTCCATACCTATTCAATCTGTATGCTGAGGAAATTATTCAGGAAGCTGGACTCTATGAAGAGGAGTGTGGTATCAGGATTGGAGGGAGACTCATCAATAACCTGCTGAAAGTGAGGACTTTGCTGCAGAAGATCAAGGAATGAAGCCTCCAGTGTGGATTGCATCTCAATGTCAAGAAAACGAAGATTCTTACCCCTGGACCAGTAGGCGTGTTGTCAGGAAGACTAATCCTTGGAAGATACTAATTCTAGAAAGGATGGAAGGTCGGTAAAGGAGAAGAAGATCCTTGACCAGGTAGATTACTGTGGTGACTTACTGCTGCAATGGACTCTTGTGTGTCAGGAAGTGTGAGTATGGCACAGGATAGAACAGGGTTCAGGTCTTTTGTTCATAGGGTCACTATGCATTGTACTTGACTTGATGACACAATAACAACAACAACAACAACATTATGTTGGTATTATGTTGTTGTGTTGTGTACTGTAGAGTCAGAACTGACCCATAGCTGACCCTTCAGCAGGTTTTCAGATGCAGTTCATTGCAAGGGAGGAGATTGCCCATCCTTCTTCTGCAGAACAGCTAGTGACATCGAATCATGTACCTTTGGAATTGCAGCTCAGCATGTTATTATGTACTGTTAAATCAGAACTGATGCATAATTAACCCTCCAGAGGATTTTTCTGAAGTTGTAAATTGCACAGGAGGAGACTGTATAACTATCTCTTCGAAACCGCTGGTGGATTCGAACCACGTGCCTTTGGGGTTGGCAGTGCAACTCCTTATCACTACGCCACCAGAGCTTCCTGTACACTGCTATACTGTTGTTGTTGTTATGTACTACAACCCATAGCTTACCTTCCTGAGAGTTTTCAGAGGCAGAAAATCACAAGGAAGGAGATTTCCCAGTGGAATGATCTAATGGAGCAGCGGGTGGATTTGAATGTAAATGGTCATTACAAAGACAGAAGAGGAAGAAAAGACCAAAATGGATGTCAGAAGAAACTCTGAAGATTGCACTGGAGCGTAGAGAAGCCAAAGC